>NC_047107.1:19375136-19718886 GCF_902500255.1 Thalassophryne amazonica
GGGTCGCATGGCGACGGATGCGCCTCCTTCGCCCGGTGTGTCGCTCTGCTTTTGCTGTGAAAATTCACCCTGGTGCGTCATCAAATAGGAGGAGCTTCCATTCCGCTCGCCGGCTCCGGTTGTCAGTCAAGGTAACATAACGGACCTTGATCACACGGAGCGAGTTGTTGTGAAAAGCTCCCAATACAGAGAGTATCATTATTTGCTGCAGGAGCTGTGTCTGGATGACGGCTGCTTTCAGCGGTCCTTCCACCTCTGCAGGACCCAGTTTGAGGACCAACTGTCCCGTTCACGTGCGCACATGTAAACAATTAAAAAAAAAGAAAAATAAAAGAAACTCCGTGTTATGTGTCGGACGTAGCCCGGAGAACCGACCAGCGTTTGAAGGACCCAGTATGGAATAAGCAGAGCACGGTACAAAGGATAACTGAATTTAATACATAACAGTGATGTGATAAAAAACACAATAAAAGAGTGCACGGTCTGGAGTGGTGGTGACACGGTACGCTCCTAGCAGCACAAACGGTCCGGAGCCAGAACTGTTCGGACCCCAGGACCCCGCCGACACCCCCCAGGTGGCCGCGACAAACCGAGTCTGTGAAAGAAGAAATCATTATGTGAGTCCACACTCCACACACAGAGAGACCGCTCAAAGGTGTACAAACAGCAAACACTTCCTGGCTTAATTGCAAATCAGCTTCCCACCCTGCAGGCATAGAACACCCTGTTCACAAAACTCCACTGCAGTGGAAGCTGATTAAACGACTAACATACAGCTCAATACAATAAGGTGTGAGGGACACCACATTTACTGACTGTATAAATGTTAGTCACAAAACCAAACGTACCTCAGGAAGTGTGCTGACGAGCGTGAGACCTCACCCCCTCCTCTTTCACAGACCATGCATCAAACCTGGACGTTCTCTGCATCCACTGATGGGAGATGGCTCTAGAGACGACGATCTCACCCATCTGGTCACAAGGTCGAGTCTCTGGCAAATACCCACTGTGTACTCCAGACTTAAATGCTACCATGTTCCAATCCGTGTAGATGCACCACAGCTGTGAGTCCTGAACGAGCTGCACCTGATCAGCCTCAGGTGATCAGGGTGAGGTCCTGGTAACTCAGCCACACAGCCACTCAGTCCCAAATGCGCACCACCTGGAAGGAAAACCAAAAGACAGAAACAGAAGACAAACAAAAGCCAGCCAGGCACGCCAGCCACAACACTCCACTGCTTGCTGCAGCTCGCTCTTCCACCAAAAAACTCTCTCATAATTGTGTTTAGAAACCAGTCACCATTTGTTTTATTATACATCTGTGTAGTTAATAAGTAAAATAGTCTCCAAGGACAATTTGCTTGCGCGCGCACGTAACATAAAAAGAAGAAGAAACTCCATTCCCGCTGCTGCTCGCTCCAAAAACTCACAGGCTGCTACCAGATACAGGACATGTTCACATCTTCAGTCAAACTCCAGACATCTCCACGTCACTACATATTCAGTCCCTGATTGATCATCATGGCGTGAGACATACGGGAGTGGGATGGGAGTGGGACTGATTTTGAGTGGGAGCAGGATGGGATTGGGAGTCATCTTTACAGGAGTGGGACGGGATGGGATTTTCTTTTTACTTCAGTCCAGGATTGGGACAGTATGGGATTTTTTTTCTGGGAGCGGGATGGGACAGGAGTGAAAATCCACTCCCGTGTCATGCTCTAGCCTGCATGCGTGACATACCATTTGCGACCGTGATGTGGCCATGCTGGGCACGCGTCATTTCTGTTTTGCACGCTGTCCCGGTACGCCGCCAAGCCGCACCAACCCGTCGGTCGTGGATATCAGCGGATGACAGGGGATATGCGGCGCGTTGGTTGTGTATGTCCTGCGTATGTCTTCAGTATGTGTTCAGGCAGTGATGCGGATCTCATCCGCAGCAGGATTTTTGAGCCGCTCATGTGTGCCTCTGCGGATGATCACGGACGTGTTCGGATGGCGGCCGACTCATACAGGAATGTTACACGGTTATTGCGGTTGTTTGGCTAATGTGGGCCACTTTTGTGCGCATTCCATCCGCAAATCCTCCTAAACGCCAGTGGGACAGGGCCCTTACCTACTTACACAGGAAATTTTGCTGAGTAAAATTTGTTTTTTTCCCCACTCAAAATCGTTGTTAGTGACATTGTTGTTGTTGTTAAAGACTCTGTTTTTGTCATCATTTGTCAATGTCACCGTATGTCTCATGGTTCTCTTTGTGTTATCGCATTCATTAATGGGGGTGAGCAAATTGATGTTGCAAGACTAAAATTGTATACTGTATATTATTAATTTTAGTCTTGGGGGCTGGAGCCCACATATGAAGAGTTCAGATTCAAAACCCAGTAAGTACTTTGTTTTTTTTGGTTGTTTTTTTTTAATGGAGAAAAGTGCAGTTGAAAGTGGAGATTTAAAGGAAACCATATGTTGAAATGCACAGACTTTCATCAATAAAACGAAAACAGTTTGGTCAAATTCTATCATATTTTGTACACTGATGGTCCCCTTGACAGCCAAGTACATGTTGGCCTCAACTAAAAATTTATGGTTTTGGAGATACTGGGTTTTGCATCTGAACTCTTCTTATAGACCGACAAACACATTCACACTTATGATAAATCTGAAGTTTCCAAGCCACTCACACAAACACGGGGAGAACATGCAAAGTCCACAAAGAAAGGGCCAGGGGGGAAGCAATCTCACGACCTTCTGCTGTGAGGCAACAGTGCTAACCACAAAACCACTTTGGCACCCTCTGCATGCATTACCAAATTAAAATAAAATCATGGATATTTGGAGAATGCTTTTGTTCTATCTCAAAACACCAGTAATGCTGGTGGCACTCGACCCTGCTAGTTAACCCCAGTCATCACTGCATCATCATCATCACTGAACATACTCTCCATTTTATAGTGTACACAAAAATGTTATTAAAATTCATACTATTGATAGTAAATTCACGACCATTTGTCTTGTAATCCCCATTTCAATATTGTATTTGCTGTTCCTGTTCAATGCCATCGTGAAACACACACATGCACTCAGTGTGTTCCCGTAACCAACAAAACTAAATCTGAGGAAAGCAAATGAAAATAACTAAAAGTTTTCCTGTTGAGTGGCAGAGCCTATTAACACAGAGGAAGTCAAATCAAATCAGATCCCATCAAATTAAAATACCAGAGCATCACATACCACGCTGGGCATCCACAAAGCAATAAATTGCCCAGATGACTGGTTATTAAAAATATGAGAAATTAGCTTTCTTTGAGCAATATCGATCACAGCATGACCCATTATTTATAAGAGATGAGATGAAGGTGAAAAGTGAAGTCAAAAAGAGCAAAGAATTACTGACAAGCTCCTTTTTTACTAAATGAAGTTTTTTTAAACCATATGTTTACACAATTGTTTAGCAGTACTCAAACTGTTAATTACCTATATTTGAATACAGATAATTAACACATTTAATGCATGTAATGAACATATTAAAGTGCTAACTACCTGTGAAGCGACAGCATTCTGTGTACACCTGATCCTACTGCACGCATGCTTATGAACCAGAGCAAGACTGATGCATGCTGTTGATGATCTATATGAATAAAATAGACAAGTTGAGTATTTAAAACAAAGAAGAGTGTAAATGTGCGATTGAAACATGCACTCTGTGGTGAAGCAGTGACAGTGCTGTACAGCTGCTCACTCTACTGGCACAGGACATTTGATAAAAGAGCAAAGAGAGATTGCTGACGTCCGCCAATCTGGATCTGGATAGCTTCTAAAATTCAGTGGAGCCTTCTATGCCCTAATATTTATCGGTGGTGCAAATTTAGTACAACCTCTGGCAAAAATTATGGAATCACTGGCCTCAGAGGATGTTCATTCAGTTGTTTAATTTTGTAGAAAAAAAAGCAGATCACAGACATGACACAAAACTAAAGTCATTTCAAATGGCAACTTTCTGGCTTTAAGAAACACTATAAGAAATCAGGAAAAATAATTGTGGCAGTCAGTAACGGTTACTTTTTTAGACCAAGCAGAGGGAAAAAAATATGGACTCACTCAATTCTGAGGAATAAATTATGGAATCACCCTGTAAATTTTCATCCCCAAAACTAACACCTGCATCAAATCAGATCAGAATCATGGCTCCAACATGAGAGATGTCAATTGAAACAAAGGAGAGGATTATCAAACTCTTAAAAGAGGGTAAATCATCATGCAATGTTGCAAAAGATGTTGGTTGTTCACAGTCAGCTGTGTCTAAACTCTGGACCAAATACAAACAACATGGGAAGGTTGTTAAAGGCAAACATACTGGTAGACCAAGGAAGACATCAAAGTGTCAAGAAAGAAAACTTAAAGCAATATGTTTCAAAAATCGAAAATGCACAACAAAACAAATGAGGAACGAATGGGAGGAAACTGGAGTCAATGTCTGTGACCGAACTGTAAGAAGCCGCCTAAAGGAAATGGGATTTACATACAGAAAAGCTAAACGAAAGCCATCATTAACACCTAAACAGAAAAAAACAAGGCTACAATGGGCTAAGGAAAAGCAATCATGGACTGTGGATGACTGGATGAAAGTCATATTCAGTGATGAATCTCGAATCTGCATTGGGCAAGGTGATGATGCTGGAACTTTTGTTTGGTGCCGTTCCAATGAGATTTATGAAGATGACTGCCTGAAGAGAACATGTAAATTTCCACAGTCATTGATGATATGGGGCTGCATGTCAAGTAAAGGCACTGGGGAGATGGCTGTCATTACATCATCAATAAATGCACAAGTTTACGTTGATATTTTGGACACTTTTCTTATCCCATCAATTGAAAGGATGTTTGGGAATGATGAAATCATTTTTCAAGATGATAATGCATCTTGCCATAGAGCAAAAACTGTGAAAACATTCCTTGCAAAAAGACACATAGGATCAATGGCCTGCAAATAGTCCGGATCTTAATCCAATTGAAAATCTTTGGTGGAATTTGAAGAAAATGGTCCATGACAAGGCTCCAACCTGCAAAGCTGATCTGGCAACAGCGATCAGAGAAAGTTGGAGCCCGATTGATGAAGAGTACTGTTTGTCACTCATTAAGTCCATGCCTCAGAGACTGCAAGCTGTTATAAAAGCCAGAGGTGGTGCAACAAAATACTAGTGATGTGTTGGAGCGTTCTTTTGTTTTTCATGATTCCATCATTTTTTCCTCAGAATTGAGTGATTCCATATTTTTTTCCCTCTGCTTGGTCTAAAAAAGTAACCGTTACTGACTGCCACAATTTTTTTTTTACTGATTCTTATAGTGTTTCTTAAAGCCAGAAAGTTGCCATTTGAAATGACTTTAGTTTTGTGTCATGTCTGTGATCTGCTTTTTTTCTACAAAATTAAACAACTGAATGAACATCCTCCAAGGCCAGTGATTCCATAATTTTTGCCAGGGGTTGTAAGAATCCATGAAGTAGTTTTGTAGAAATCCTTCAAAGCCTATATAAAGGGAAGTCTTGATCCAGAATCTGGAACCGGATCCAGATCACCTACAAAGTTCAGTGGAGTCTTCTATACCCTAATATCTCTCTGTGGCGCAAATTTGGTGAGAATTCGTGAAGTAGTTTTGACGTAATCCTTCAAAGTGTATATAAAGAGAAATCTTCATCCAGAATCCAGATTCAGATCCAGATCACCTCCAAAATTTAATGGAGTCTTTCATGGCCTAATATGTATCCATGGTGAAAATTTGGTGAGAATCTGTGAAGGAGTTTTGACGTAATCCTTCAAAGCGTATATAAAGTGAATCTTGATCCAGACTTCAGATCCGGATAACCTCCAAAATTCAGTGGAGTCTTTCATGTCCTAATATCTATCTGAGGTGCACATTTGGTGAGAATCCATGAAGTACTTTTGACGTAATCCTGCTAACAGTAATCCTTCAAAGCCTACATAAAGTGAAACCTGTTCCAGAACCCAGATCTGGATCACCTCCAAAATTTAATGGAGTCTTCCTTCATCTAACATCTATCTGTGGTGAAAATTTTGGCAAAATACGTGCAGTAGTTTTGACGTAATCCTGGTAACAGACAGAAAGACAGACAGACAAATAAATAAACACCGATGATTTTATTACATCCTTGGCGGACGTAATGAAGCCAGAGGGAACACACTAATTTAACGACTCATGTTTAACTTGTCCAACACTGACCAATCAAAGAAAAAAAAAAAAGTCTCAAATGACCGGAGCCTTCAATGTGAGTGGGACATCCCTCTGTCACGTTCTGCCCTGCCCGAGTCCACCTTGTGGATTTGTCCCCCATTTGTATCTGTCTCCCCTTCTGTGCTCCTCTTTTTCCCGTTGGTTTTGAGTGGTTTGTGTTATGGTATTCTCTGGTTTTGTTTATCTTTAATGTTTTATTAAGTGGTTATGTTCCTGTTGTCATTTGTGTTGTTCTCTGCATTTCCTGTTTTACTGTAGGTTCTGGTTTTGATTTCTGTTCATCATGTATTTTCTGGTCAGCCCATAGTTTGTTTTTGCTATTATTATTATTATCGGATCAGTTCCGTTCTTGGTTTGGTTATAGTCTTTTATTTTTCTTGTTATCCTCTTTTTAGGGTTGTCACTCTATTTCCTAGGTTACCCTTTTTGTTTTGTTCATGTTTATTATCATTGGTCTTTAGGCACATTTTACTTTTCACCATTGTTTTTTTTTTCTGTCACTTACTCCTCTTGCTTTGGTCTGCTTTGTTTTTCACTCACTCACTCTCTTGCCTCTCTTCCCTCTTCTTTGATTCACCAGACCACATCTCCATCCAAAACCTTCTCTAACACCTGTCTCATGTTTCACTGATTACATCACCTGTGTTACTTAAGCCCTTCACTTTCTCCACTTCGGTGCCAGCTCATTGATCTTTGCATCCTCGTTACAGCCTTTTTCTTGTCTTCTTTTGCCACACAGTGTTTTTGACCTCGCTGTGTTTTCTCGGATTGTGCCTTTTGCTTCAGCCCATGAAATTGTATCTCTCTGTGTCTTTTGAACCCAGCCTGTTTTTGACCACACATTTTGCCTCGTACTTACCTGTACCTTTGCCACGCTGCCTGCCTTTCTGTGTACCGGACCCTCGCCTGCTTATAAGATAAAGTTCCTTTTATCACCAACGCGTTGTCTGAGAGTTTGCATGTTGTGTCCTCCCACCTTCTGTGCCACACGACCACATATCATGACAGAAGAAGCTGGCCCGAACTTGGACACAGCAGACTCTCACCCAGCCATGAACTCGGCCGTAATTGATCCTGATATCACCACCATCAAGGATGTATTTTCCGACCTCAGGTTTTTTTGTGTGTTCAACCAAAAAGTCGATTGGGTCCTCTATGCATGGAGGAATCTGACCTTGCTTGAACAAGATTTTAATATTTGCAAGTTCTGGAAAGGCAGTGACAGTATTTGGCTCGGCTTATAGTAGCTGATCAAGAGCGGAAAAAAATACGCTGCTTGTGCTGTTGTCCTGATTTGTCCCAAAATTTAAAAAACAAATCCTGAATTTTAAACAGCATGTCAGCAGTGTCCTGAAGCATCAACCCCTCCATCTCAGGTGAGGACTGAGGTGACTGAGCATTGTTATTAGGTTATATCACATATAATGTTGTTTTATGCCAAATATATGGTTGCTAGAATTGTGCTAATTTTCCCAAAGCCTTAAAATATGGCGGTTTTCGACACCCCAGATGACAATGGCAGTAATTGCTAATCAAATTCATAATTTTATGATATATTTTTACACATGGTAAAAATATGAATGAGGAAGGAAGTGTGGTCTGGTGAATCAAAGAAGAGGGAAGAGAGGCAAGCGAGTGAGTGAGTGAGTGAGTGAAAAACAAAAGCGGACCAAAGCAAGAGGAATAAGTGACAGAAAAAAACTAATGGTGAAAAACATAACGTGACCAAAGACCAACGATAATAAATGTGAATGAAACAAAAGGGACAACCTAGGAAATAGAGTGACAACCCTAAAAAGAGGACAAGAAAAAGGAAAGACTACAACCAAACCAAGAACTGAACTGATCATGACTGAAGAATAAATGTTACAACAATCACAGATAATAAAAATAGCAAAACAAACTACGGGCTGACCAGAAAATACATGATGAACAGAAAACAAAACCAGAGCCTACAGTAATACAAGGAAATGCAGAGAACAACACAAATGACAACAGGAACATAACCAGATAATAAAACATTAAAGATAAAGAAAACCAGAGAATACCATAACAAAAACCACTCAAAACCAACGGCAAAAAAGAGGGGCATAGACGGGGAGATAGATACAAATGGGACGAATCCATAAGGCAAACCCGGGCAGGGAAAAACCTGACAACCTCATCCCGAGGCATTGTTAGAAGCCCAGACAAAGGGCCTTGACAACATAATGTAACCTTTACAAATCTATCTGGCAACTTCAGTGTCAGCAACAAAAGGGTTCAAATGTTAAAGAAAAGGTTTTAACCTGACATTAATTTTCATTACGGATGCAATAGCATGATCAAAGACTCTGCAGCAGGGCATTTGTGAAGATATTCCTGTAAATGATGTGACACAACTCTAAAATAGTACCTTCTTCATATTGCAGTTTTCAGACAAGATAAGGCAACCACCAAACTAAGAACAGTGTCTGAGGCATCATTACACAATAAACGTTGTCCATCCATAAATGACTGCTTGCTGACCAGGATGAAACTGCCTGGACGGTTGGATGTGCTGATTCAGTTCCAACTACATGAGGTTGCCTACACAGCTGACATCATCAAGACATTTTTGCAAACTGTGCTAGATGGCTGCACAGGCCTACAATTAAACACTAATGATGATGAGCTGTGCATGATGTGAATCAACTGCCATCATCAAGCCTTGTCCTTCTAGCAGCGACTATTAAGATCAGCAATCTAAATCTGTAAGTACACTTGTGGAAGCTTATGTGGATTGATATAACTGGACGCTCATGTGGTGTGGAAGAAAGCCTTCTCAGTCATCATGGTGCAAGGGATGTTATGTCAGGTGCTGGCATAAATCTACACAAATAGATGACAAACGTGCCAGATCTGAGATCCAAGTGGGAGGAGAGTGCAATGCAATGTATGAGAGTACCAGACCCAAGTGTAAATGCTTTGAGTGAACTGGGATGAGGTTGGAGACCAGGAAATAATGACTTTATGTTTGATTTGAAGCGATTCACAATTCACAATGCTTATGCCAGGAAACGTGACAGAGAAGAATTGGATGAGCAATTCACCCTGACTTGACCAAAATCACGGAATACCAGCACAGTACAAGATCAAATTCTAACAAATGCACATTCGCACAAACGACATGGTTCAATGAATCATGTTGTGGCTAGAGGTCCGGATAGGACCAAACCAGTACAGGCTATGGACCCAAATGGAAGCAAGGAAGAGACACTGTTGTGAACAAAAAGAGATTTATTTACAATAAATAAACAAATAATAATGCTGTGCTGGGGGTGCCTGCAGAGTGGAGAGTCAGCCCACTTGAAGTGGTGGTAATAGGGAGCCGCAGGTTCCCGAGCCAGTCTTGTAAGAGGACTGAAATCCAGGGTATACGGGACTGGAGCCAGAGCCAGGTGGGATGCACTGATCCGAGGACGAGGAACGAGGAGAACGGAGAAGAACAGAGTTGAGTGATTGCACTTGTAATACTGAAGCCTTTAACAACAAGCAGTTCACTGAAGGCTTAAAGCAGGAATGTTCACAGGTCAGGTAATAAAGTTCACAATCTAGGAAATAAGGTTCACTGTTCAGAAATTGTTCACAGTTCATGAATATTTTCAGAGGTCAGAGGTGAGGTACCGCACATCTTATGACGCAGTTCCATTTAAGCAGGACTTGGCTTCAGAAATGACTTGGAAAGTTCTTTATAGTTCAGCATCTGAGTTTATACAGTTCTTAGAACAGTTCTTGGAAATAGTTTGTAAATATAGTTCTTGGAAACAGTTCTTGGTCATGCACTGTCACAAACAGGAGCAGCATGAGAATGGGATCTCATAGAAATGCAGGAACTTAGTTGAGCAGGGCAGAGCTGTGTGCTCTGAGGCAGAGAGCAGATGAGTTCCAAAGTGACGTCGTGCAGAGACTGGCGTGGAGGCCAGGAGTAGTGCAGCATGGAAGGCGTCTGGAAACACCAAAAGATCAACGAGCTCTAATATGAGGCCAGGTTACCTTGAGATGACCCGTGGGAAGCTCAGATGTCAGAGCACATGGAAGCGACACCGTACAAAAGGTCATGCATTCAGCAATAGATTCATGCATCATGGAAAGGAAGAATCCAGCAGTGACTGAGCATAAAGCCGGGGTTTAAGTAACCCACTCCTGATGAGCCACTCATGAGTGCCCAGGGCCCGGTTTCATAAAGCAGTCTAATTTTTTTTTAGTCTACTAAACTTTCTTAGTCGACTATGGTTAGTCACCCAACATTATCCGTCTAATCACCGTTTCACATTGACAGCTAAACTTGTAGATTAGCCGTCTTACCTTAGTCAATGATTTTCACAGGGATAACAGCCTCGCGAGTGCCGCTGCCAAAAAATGCCTCCAACGCGTGAAAGTTTTGTTTACTTCTGGGTTGGTCGTTGTCATGCACTATCCGGGTGCTTGTAGAATTTATTACAACAGGCCAGATTGTTGACAGCCTGATCCAGATTCATCTGTTGGAACTGACCTACCTTTGACACGGTAGTCTGCATTTGATTACCTTTGACCTACCTTTAGCCATGAATCCATACTGCACAGGAAATACTGTCATGGAATGTACTGCAGATCATGCAGACACTGAGTTTAACATGAAGTTTCAGGTCACAGTACAGCTTAAACCACTGTTAGACCTAAACAGGTACAGCAGGCTAAAAATGCTCAGAGGTTAAGAGGTTTGTGGCTAATACATACTGGATTGAAAATCTCAGGGGGAGCTTACTGCTGAAGAGCTTGTTGAAGTTTAAATGTACCGGGAAAAGGAACTCAGGAACATAGCTTTAGCCAAGAAATCAATCTGTTAAAATCCAGACTGTGTTAACCTCGATTTCAAAATCAAGTCCCTCAAGCTTTTTTTAGAAGATACAACTCCACATCAGAAAAAGTTGGGATGACATGAAAATGTAAATTTTCACCATTGACATAGAGCATATGAGATACAGTGAAAGGAAATGCACACAGGTTTCATTTATCCAACACTTATCAATTCCAATAAATAAATAAAGAAATGCCTTTGCACCTACAGGAACATCACTGAGCCTGAAAATTAACTTACCACATCAGAGAAGATGGAAGTATGTTGCGCTAGTTCGATAGCGCCATTCACTCACCAGTGTTGAGTGGGCAAGTGTTACGCCCCTATTCCACAGGCACTATCCAATTACGATCCCCCACGATCAATAAAAGTTGCAAAAATTAGATGAAACGGCTTACTCCAGCACGCCTCCTTTCAGGCTGGCTTATAAAGTGCAGACGTAGCAAACCGCTCAAAAATGAAAGTAAAGCTGCGCCCTGTTGCATTCTCAGCCAGAACTGCAACAAATGCTGCTTTTGCTTCAGATTTTTACCCCAATAGAACACATTCAAACAAGTTTAGAGCTGTACTCACTAGGACTACCCCCATTTAAAGATGTTTGAACATCACTGAAGATGGTGACACTCTTAAATGGCCCCAAATGATGCCAATTTGGCAAAACGGGATGAAATTTTTGAACAGCTTAAAAATTTCAGCCCAATTTCAAAACTGGTGTTGATGATGGCCTTAACTACTGCGTATACAAAGTTTGATCAGGACTGACAAAAGATGGATCAAGGAGTTACTGTGATTCTTCTAAATGTGCCCCAATTTGCTATTTAGAATGAAATTAGAAGGGCCGGTGCTCTGTTGAATGACTGCAACATGGTGGCATGATGGATTAGTGGTTAGCACTAGTGCCTCACTGCAAGAAGGTCGTGGGATCACCCTTTCTGTGTGGAGTTTGCATGTTTTCTTCGTGTTTGTGTGGATTTCCTCCCGGCATTCTGGTTTCCTCCCACAATCAAAAACATGCATATTTAGGGTCTGCTCCTTTCTCTGCCCCTGACCAAGGCAGCGTCTACATCTGGAGTTGGTCCCCGGGCTCCGGACTGTGGCTGCCCACTGCTCCTAGTGGTTGGATTGTGTCTAAATGTAATAAGGATGGGTTAAAGGCAGAGGACAAATTTCATTGTATGTATACAGGTGCTGGTTATATAGTTAGAATATCATGAAAAAGCTGATTTACTTCAGTAATTGCATTCAAAAAGTGAAACTTGTAGATCATATTCATTCATTCCACACAGACTGATATATTTCAAATGTTTATTTCTTTTAATTTTGATGATTATAACTGACAACTAATGACAACCCCAAATCACCTAATGACAACCCCAAATTCAGTATCTCAGAAAATTAGAATATTGTGAAAAGGTTGAATATTGAAGACGCCTGGTGTCACACTCTAATCAGCTAATTAACTCAAAACACCTGCAAAGGCCTTTAACTGGTCTCTCAGTCTCGTTCTGTAGGCTACACAATCACGGGGAAGACTGCTGACTTGACGTCTTGCCTGGGCTAAAGACAAAAAGGACTGGACTGCTGCTGAGAGGTCCAAAGTTATCTTCTCTGATGAAAGTAAATTTTGCATTTCCTTTGGAAATCAAGGTCCCAGAGTCTGGAGGAAGAGAGGAGAAGCACAGAATCCACGTTGCTTGAGGTCCAGTATAAAGTTTCCACAGTCAGTGATGGTTTAGGGTGCCATGCTATCTGCTGGTGTTGGTCCACTGTGTTTTCTGGGGTCCAAGGTCAACACAACCGTCTACCAGGAAGTTGTAGAGCACTTCATACTTCCTGCTGCTGACCAACTTCATGGAGATGCAGATTTCATTTTCCAACAGGACTTGGCACCTGCACACAGTGCCAAAGCTACCAGGACCTGGTTTAAAGACCATGGTATCCCTGTTCTTAATTGGCCAGCAAACTCGCCTGACCTTAACCCCATAGAAAATCTATGGGGAATTGTGAAGAGGGAGATGACATGTCAGACCCAGCAATGCAGAAGAGCTGAAGGCCACTATTAGAGCAACCTGGGCTCTCATACCACCTGAGCAGTGCCACAGACTGATCGACTCCATGCCACGCCGCATTGCTGCAGTAATTCAGGCAAAAGGAACCCCAACTACATATTGAGTGCTGTACATGCTCATACTTTTTATGTTCATACTTTTCAGTTGGCCAACATTTCTAAAAATCCTTTTTTTTGTTTTTTGTATTGGTCTTAAGTAATATTCTCATTGTCTGAGATAGTGAATTTGGGATTTTCATTAGTTGTCACTTATAATCATCAAAATTAAAAGAAATAAACATTTGAAATATATCAGCCTGTGTGTAATGAATGGATATAATATACAAGTTTCACTTTTTGAATGGAATTACTGAAATAATTTTTTTTTTTTTTTTTTTTATATATAGCGCCAAATCACAACAAACAGTTGCCCCAAGGCGCTTTATATTGTAAGGCAAGGCCATACAATAATTATGTACATCCCCAACGGTCAAAACGACCCCCTGTGAGCAAGCACTTGGCTACAGTGGGAAGGAAAAACTCCGTATTAACAGGAAGAAACCTCCAGCAGAACCAGGCTCAGGGAGGGGCAGTCTTCTGCTGGGACTGGTTGGGGCTGAGGGAGAGAACCAGGAAAAAGACATGCTGTGGAGGGGAGCAGAGATCGATCACTAATGATTAAATGCAGAGTGGTGCATACAGAGCAAAAAGAGAAAGAAACAGTGCATCATGGGAACCCCCCAGCAGTCTACGTCTATAGCAGAATAACTAAGGGATGGTTCAGGGTCACCTGATCCAGCCCTAACTATAAGCTTTAGCAAAAAGGAAAGTTTTAAGCCTAATCTTAAAAGTAGAGAGGGTGTCTGTCTCCCTGATCTGAATTGGGAGCTGGTTCCACAGGAGAGGAGCCTGAAAGCTGAAGGCTCTGCCTCCCATTCTACTCTTACAAACCCTAGGAACTACAAGTAAGCCTGCAGTCTGAGAGTGAAGCGCTCTATTGGGGTGATATGGTACTACGAGTGTTGTGTGGGCCGCCAGAAGAGGAGGTACTGCTGGCCCACCACCAGAGGGCGCCCTGTCTGGAGTGCGGGCTCCAGGCACCAGAGGGCGCAGCCGCCTCACAGGAGCAGCCAGGGTGACAGCTGTCACACATCACCTGCAACAGCTGTTACCAATCATCTGATCGGCAGGAGTATATCAGCAGGACGACGTCTCCACCTCTTTGCCGAGATATCGTTTCTACCGAGAAGGTAACGTACTCAGCTAACTGTTTGACAGTGATCTTTGTGACTTTGTGCATTTCTCTGAGAGAACTTCCCAACGAGAGGTGGAGGTAGCTTACCTGCCGTTCGGATTCCTGGGTGCGAACGCGCCCTCCTTTAACTGTTCTTTATTCCTCGCCAGCAGTACCAGGTCCGACACACGGAGGCAGTGGCCACCTGGGAGTTCGGGACTTGGCGGCTCCAGTATTCCCGGGGTCTGGTGGCGGAGGAAACCGTGTGGTTCCGGTTCTACTTTGGAGAGGCGTCTCCTATCTTCGAGCCTGCCCACACGACACCTGTGTGAATTTGACTTTGTCCTTTATTGTAATCTGTTGTCCTTGTTGTGCATATTCACAACAGTAAAGTGTGTTATTTGACCTATTCCATTGTCCGTTCATTTGCGCCCCCTGTTGTGGGTCCGTGTACTTACACTTTCCCAACAACGAGGTCCCTAAGATAAGATGGGACCTGATTATTCAAAACCTTATAAGTAAGAAGAAGAATTTTAAATTCTATTCTAGAATTAACAGGAAGCCAATGAAGAGAGGCCAATATGGGTGAGATATGCTCTCTCCTTCTAGTCCCCGTCAGTACTCTAGCTGCAGCATTTTGAATTAACTGAAGGCTTTTTAGGGAACTTTTAGGACAACCTGATAATAATGAATTACAATAGTCCAGCCTAGAGGAAATAAATGCATGAATTAGTTTTTCAGCATCACTCTGAGACAAGACCTTTCTGATTTTAGAGATATTGCGTAAATGCAAAAAAGCAGTCCTACATATTTGTTTAATATGCGCTTTGAATGACATATCCTGATCAAAAATGACTCCAAGATTTCTCACAGTATTACTAGAGGTCAGGGGTAATGCCATCCAGAGTAAGGATCTGGTTAGACACCATGTTTCTAAGATTTGTGGGGCCAAGTACAATAACTTCAGTTTTATCTGAGTTTAAAAGCAGGAAATTAGAGGTCATCCATGTCTTTATGTCTGTAAGACAATCCTGCAGTTTAGCTAATTGGTGTGTGTCCTCTGGCTTCATGGATAGATAAAGCTGGGTATCATCTGCGTAACAATGAAAATTTAAGCAATACCGTCTAATAATACTGCCTAAGGGAAGCATGTATAAAGTGAATAAAATTGGTCCTAGCACAGAACCTTGTGGAACTCCATAATTAACTTTAGTCTGTGAAGAAGATTCCCCATTTACATGAACAAATTGTAATCTATTAGACAAATATGATTCAAACCACCGCAGCGCAGTGCCTTTAATACCTATGGCATGCTCTAATCTCTGTAATATCATTTTATGGTCAACAGTATCAAAAGCAGCACTGAGGTCTAACAGAACAAGCACAGAGATGAGTCCACTGTCCGAGGTCATAAGAAGATCATTTGTAACCTTCACTAATGCTGTTTCTGTACTATGATGAATTCTAAAACCTGACTGAAACTCTTCAAATAGACCATTCCTCTGCAGATGATCAGTTAGCTGTTTTACAACTACCCTTTCAAGAATTTTTGAGAGAAAAGGAAGGTTGGAGATTGGCCTATAATTAGCTAAGATAGCTGGGTCAAGTGATGGCTTTTTAAGTAATGGTTTAATTACTGCCACCTTAAAAGCCTGTGGTACATAGCCAACTAACAAAGATAGATTGATCATATTTAAGATCGAAGCATTAAATAATGGTAGGGCTTCCTTGAGCAGCCTGGCAGGAATGGGGTCTAATAAACATGTTGATGGTTTGGATGAAGTAACTAATGAAAATAACTCAGACAGAACAATCGGAGAGAAAGAGTCTAACCAAATACCGGCATCACTGAAAGCAGCCAAAGATAACGATACGTCTTTGGGGTGGTTATGAGTAATTTTTTCTCTAATAGTTAAAATTTTGTTAGCAAAGAAAGTCATGAAGTCATTACTAGTTAAAGTTAATGGAATACTCAGCTCAATAGAGCTCTGACTCTTTGTCAGCCTGGCTACAGTGCTGAAAAGAAACCTGGGGTTTAAATAATAAATCAATAAATAAATCAACTTTTTCATGATATTCTAATTATATGACCATCACCTGTATGTCAAAGTAGAGTCTGCGATTTGGTAGAATTGTAAATTCTACCAGTAGGCAGTGTGATCAGAGTCTCTAGTAGAATCTCCGATCGGAGAATCTTCTGGCAGAATCCCAGTAGAGACTCCGATTGGAAACTTTACGAGAAGAGTCTCCGATCAGACAATTTCCGTTGATTACAAGTTCTCCCTTTCTTACTGTGATCAGTATGGGGTGGGTCTACTGTGAAGTTGATATCACAGATATTTTTGTAATTTCCACAGTAAGGTATTGCTGTCATTTGATGTCTTGATATCATCTTGTCATGATAATGAATGGCTTGGTATAATCAAGTCTCTACTAGTAGAGTCTCCGATTGTAGTCTCTACTGGTAGAGTCTCTGATTCTGCCAGTAGAATCTCCGATCGGAGACATATTTATGTATGTACAATGACAACAAAGGCTCTATTCTATTCTATTCTATTCTGAGCACTGCAAAGTGCTGAATGTTTCAGCATACTAACTTGTTTTGGAATGTGTTTCAGGAATGGATGTATATTAACAAATGAAGTGATGGCTGCAGGAAAAATGTCAACCTCAGTGTAATACTCAGAAAAGTTCTTGTTGGGGATTTTTTTTTTTTTTTTTCAATGTCCATATTGTTTCAGCTTCTTTCTGAATTGGGCTGCACTTTTGCTGCTTTGACAAGTGACATATGTTTTGTAGATTGATGAAGTAACAATTCATTGTTATTCATGGGGAGGGAGCATGAAGCAAATTAAAAAGGTGGAATAACTCAAACTAAATACAGAAAAAGTGAATTGATCATACATTAATCATAGTGAACCACAAACTGCCCAAAGCATATAATATGAATAACAAAGTAACAACATCAAAATACACTGTGAGCCTCTCTCATAAGCCCGCAAAGATAAAAGTTATGAATAGCTGAACCAACTAACATAAGGCTGCACAGCTGCAGCTTTTTTTTTTTTTTTTTTCAAACTTTATTGAACAATGAAGAACAACGACAGATGTCGAATCCGCAGCAGATGTTTGCAGAATGAATGCTACCCAATCATCTCTGGATAGTGAATTGGTGATAACTCACTTATAGGAGAACAAGGATTCAGACTGAAAATTTTAGGAGCACAAGTAGAAAATTTCAGAAACATTGTTTTCTTGTTATCGCCCTTAATTTATTCAAATTTTATAAGTGAAAAACAATAACTTGGAAAATAAGACAAGGGCATTGAACATTCATATATATTTGATTGTCATTTGTAGATATAATTGAAGGGAGACTTTAACAGAACCGTGAAAGTTAGAAAACATTATTGATTGTTGTTGTTATTATTATTATTATTATTAATTTCTAAACAGCTACATGTTTCAAGGCCTTTTTTAAGCACTATAAATCCCTTCATTGTATTATAAACACGGGGGTTAGTATTATTATAGAGTGGTACATTGCCTTGCACAAGTATTCACCCCCCTGGGCCTTTGCACATTTTAATTTGTTTATGCCTTTTCAAATGTAATTCAGGCTTCTCAATATCAAAATTTTTAAAATTATCCTCCCTAAACTTAAACTAAAAGCATATCTCTACAACTGGATATACATTAAATAAAAATATCAAAGCCAAGAAGAGGAGCTGCATAAATAATGGGCTCTTTTGTTACGACAAGTCAGAGGATGGATACATGAACATTTCCAAGTCACTGACTATGCCTTGTGCTTCATTTACATCAGTCTTTTAAAAAATATGGTAAATCTGTGACTAGGCAGTTCTCGAAATCTGTGTTCTTTCGGCAATACTTAAGAAAGCTAACCTTGACCACAGCCTAGTGAGAAGCTATAGGCCGATACATCTCATTTTGTTCTTCTTCACAATTCTTGTGGTGTTTCACAGCAGCTCCTGGAACACCTTCCTGACAATGACCTCTTTGAGCCACTGCAGTCTGCATTTAGAATGCACCATTCCACAGAGACAGCTCTTACTAAAGGGGTAAATGATCTCCTGCTTGCAATGGATTTGAACACCACCACAGTTCTGTTACTGTTAGATCTTATACCCCTGTCACACTTTAACAATTTATCAGCATATGCCGAAAATGCTGGCATACGCAGGAGTACATCTAATACGTTATGGGTAAGTTTTGTGTAAGGTAAGAGCACTTTGAATCACGCTGATATACGAGGTCTATTAGATAATAAACCGACCCTTTTATTTATTTATTTTTTAACTATATGGATTTGAATGACGTGTGATTCCACCAATCATGCTTGAACCCTCGTTCGCATGCATGAGTTTTTTCACGCGTGTCAGTGACGTCATTTCCCGTGGGCAGGCCTTGAGTGAGATGTGGTCCCGCCCTCTTGGCTGAATTCCTTTGTTTCACACGCTGCTCGAGACGGCGCGCGTTGCTTTATCAAAATTTTTTCTGGACCTGTGAGGAATATCCGAGTGGACACTATTCAAGAAATTAAGGTGGTTTTCGGTGAAAAGTTTAACGGCTGATGAGAGATTATGGGGTGTTTCTGTCGCTGTAAGGACTTCCCACGCAGCGGGACGTCGTGCAGCACTTCCAGGCGCCATCGTCGGCCTGTTTCGAGCTGAAAACATCCTAATTTAAGGCTTAATTCACCCAGGACGTCGTGAGAGAACAGAGAAGATTCAGAAGAGGCCGGCATGAGGACTTTATGCGGACATTCCACTGTTTAAGGACATTTTTTAATGAAAGACGTGCGCGCAAATTCGCCGAGTCGTTTCCGTGACGACTCGGCAAATCTGTGTGTGCCGCGACAGGAAAAACACCTCCGTGTTGAAACCATTTGTAAAATTCAGGCGGCTTTTGATGGCTTTCAACAAGTGAGTAACTGAGAAATTGTTTAACAGCTTGGGCATGTTCCAACTTGCCCGTTAAGGCTTCCAACGGAGGTGTTTTTCCTGTCGCGACCCCCCGCGGTCGGGTCCGGCCCGACATGTGACTCTGCCCGCACGTTCTTTCATTACAAAATGTCCGTTAACAATGGAATGTCCGAATAAACTCCTCATGCCGACTTCTGAAAGTTCTCTGTTCTCTGACCACTTACTGGGTCAACAGAGCCTGAAATGTGGAAGTTTTCAACTTGAAACGGCGAGACGCTGCCGCCTCGAAGCACAGATCGCCGTCAGGTGCCGTGGGCTGTCCTTACTGCGACACTACCAGACCAAAATCTCTCATCAGCCGTTAAAATTTTTTACCGAAAACCAGCTGAATTTATCAAATGGTGTCCACTCAATTGTGCCTTACAGTTTTGAAAAAATTTTGATCAAACAAAGCAGCAGTCTCTGAGCCATTCCTAAACAATGAAAAAATCGATGAGAGGCTGGGCGACTCCTCACTCAAAGACTGCCCACAGGCGAATGACGTAACCGACAGGCGTGAAAAAACTCTTGCATGCCCACGAGGGTTCAAGCACGTCTGATGTAATCACATGTGATTCAAATCCATATGGTTTTTGAAAAAAATAATAAGGTCGGATACTTTTCTAATAGACCTCGTATGTCGCAATACGGCAAGTACGTTGAAAAATTTTGGGCATGCACAATATTTTCGATGCATGCCAGCAAATGGCTCATATGTCCCACATACACAGAACATAAGTTGTAGGTAAGTTATGCGATTGTTGACACACATTTCTTGTAAGTTACTCATAAGTCAAAATGTGTCCGTTGACTGGCTGGACCACTGAAAGCTGCAGTCCTCATGTGAACAGCTCAGACTGTTTCAAATATTAAAACCATTCACACATGCACTAAATATAAAGTCTTAAACTTACCTGTTCATTACAGTGGGAGTCATCATCACAGCCTAACAAAAATGTATCCACATAAAGCGTCCTGATTTTCGAAAATGACTTACTTTAGTTCCTTGCTGTAGCTGAAGAAAGATAGCATTTTAAAAGAAGTCCCTCTGTGTTTGTCTGCTCCTGGTATGTGTCTCAGCGACTAGAGAACACCGGCACTTTGTGCCACAACAAGAAAATTAACTTTTTTAAAAGTTGATTCACAGCGCCCCATTCATTCACGCCAATGTTTACCAAAGGCATCAGTCGATTGCTCATCATTCTGCACACAATGAAACTAAATCCCATGATTCAGCAAGAGAACATCAAAATAAAAAAAAACGCTACATGCTAAATTGTTTGGCCTCCGTGTGTAGGAGCGAGACCCCGCAACCGTGTACATGCACTCCATGATGCGCTTGTCAATATTTATGTGCACAGCCTGCAAAACCAAAAGGTTTTCTGGCAGTGGAAATGCAAACAAAGTCAGACTTAACTGTTCTGACTCATACCATACAGTGCAGTACCGACATGGTCCACTCTGTGAAAACGGGGCTGTCAGCATATGCTGGCTAAATTGTCATGGTGTGACAGCTGCATAACTATGTATCCATGGTATTCTGTACATTTTTCATACATCAACATATGGTGGCTAAATCATCAAGGTCGGACAGGGCCCTTAGCGCTGTATTCAACATGGTGGCTCATTGCATACTACTCAATAGGCTAGAGAATGACTTTGTCATTGCTGGGAATGTGCTTGCGTGATTGACATCCTACCTAACCAGTCGCTCTCAATGTGTCCTGTAAAATCACATCACCTCATACCTTGTTCCGATGAAATATGGGGTTCCACAGGGGTCCATCTTAGGTCCCCTGCTTTCTCCCTTTATATAGCACCCCTTGGGCACATACTGCGACACTATGGGATTACATTTCACTGGTACACTGATGATAGTCAGGTGTACATGCTGATAAATGCTGGTAATCTCATACACATAAAGACTTTAGAACAGGGGTGGGCAACTCGTTCCAGAAAGGGCCAAGAGGGTGCAAGTTTTCTTTGTAGCCACTGACTCCACCAGGTGATTTCACTGATTAATATCACTTTGAGCAGATGGAATCAGTTAATCAGTGAAATCACCTGGTGGAATCAGTGGCTGCAAAGAAAACCTGTACCTTCTTGGCCCTTTCTGGAAAAGTTACCCACCCCTGCTTTAGAACATTGCCTTACTCCGTTGAAAAGCTGCATCTTGAGCAATTTCTTAAATCCCCTTCACACATAAAACGATTGAAGCCGACACAAACCCTGTGATTGCTGGGATAGGCTCCAGTTAGTGAGCACGACTTCAGCAACTCAGGTCCAGCTCTTGAAACCCTGTTCTCACTTTCACACATATCCATCTCAGAAGGCCACCGTTTGAAATTGGGCCCATATCTTGGGAAAGCTGGTGGTGAACCAGAATGGGACCATGAGCATCTTGGGATTTTCAATATGTTCAAAAATGTGTTTTTTTTTTTGTTTTGTTTTTTTTGCTGCATCGCTAACTTTAACATAATTTGGTCATCTCTTGAGCAGCATGGTGGCTTTGTAGTTTATGCAAGATGGCGCCGTTGTATGTGACTTGCCATCTGCACCCACTAAGGTTATTCTTGTCACTTCGCCAACAAATTTGGAAGAAGTTATATTATCGCCCCTGTTTGTTTGTCTGTTTGTGAACCAGTGTTTTATGAAAATTATGTGAAATTATGTGAAAAAGAATTCAGAAACTGAAAAAGATGAAAAAAAAAACCCCTGACAACACCACAAAAAACTTTGATTCAAGTGGATGAACTAAATACATACTCCTGACAGTTGAGCAGATCTAACTTAGTTTATGAAAAGTCACTTCTAATAGGACTTTGACCTTGAAAATGTTTTTCCAAGTTAAAATTTTGTGAAATTGGAAACTAGTGTTGCCATATTTTGTTCCTCTCTCCTATAGCTGTTTGTGTGCCAAGGAGATTGTGTCTTCACCAGGTAAGTCTCAAATACCCCAGGAATGGATGGACCAAAAACAAGTTTCCAGCTTCATTATTATTATTATTATTATTATTATTATTATTATTATTATTATTATTATTATTATTATTATTATTATTTATTTATTTATTTTTTTGGAAATTTTTGTTCTAAAATTTCTAATTTTGCAGTAATTTTGAAGCATTTTTATATGGTCCCCTCATTGTACCTGTTTTTCATTTTGTTAGACATGGCACAGTTTAAAATTAAAGAACACTATTCTTATTTGTCATGTATTGTCATATTTTGATATATTTTAATGACAAGTACTTTTTATTGGGTATATTATATCAGGTAAAAATCACCCGGTAAAAATTAGTAATGGTGTACTAATTTGAGCGACAGTGTTCTAGGGTTAATGTTCTTTCTCAAATGTTTGATTCAGCTTGTGATGCAGTGTCGCCTCCGCCCCGGACGTCTGCTGAAATAAACAAACAACGGCTTTGTGGTGTTCAGCGCACATGTCCGCGACAGATCCCCTGTTTAGCTGACTGCTAAGTGTGAAAGACACTGCTCCAAACACTCCTTGTCTCAGTGAGAGACACGCCTCAGCTCAGAACCCCCCTTGCCTTCACTCTGTCTGCAGCAAAGAAGCACATACATTTCACAAAGTTTTCCTGAATGCTAAAACTTGCGTTATCACGATTGGTACCGCCAATCGTACCAATTTGATACAGCCAATTTATATTGTGTACCACCTATACCATGTAGTACTACTTAATAAGTAAGACTTTTATCCTGAATGACTTTCCTCCAGTTATGTTCTGGATTTTTTGCTGTTCACAGAGACCTGGCAGAAAGCGCATGAAAATAATACCTTTTCAGAGCTCCTCCTCCACTGGCTGTTCATTCTTCAGTTCCCTGTGAACACCAGGACAAGGCAATGATTTGGATGCTGTCGTCAAAGCGAACTTTAGATGCTGATTATTATATCCACATAATCAATCAATCAATCAATCAATCAATCAACTTTTTTCTTATATAGCGCCAAATCACAACAAACAGTTGCCCCAAGGCGCTCCATATTGTAAGGCAAGGCCATACAATAATTATGAAAAACCCCAACGGTCAAAACGACCCCCTATGAGCAAGCACTTGGCCACAGTGGGAAGGAAAAACTCCCCTTTAACAGGAAGAATCCTCCAGCAGAACCAGGCTCAGGGAGGGGCAGTCTTCTGCTGAGACTGGTTGGGGCTGAGGGAAAGAACCAGGAAAAAGACATGCCGAGAAGGGGGGCAGAGATCGATCACTAATGATTAAATGCAGAGTGATGCATACGGAGCAAAAAGAGAAAGAAACAGTGCATCATGGGAACCCCCCCACAGTCTACGTCTAAAGCAACATAACCAAGGGATGGTCCAGGGTCACCCGATCCAGCCCTAACTATAAGCCTTAGCGAAAAGGAAAGTTTTAAGCCTAATCTTAAAAGTAGAGAGGGTATCTGTCTCCCTGATCTGAATTGGGAGCTGGTATAATTATTCTAGTTTTAAACTCCAGCTGTTTGTGGTGGAGATTGCCTACCCTGTGCTGTGCCTTCTAAACTCCTTTGGGCTAAATGAATCAGTGGCTGGAACAACACATAATCTTGGACACTCTTTGGCCCTTTGTGTCACATGGGCTCTCAGTTTCCCTCAGTGACACATCTGACAGGGCTATTTCAGATCATCTTTCTATTACTTTTTAATTTACTGCTGCTCCATCTGCTAATAAGCCACTATTTTCCGCCTGTGGCTGCCGATTGGTCACCTCCTCAACAGCTGGGGAATTTGCTGATGCTTTTATGGACTCTCAGTTTTATGCCATGCATGGGCTGGTTTCTATCTCACTCCCAGAAAAAAATTCTTTCTTCTTTGCAGTCCAAATGCTCTACAATTCGACACTCTGGGGGTCCTTTTCAGTGCAAATCCACAAAATGAAGAACTGATCCCTGGTTGGCCGCAAGCCACGCTGCAGACAGGCTGAACAAAGGTGGAAGGACAAATTACACGTGTCTCTGGGTATACAGAGAGACACTCTAACAAACTACCAGAAGGTTGTGAAGGAGGCTTTTAAACATGTAACATGTTTGGTTCAGCCCCTTCTTAACCCTCAAGTGACAGAGTGGGGTCATTTATGACCCCAAGCATCTATTTTTGTGCACCATTTTTCTAAATTTAATTGGAAAACAGTTCCCTACTGCGAATTTGTCAATCTATTTGTCCTACATTTGTTCATAGAATTTTGTAAGGATCGGCCAATGCATTCCAACCTTGTGCAGGGTCACTTATGACCCCAGGAAGATCTATGAGATTTTTGACATTATAGCTTCACATGGTATTGTAATTAGCCAACTCTTATCATTATATTTTACTGTTTTGCAAAGAAGCATGGCCAACAGACCTAGAATAGCACGATTTACAGCTGCACAAGCATTGAGACCGATTCTTGATGCCCAGAGTGAGGATGAAAAGAATGACAGATAAATATATTAGAGAGTGAAATAAATATGAAGAACCCTAAAACAATCATTTATATAGAAGTATTCCAATATAAAGTCAGTGGGGTCATAAATAACCCCATTCGGCCATATCCGTCGCTCAAATAATTTGGCCGCTTGAGGGTTAAAAAAAACCTAAAAAAAACTCTCCCTTTGATTCATCAGTTTTGTGCACTTTAAGACTCGTCTCTCATCTGTCATTTCTTTCCAAGGTTTTAGAAAAGGTTGCTTCGATACAGCTGCAGTCTTTTTTAGAATGTAATTGAAAAAATCCAATCTGGATTTAGGTCATGACACAGCACTGAGTCAACACTTTTAAAAGTACACAATGGCATGACTTTGTCTGTTGAATATTACTGTGCTGCTACTGTGGATCTCACAGCAACCCTTGATATTGTGGACCACCTTGTACTTGTTTCCCATTTTGCTAATTTTGTTGATATTAAATGGCACTATACTTAAGTGGTTTAAATCCTATTTGGCTCAGAGGGTTTTTCTGTGATGATTGGTGACCTGTCCTCTTTATTATAGAGTGCTCCAGACTTCTATTCTTGGCCCAATTCTATTTTCTTTGTAGATTAGGATGGTCCTGAGAAACAAACTTGAAGTTTTTCAAGGTATTTCTTCATTTTTTGGTTCCTTTAGATGTCAAACTGATTCCAGAAAGGGCCAAGAGGGTGGAGGTTTTCTTTGTAACCACCAACTCCACCAGGTGATTTCACTGATGAACTCTTCCCATCTGCTCAAAGTGATGTTCATCAGTGAAATCACCTGGTGGAGTTGGTGGTTACAAAGAAAACCTGCACCCTCTTGGCCCTTTCTGGAATCAGTCTGACACCTATGCTTTAGGGGTAAAAATTAATTGGGTGAAATTTCATGAGATTTGAAAGATATTAACCACTGCCACCCGGCTCGTGTTTTTTGTGACATTTTGATTTATGGACTGGATATATTAGTTCATTTGTGACAGATTTTGTTACATCTGCATCAGCTCGCATTTTTGAGGCATTTAACATCAACATGGACTTCCTCATCAAGGACCCCTCAGAGTAGGAGGATGGCCTGTCATTCCAGTGGTCACAGCAGGTCCTGGATAACATTGCTGCTATTAATGATTTTGCTGAGGGAGAAGTTGCACTTAGCCAGGATTACAATCAGATCCCAATGAAAGATGAACAGCAGCACCAATACCTGCTGCAGGTTGTTGAGTGGCATCGACGTCAGTTCCCGGAGGCGAAGAAAATCGGAACCAAATGCCACTTCCCATGATTGTTTGTATTTACCAAAGAGGTGGACAGTGACGTGTAATACTTTTTTTAATCTCTCCTGTATGGTCAGTGAAAGGAGAAAGGATTGTTGTTTCAATTATTATTTCATTTGTGAACAGGTACATTACTATTGCTGGTTTGAGCAAATATGCTCAACCACTGCAACTTCTACCCCGCGTGTGGCAGTGGTTAGAATAGTTGTCACTTATCACTCTCATTCATCTTCAACCACTTATCTGAGATTGGGTCATGGATGCAACAGCTCTAGCAGGGGACCCCAGACTTCCCTTTCCCGGGCCACATTGACCACCTCTGACTGGGGGATCCCGAGGTGTTCCCAGGCCATTGTGGAGATATAATCTCTAAACCTAGTCCTGGGTCTTCTCCTGAGTCTCCTCCCAGGTGGATGTGCCTGGAACACCTCCCTAGGAAGGTGCCCAAGAGACATCCTTAGAATAGTCATATCAAAATAAAACATTGCACAAAACATTTTCTCATCCAGATGAAGAATTCTGTCAGGAAGCACCTTAAGAAAGTCATATTTTTATTTTTGGCATACTGTAGAGGACCACCCTACTGTACATGCTGTCTTTAAGGTTAATCATAGCCAAGCATAATCTGTCTAATTGATTTTGGCTTCCAGTTGTAGTCCAGATAAATGAGTGTGAAAAAGCAGTGGCTGTCACAAAATTTCCTGTATGCGAATGACAATAACACTGAGAGTGTTCAGTTTGGATAGTGATGCATGCTGAATGTTGTAGCCTCTAACAACATTGGTGTCCTGGCTAATTATTTAAAACCAGCTGTTTAGAATTTGGGAGTGATATTTGACAGCTGTTTGAGGTTTGATCAGCAGAAACGTTTTGCTGTGAAAACAATTTTTTTTCCAACTTCGTATTTTGGCTGAAGTAAAGCCCTTCTTCAATAGACATGATCTGGAGAAGGTCACTCATGCTTTCATCAGCTCCAGACTAGACTATTGTAATGCAATCTATGTTGGCATTAACCAGTGATCCCTTGCACACCTCAAGCTTGTACAAAATGTTGCTGCTGATCTTTTAAAAAAGCTTTAAGATGTGAGCATATTACTCCTGTACTTTACTCACTCCACTTGCTTCCATTTCATTTTAGAATTGATTTTAGGAGTTTGTTTGATCTTAACCTGTCTACTTTGTAGGGCAGCATGGTGGTTTAACGGTTTGCACTATATTCTCACAGCATCGATTCCCACCTGTGGCCTTTCTGTGTGGAGTTTGCATTTTCTCCCCTTGTTTGCATGTGTTCCCCAGGTAACAAAAAAGTTCCCAGAACGTTATGTAAAATGTTTGCAAAACGTTCTTATGGATGATTTTCTTGAGAAAGGGTATTTAAGGTGGCCATTTGCAAATGTTTCCCCTCTTTGCATCTCTTCTAATGTGTGGCAACATGGGAGCCTCTAAACAACTCTCAAATGACCTGAAAACAAAGACTGTTCAACATTGTGGTTTAGGGGAAGGGTAAAAAAGTGATCTCAGAGATTTCAGCTGTCAGTTTCCACTGTGAGGAACATAGTGAGGAAATGGAAGACCGCAGGTACAGTACTAGTTAAAGCCCTAAGTGGCAGGCCAAGAAATATCTCAGATAAGCTGAAGTGAAAGACAGTGAGAATAGTCATAGTCAACCCACAGATTTTCTCCAAAGACTTACAACATCTTGCTGCAGACAGTGTCTCTGTGCATCGTTCACCCAAGACATCAGAGATCTCCTTGTTCACACTTTGCACAAGGAGATGCTGTAATGCAGAGGACGCTTTTCTGCATACATACCACAAACAGAGTCGCTTGAGGTACACTAAAGCACATTTGGAAAAGCCAGCTATATTTTGGAATAAGGTGCTGTGGACTGATGAAACTAAAATTGAGTTATTTGGACATGACAAGGGTGGTATGCATGACTGAAAAAGAACACAACATTCCAAGAAAAACACTTGCTACCTACAGTAACATTTGGGGTGGTTCCATCATGCTGTGTGGCTGTGTGGCCAGTGCAGGTCCTGGGAATCTTGTTAAAGTTAAGGGTCACATGGATTCCAGTCAATATCAGCAGATTCTTGAGAACAATATTCATGAATCAGTGACAAAGTTGAAGTTGCGCCGGGGCTGGATCTTTCAACAAGACAACGAACTTAAACACACTGCTCAAAATCTACTAAGGCATTCATGCATAGCAACAAGTACAATGTTCTTGAATGGCCATCTCAGTCCCCAGACCTGAATATTATTGAAAAAATCTGTGGTGTGATTTTAAGCAGGCTGTCCATGCTTGGAAACAAACAAACCTGAGATGTTTTGTAAAGAAGAATGGTCCAAAATACCTTCAACCAGAATCCAGACTCTCATTAGAAGCTATAGGAAGCATTCAGAGGCTGTTATTTCTGCAAAAGGAGGATCTACTAAATATTGATGTATTTTTCTGTTGGGGTACCCAAATTTATGCACCTGCCTAATTTTGTTTAATGAATTACTGCACACTTTCTGTATATCCTATAAACTTCATTTCACTTCTCAAACATTACTGTGTTTGTCTGCTATATGATAAATTTAACTGAAATTTCTGATCCAGACAACCAATGATTTATAAAAGTATCAGGGGTGCCCAAACTTTTGCATACAACTGTACTTAGCTTTGTCAGTTCCAGTAATATAGGTAGAAATATGGCGATCACGACAGGCTACGACAGTATTTATCCGTGCAGCTGCTGTTTGATTTCTTTTGCATGGGCAAAGCTTACCAGCATGCTGGTTGCAACAACTAAATTTCTCCCATTGCTTGCATGATGTCGCTGTGGTGCACTTGTTAGAGGCCTTTATTAAAATCCAAAAAAGCTCCAGTGTGTTACAAGAGAACAAGAAAATATCAAATATAAAGTCAAATGTCTATAGCGATTTGATCTAGGACTGGGTAATCTTGAAGAATAATTCACAGGCCCACATACACATAATTTCATGGTAAAGAGAGCTGAAATGTTCCAGCAACATTCTTGGGACCTTACTTGTGGCCCCTTCACACAGAGTGTGAAGTTTGGACGCCGTTTGTACAAAAATGGCGAAACAGCGTGAAACAGTTCAAAATAAGAGCACGAAACAATTAGCGCCGACAAGAGTTCGTGCATGCGCCGGTGTCCGTCGAGCAGGAAAAGTGCCAGGTGCACCACATGGCACCAGTTATGTGGAAGAAATAAAAACCAGCTGGTACATGTGGAACCACATCACGCTGCTTATGTGGGAAAAAACAAAAACAACTGGTACGAGTAGAACCACATTGCGCCGCTTATGTGGAATAAATAAAAAACATTAAAAAAAAGCCGGTACCTGTGGGACCACATTGCAACGCTTATGTTTAACAAAAAACAAAAAAAAAAACATACCATCCGGGACACAAACTTGCACCTTTCAAAACCTCTGATTCCCAGTCAGACAGTTTATTACTGAGCTACAGAGCTGTTCTTTGAAAGCTGTGGAAAGCTGCCTCATATCAGGAATGACATGGAAGTATTACAAAAATAAATAAATAAATCCCACACCATATAAAAACAACGCATTTATCAAGTGGGCAATGCAAATATGATCTGTCTGTTCCTCTGGTGATGACCCATGGTCACAGACATACAGTCATGAAATGACATGAATGAGAAGCCGTGTGCTCTGATGTCCATAGCTACTCGTCAGATGTGTCCAGTCAGCCGCACGCGTGTTCTGCCGGACACGCATGTCTTGTGGACAGCGTGCCACAGCACAGACAATACATCATGTGGAACATAGCTCACGTGGGTCACGTGACGGTCAGATCGCCCACTGCGTGTTGTGATCTGATGGTCCATTTCAACCTGGGGGGCTGTCAGTGTCTACTCCATGCGTGCAGTCGCTGGCTGCAGCTTGTCGCCACCATGGCGATATATGTTTTATGTCCACGTAAACTCAGCAATCACACAAACTTGCCTCACAGTGGACAATTGTTAATCCATGACTGTGCTAATACAGTAGGTGTTGTGTTGCTGGAATGTCCAGAATGACAGATCACCACAGCTGCTTCTGTCGGAAGTCACGCCTCCCATGAGTGGAACGCACACACCCACATGTCAGTGTGTGTGTTTGCAAAGTCACACTCGTGGAGAATGTGGACAAATTTCACAGCAGTATGACAGTGATTGTCTGCAGTCTGTTGTCGTGCCAAGAGTGCAACTGACCATGCGAGCAGTGTTAGGTGTTCGTGCGTCATCTGGAATTTGGCCGGCACCTGCCGTGAGAGGGTGCGATGGGTTTGCACAGCGCACACTCTGTCTTTCCAGCCCAGTCTCACGTTTTTTTTTTGTTTTTTTTTTGTGCTCCCGTGACAAAATGAGTCAAATTTTCATGACAGAGCTTTTTTAACTCACTATTCCTAACCCTATTCCTACCCCCAACCCTAACCTTAACCATAACCTAATCTTACTCCTTCCCCCCACCCTAACCATAACCACCACCAACAACCCCACTTCACTTTTAATTTCGTGCAGCCACAATGAATGACAATGAATTTGTGCTGCCGTGACAAAAATGAGGCGCTTTTCGTCACAATATCACAAACCGATAGATTAATGTATATTTCGTGATGCTGAAGCACGACTTGCCATGAGACCAGGTTGGTCTTTCAATTCCATTTCAATTTATTAATTTATATAGCACCAACTCACAACAAAGTTGCCACAAGGCGCTTCACACAATTCATAACAACACAAATTAATTTAAAAACAAAATTAAAAACAAGAAAAGCACAATAAAAAGATAAAACACAGTAGAATAAAAAGAAATTACAAAGCAAACACAAAAACAAATTAAATTAATGATAAGACAGTCTAAAAAAGTGGATCTTCAGTCTTGATTTAAAAGTCTCCACCGTGTCAGACTGCCTAATAACAGCAGGCAGATCATTCCAAAGAGTCGGACCATGGTAGGAGAAGGCTCTATACCCCACAGTCTTCTTTTTCATCCTCGGAACAAACAGAAGCCCTGCGCCCTGTGAACGCAAGGGTCGCGCAGGTACGTAGGGCTTAACCAAGTCCGCCAGGTAGGAAGGTGCCAGTCCGTGAACAATTTTATAAACCAATAAAAAACTTTAAAATCCGATCTGGCAGAAACTGGTGTTTTCGGGTGCTTGTGTGCACAAATAGTTGTAGCAACAGGTGTACGAGCCATTGGCAGCAGGGACGACATTACATGGTTTGCACACGATTCCTGCGTCACGCACACTAAGTGTGAACTTCGTCCAAACTTCGCACTATGTGTGAAGGGGCCCTAAGGAATGGATAAAACAACACAATAAATTTGAAACTTTTCAATTATTTAAAATCATAAGCAAGCAAGCAATTTAGATAGCAAGGAAGAAAGAAAATACAGACAGACAGTTTAGCGAGGGACCCTGGGATAGGGTCCAGCACCCGTGACCTGATCTTGGATAAATGGTTGAAAATGAGTGTGTGTGTTTCTACTTTGTGTGCCTACAGTTATGAAAAGTCAGCAAGGCACAGACCCTTCTCTTACTGTGTACCTGTACTGTGGAATGATCTCCCTGCAGAGATAAAGCAGATTCTGTAAAAGACATTCAAGTCCAGGATAGACTCATCTATTCCAGAATTATGTTTCCTCTTCTATTAATTACTACTGTTAGCAATGGAACATGTTTTAGCCTCACTATATCTTAATTTCTGGGTTTGTTAATGAAGCACAGGGCTAACTGCCGGCGACCACTTCAGCAAACTTTCTGCTTCCCTGTTGATTTATTGCTGTTGAACAAATGCCATAGGTGCAGTTATTTCTGGCTGACTGATTTTTTTTTTTTCTCTCTGTCCAAATTGCTGTTGCTGGGATCACAGAGGCTCACGTAGTGCAGCAGCTAAGAGAATATTAAGAGCAAAATCATGCAAATGGTGATACAAGCACCAAAGTTAGCACAAATACTCCGTAGACATTACTGTTTTGAAAAAAAAACGACTGTCCACTTGAATTTTCAATAGACGACCAGGTAGGGGTCAATTGAAGAATTACACAGGGATCAAAATTAAAAATGCTCAAATCATTTTGAAACCTACACCACATTATTTGTCTGATTGTAAAGATTCCAAAAAGGTATAGTTTGGACTATTTATGACTGAATGATCAGAAGTTATGGGGTAAAAACAGCACAAATGGTGACAAAAGTCAGTATCAGTTTGTACAGGGGTCAAAAGTTAAAGTTGCTCCAATTTTGGTAAAAAATAATGCACCAAGATGGACCATTTGTATCTTAACCCTCTGAAGTCTTGGGTGTAACTGGATGTTTTTGACTGCTTTTGATTTTACCTTCACAATTTACCTTAAAAAAACTGTTTGGTGTGACATGCTCCGCGCTTCGATCATCTTCATGCAGTTCAATAAAAAAGAGAGATTATGATGATGACACGTTCTCACAAGTTGAGAGGGTTATCTATAAGACGGGCTCTCAATCTGGTGTCACAGACCGAACAGTCCCCCCCAAAAATTGGTCCCCCTGATGATGCGGTTCATGGATTAACACCTCGTTTCTACTTCAAACTGCACACCAGTCATCATCTATCTCAGCGACAGATATCTGAAGCTTTTGCACAACAATCATTTACACATAAATTCAGCATTATTTCATCATAAAATGTGGCGGAAGCGATCAGAGCGCCGTGGCTAAACGAGCTGCCAACTTATGCGTTCACTGCGCGTCGGCCATTTCAAAGCGTCATGAAATTTCTTCATGTTTCTGCTTAAAACGGCCTCGTTTCTGCTTAACACTGCCTTTAGAATGATTTAAGAGGGTTAACCTTTATCATCTGATGGTTAATAATCCCAATAATCCATTTGATTGCTTTGAGTGAAGAATCTCCATCTTAGATGTGCTGCTGTGGTCCAAAATGACACATGCGCAGATGCAAAAGGCGGACCGATTTTTAGGGACGGACCGTTTGGTCTGTGACACCGGTCCTCAAGAACCACTGAACCTGCACATTTTCCATCTCTCCCTGCTCTGCGACACGCTGATTTGCTAATTCAGGTGTCTGTCAGGAGTTGATTAACTCTGCAACTGAATTAGCCCAACAACTGGCCCAGCTATGAATTGGGCCAAATACTGGCCCCCATTTTGGAGTGAGATTTCCTACTCCTACACGACCAATAGGAGAGCAGCGCTTGCGCCCCATCAAAGTGAGGCTGATATCAGCATCTCGGCTGTCAATCAATCACAGGCAACGAGAGATAGGCCAATATCTGGCCCAATTCAGGGCCAGTTGTCAGGCTACAACTGAATTAGCAAATCAGCTTGTGGCAGAGCAGGGAGAGATGGAAAATGTGCAGGTTCAGGGGTCCTTGAGGAGTGGATTGAGAACCCCTCATCGAAAAGAGGTTTAGCACCTGTGATAAACTTCTGCTGTGCCCCAATGTTTTCTTGTTGTCCATACTACACGAGCATTGATTTCTATTTAATCACTAGATGGAGGACCAAGCCGATCCGCTCATTCGCTGGCTGTTGCCACAGCGCCGCCATCTTGGATAGCGTCTAACAACCAGATATACGAGGTCTGTGATGAAAAAAGCGGTCCTTTTTATTTTTTTCAAAAAATAAATGGATTTGATTCATATGTTTTTACGTCAGACAAGCTTGAACCCTCGTGTGCATGTGTGAGTTTTTTTACGCGTGTCGGTGATGTCATTCGCCTGTGGGCAGGTCTTGAGTGAGGAGTGCTCCACCCCGCCCGTCAGAATCTCTTTGTCTGAATAGCCGCTGTGGATGGCGCGCGTTGCTTTATCAACATTTTTTCTGGACCTGTGAGGAATATCCGAGTGGACACTATTCGAGAAATTAAGCTGGTTTTCGGTGAAAAGTTTAACGGCTGATGAGAGATTATGGGGTGTTTCTGTCACTGTAAGGACTTCCCATGGAGCGGGACGTCGCGCAGCGCTTCCAGGTGCCGTCGTCGGCCTGTTTCGACCTGAAAACGTTCTAATTTAAGGCTTAATTCACCCAGGACGTCGTGAGAGAACAGAGAAGATTCAGAAGAGGCCAGCATGAGGACTTTATGCAGACATTCCACTGTTTAAGGACATTTTTTAATGAAAGACGTGCGCGCAAATTTGCTGAGTCGTTTCTGTGACGACTCGGTGAATCTGTGTGTGCCGCAACAGGAAAAACACCTCCGTGTTGAAAACCATTTGTAAAATTCAGGCGGCTTTTGATGGCTTTCAACAAGTGAGTAACTGAGAAATTGTTTAACAGCTTGGGCATGTTCCAACTTGCCCGTTAAGGTTTCCAACGTAGGTGTTTTTCCTGTCGTGACCCCCCGCGGTCGGGTCCGGCCCGACATGCGACTCTGCCCGCACGTTCTTTCATTACAAAATGTCCGTTAACAATGGAATGTCCAAATAAACTCCTCATGCCGACTTCTTCTGAAAGTTCTCTGTTCTCTGACGACTTACTGGATCAACAGAGCCTGAAATGTGGAAGTTTTCAACTTGAAACGGCGAGACGCTGCCGCCTCGAAGCACAGATCGCCGTCAGGCGCCGTGGGCCGTCCTTAAAGCGACACTACCAGACCAAAATCTCTCATCAGCCGTTAAAATTTTTACCGAAAACCAGCTGAATTTATCGAATGGTGTCCACTCAGTTGTGCCTTACAGTTTTGAAAAATTTTGATCAAACAAAGCAGCAGTCTCTGAGCCATTCCTAAACAATGAAAAAATGACGAGAGGGTGGGCCCACAGGCGAATGACGTAACCGACAGGCGTGAAAAAAACTCTTGCATGCCCACGAGGGTTCAAGCATGTCTGATGTAATCACACGTGATTCAAATCCATATGGTTTTTGAAAAAAATAATAAGGTCGGATACTTTTATCACAGACCTCGTAAGTAGAAAGCGATGGGCATGATCAATGTTTTCAGGAGAATTTCACCATAAATCTGCATTTTCCGTGCTGTTACTTTGCTGATTTTTACAGACTCTGTCCGGCATTTGTGCAGCAACTGTTTGTCAAAACAAATACAGAAAAAGATCAGACTATTTATATAATAGCCTTGAATGAATTTGTTAGTCCCAGTCCAGATAGAAAATAATGATCAGTTTGTCAAACACATTATGTCTGCCATAACACAAGATATTAGTCTGATCCTTAATTAATTTCATTATGAAGTTAAAGATGGGAAATAATCAGGGGTGAAAGTAAGAGCTTCACACACTCTCATCATATTAAATACAATATTAAAGACTGCTCTTAACCCTCGTGCAGCGCCACTTTTACAGAGCGCTTCTCCGTGAAAATATCAAATAAAATAAATAAAACAAAGCAGCCACGCCGGCCAGGGTGAAAGTAAGATTATTCAATCATTTCTGAACCAAGCTGAGAGAAATCTGAAAACACAAATATAGAGTATATCACAGAGAAATATATTCATATATTAGTAGAATATACCATGTCAAAGCGAGTGTCATGTGACACACCAAACTGAGAGAAAAAGCATTTCCATTCTATGATTTTGCTCTTACAGAATATCTGAGGATGGAAAACCTGATGTGAAGAAAAAACCCGGGGCTAATTAAAAAGGGATAAATTGAGGCTTATGAAAGTGAGACGTCTAACTGAACTGTTAAACAAATGGTGAGATATTTATCACGACAAAACATTCAGGCAGTAAAACTTAAGTAATTACTTTGCAGAATACAGATCGACACAAAACTAAATCATTTTTAATGTTTATTCAGCAATTTTAGTCATTTCCCCACATCATTATTTAACCAGCTGATATTCCTTTGTCAGTTTGTCGCAGCACCTGAACGCTGCACAAAACAGCATTTTCAGATCAAGTTAACCCAAGTTTAACCCTCTGGGGCTGACGCCGTCGTATATGATGGCTGAGTACAACTTTTACTAAATTATGAATAACTTTTTAATGATATGAGATAGAAATTTACTTTTTTTTGCTGAAAAGTTAACTCCATGGACTTTCGAGCCAGCCGTCCACCATCTTTGTACTCCTCATAGAAGCTATGTGAAGATGTGCGCAATGTGAGTGTCCAATCAGAATTGGTTCACCATCACATGGTTTTCCAATATCCAATCGTAGGGCAGAGCAGTCTCACATGGCAGACCAAAGATCGTTTGTAGAAGCAATGTGTTACTCTTTGGCTTATGAATGCTGTCTGAATAGCCATCTGGCTGTTGGCTTCTTGCGTAAAAGCACAGCGTTACGCATATGAATGAAGGAGATCAGAGTAAGAGGGTCTCATACAACCTCACGTGGTTGACCAAAGAGTGTCACTGGGAGAAATGATTCACTACTTGGCCAGGAAATATTGAATAAGCCTCTCTCGCTCTCAATCGTAAAGTGCTGTTTACGTCTTTGAATGAAAGGGCGGGGGGGGTGTTAACAGGGCGTCAAACTGTGAAGATAGCAATTTCTGTCTGTCTGCTATTACACAAAGGCTTACAACACAAACAAAATGCATAGACCATTTTGTATATATTGCTCAAAATGTGCATTTGTGTTTATTTTAGAACCTTTTTTGTACATTCTACTTTACAAGATACCAAACTACCTTTATAAACTGTCAAAATAGTAATTATAGTTTGCTGTGTTTTGAATAAATGTGTGTGAACATTATTTTCCGCTTTTTACTTTCTTATTACTGATTGTAAACTTTTATTACACTTATATAACACCGCTATACCATATATATTCTGAAAGTGCAGGTTGCACTGAAAAAAAAGAAACTTACTACTTGACTGTAGGATGCAGGGTGAGCTTTTAACAGCAATAATTAAACATTTATGCCAGGCAAGTGAACTGCCCCAAAAATGGCCTTGGACCCCAGAGGGTTTTAATCTAATGACTGACGATGTGGAATTCTGATAAAGGCCCCTTCACACATAATGCAAATGTGGTTGAATTACAGCAAAAAAGCATGAAACAGTTCGAATTAGCACAACACGAAACATCGCACGGACGGCCAGGTGTGCATGATCCCGTTCGTGTGTGTCAGCTGGAATTTGGCCGACACCTGCCATGACAGGGTTCGATGGGCTCTCACAGTGCACACTCTGTCTTTCAGCTGCTGGTGTGTGCAAATAATTGTAGCAACAGGCGTTCGAGGCGGCAACATATTTACATGTTTTGCATATGATTCCTGCTTCGAGCGCACTTTGACCAAATTCGCATTAAGTGTGAAGGGGCCCTAAGCAACATGGGGGCTGCCAGCAACAGCTCATAGGCTGCATCTGCCATCTAGTGGATTAAATAGAAATAGATGTTTACGAGGTGTGTTTACATTGTGCCCTAAACCAGAATGCTGCTGAAACCAACCTCTTGCGTAAATCACGGTCCATGAGATGGCCCGAGATTCACAACTGCAAAATAACAAATGACTACACTATAAAATTTTTAAGGTTTGGTCGAACTTAGTTTGAGTTATGGGGGACAGATCTTTTCATGCAGCTGTCCCACGACTATGGAACACCCTGCCCCAACACCTGAGAGTGCCACAGTCTGTAGCGTCTTTTAAAAAGCAGCTAAAGACATTTTTATTTAGAAAGGTTTTTAATGTGTAATTTGAATATGTTTTTGTTCTTTTTATGTTGTAGTGCTTTGAGATTTTTTTGTAAATGTAAAGTGCATTATAAATAAAATGTGTTAATATTATTATTATTATTATTATTATTATTATTATTATTATTACCTGTCCTGCAGCTTCCCTGCTGACAGACATGAATTTACTTTTTGGCAATTTGCGTGAAACAAGATGTCTCTCAAAGGGATTACAGTGGTCCCTCGCTATAACGCAGTTCACCTTTCGCGGCCTCGCAGTTTCGCGGATTTTTTTAGTTCAATTTTGCATGCTTTTTTTTTTTTTTTACAGTGCATTGTGTTCTGCGTGTCTGTTTATAAGAATCTTCTCGCCCAGAAGAAAAAAGAGCGCCAACAACTACCCATAACTGTGTTCTTCACTCAGAAAAAGACACCTGCAGCAAGGTGTGAGTGGAAAAAGGTGCAGCGCCAGGACAAAGAGGCGCGATCAGAGGAACTGTGAAATACTGGTCAGTCACTATTAATAATTTCTTATGTGTCCAACCTCGTACGTTGATCGTTAAAATGAATTTGTTAGTTCTAAAAGCCATCATAATTATTTATAGGAAAACGTTCTATTTTTATTTCTCAAACAAATGTTTGGGCCTGAAAACAGGTTGGTCTTATTTTTCTACTAAGGTTTGAACTTTGAGAGTGTTTACACACGAGAGAAAAGTGAGAAAATGTTCATGCCTGATTGAGTAAAGTGTATAAAGTGTGTAGTGAGGGGTTTTACAGCTTTAAAACGTCTATAATAATTGTAAAAAATAACGCTGACTAGCTACTTCACGGATTTCGCTTATCGCGGGCTATTTTTAGAACGTAACTCCCGTGATAAACGAGGGACCACTGTATTATTAAAAACTAATTAATATGACAAATTAAAAAAAAAAAAATCTTTCACCTCTGGGAAGGTGTATGTGTTCTAATGAGTACAGGCCGAGCAGTTAAATGCACCAAATTTATACAAGAATATTACATTCACTGATTTCACAGCCACACAGGGTGTGGACAGCCAACAATGCTCGAACAGACGCATGTCGCACACAGATGATAATAATGTTGTGAATATAGAGATCAAAGTCTTGTCGCTGCGGTGATTAAACGTCCTAACAAATGCATGTGTGAGGACAGCCTTATCACCTCGGACCACACAGAGGCCTTTTCATATCTGTAGCTCTCAGATGGCCAACCTGCGCCTGCCATGTGCCAGACTGCCAAATAAACACACCACAGGCATCGCCTCTGTGTCCACCAACGGCTCATTCATTTGCCTGATGAAAGAACTCATTCAGAGTTTCTCGCTTTAGAAAAGTTTTCAATGCCTTATCACCTCAGAACAACTCATGGGTAATTAAACGGAAAATGGGAAGGACACAAATCTGACGAATTCGGCTTGTTAAAATTTCACACTCGCCTTATTTACATGGACTACAACTGGGAGCCGAAAACAAACTTTATCGATCTTTTATGTTTTCAGGGACAATAGTCTTAGCAAAAAAGTGGCAAAACAAAATTAAAGACTAACTATTATGAGCTGCTTTTCCCCCACATATAAATAATTAGTTACACCGTGAATTCGCTGCATCACTTTTCGCTTCACTTAAGTGGAAAAAAAAACTGTTGTGCATGATTTTGTTTTGTTTTTTTTAGCACAGGCTGACAAATTGGCTTGACCCTTCATTGCAGCATCACTGAAGGTTTCTAAATGCTCTAAACTTGTGCGATCATCATCGCGACAGTCATTACGCTAATGGACGTGCATTTTAATGAATGACTTCCTCATTTGCATTGCATAATTATCTAAATCATTTTGTCTCAACCGCTCTCTGTGATTAGCATCCATCAACACACTCAGCGAGTCAACTCGCTTCTGCAAGATAACCTTGCCCTCTGTATTTCACTTAAAATGATAAAAAAAAATTACACATTCTCACTGAAATTACATTTTCAGATTCAAAGCAAAAATGTAATTATTTCATTTTACTTATTATACAAAGCACATTCTTCACCAAAGCCTGAACTTGCACATACTTACAGAGCTGTCAAAAACATTTCAGCCTGTTTATTGTTTGCAATTAATAATAATAATAATAATAATAAAAAATAAAATAATGGAAAATATGTGATATTTCTAACAGACCAACAGACTGAAAAAACTCCTTTGTCCCTCAAGCCATCAGACTGTACGACACCTCACTAAGGCTGGGCAGACACTGTACGATATTTTCAATCATTGTACTTGGCTCCAACTCAAACTGTGCAACAGAAACACAGGGTTTAAAAGTTCAGAGCGCACGATTCATGTTCTCACACTGTACGGCCCGATGCGCTGATGCGATCTGACTGCTCACATTGTACGTTCAAAAACCACACATCGGAAGCTTTTTTTTCTTAAAAAAAAAAAAATATTTCATGCCTATCAGCGCGCACAGTGAGTGAAATCAGGTGGGGGGAGACTGAACGTATATGCACGCGCGCTGTGCATATATATGCAGCGCGTAGACGCTTGTAGCACTGCTTCAGCAGCGTGGAACCCTCACGAGTCATGACAGCCAACCAAAATATCAAAAAGGTTTGATTTTCAACCGACCATACGATTCCTCATCGGGAGGTGGTTGTGAGATGTTAATTGCAGCTCATTACTCCATGTAGACTGCACGATGCAGGACGCACGATTAAGCTGAAACTCGGTGCGATCCAAAAAATTCTCGCACGAGTGAAAAATCAGCTGAAAAAGGGCCAAAACTCACACAGTGTAAGCCCGCCTTAAGGGGAGGAGGAGTAACAGGAAGACAGAGGACGGGAAGGAGAGGAAAAGTAGTCAGTAAATCAATAGCGAGCAGTATTTCTGGTATTTATATTTGTGTATTTATATAACCCAAATTACACTGAAGTTGAGACGTTGTGCAAAATGTAAATAAAAACAGAATACAATGATTTGCCAATCCTCCTCAACCTATAGTCAATTGAATACATCACAATACTTTGTGGAGACAAGATGGCGCTGTTAGGTGCGGCAGGTATAGTAGCAGCTCTGCTTGTTTATGCTCTACTCAAAAGTACAATGAATTTTAACATTAGCCAAACCTGGACTTTGAAAGACAACCGGATTTTCAACGGTATAGTCAAGTCATCAGGAATGCCCGAGCTAACCAATGCCAACAAACATTTTGGGTATGGGAAATATGCCATTGCCGCTACATTCATTCATCCATACCTCTTTAATTCAGCAAAGAGGTGTTCACAAACTGTTCTCAAACCACAACAAAGCCTCGCATCATGATCTGTCTCATGCTGTCCGGCGACATCCACCAATGTTCTGGACCTGGTTCGATCAACAACACAACAATAGACAGATCCCACGCTAACAACACCGCTAACAGCAAGAGCACCGCTGGAAACTTACAGGTACTCCCTTTAAGTATGCCATATTATACATCTAGTCTACAAACTTACCCTAATTCCATCTTTCCGGCGAGCACCGGGGCAACACCGATCGCCAGCCATGATGGGATGACACACAGACTGAGATCGGGGACACCTTGCTCCTGGAGCGGCATGGATTCGCTGTGCGTGCAGATGCCCAGTCCACAGCGGGTACATCCGAGCCCGAGGGGTCGTCCGGAGGGAGCGGACCTCTCCGGAGACGTCTGCAGACCAGGGGCTCAACAGAATCCACGGAATAATCCAAAGAGGGCACACGGACCAGCAGTGTGGGTCGCGCGTGGCAAACCCTCGCAGCAAACTATCGATGACATCAGTGCTCAGCTACCTGGCCTGCGACGTGAGCGTACTGCTGACCAGCAGTCACAGACCAGATCCAGTGTAAAGATGAGTAACACTACCTCGACTACAGCCAGTATTAAGCAGCGAGCCACAAAAATGTTTCAAACTGTAAATCATGCAAAAATACTTTGGGGAGAAAAAATGAAACCAAAGGGAACATTTGGAGGGCATCTTAATATAAGAAGTGTTGCACAAAAAAGTGAACAAATCCAGCAGCTACTAACAGATTCTAACCTGGACTATCTCTGCCTATCTGAGACCTGGCTAACACCCACTACACCCTCTGCTATAATCAATGTCCCGGGGTTTAAAATCTATAGGAAGGATAGAGTAAGAGGGAGAGGGGGAGGTGTTATGATATATGTAAGGGAAAATATTAAGACTGAAGAGATGGAAATTGAAGATGTTAACATTGAGTGTGCTGGAGTGAAAATTACATTATCTCCAGAGATGCATTTTAACCTTATTGTTGTGTATAGACCTCCCAATGCTAAAGACATATTTTTTAATTCACTGTCAGATATACTCAAAAAGTACAGCGCTAAAGAATTAATATTAATGGGGGATTTGAACTTGGACTGGCTGAATAAAATACATAGGAAGAAACTTAAAGAAATTATGAATAGCTTCCACATGACTCAAATGGTGAGCAGTCTTACTAGGGTAACCAATTCCACTCAAACACTATTGGATTTAATTTTCACCACTAAACCTGACCGCATATCCAAAACATACAACTTGATAACAGGTTTATCAGACCATAACATCACATTGATAGCACGAAAGACGACAAAATCACGGCATAAAAACCAAAAAGGTGTTCTGAGTCATAAATTCTTACCCCATATACCTAAAAAAAACTATGAACTTTTAAACAGTGAGCTCAAGAATGTCCCTTGGAGTGACATAATCAATTGGACAAACACTGAACAGGCTTGTGATGAACTAATAATGACAATCAAACAAATAATTTCCAAATTCACCATAACTCAGCCCAACAACAACAACAACAAAAAAAACGGTTAAAGTGAGGGTCACGTGGTTAAATGAGATAAGCTGGGGACTCATGAAAAAAAGGGACTCAGCTCTTAAAAGAGCCATTAAAACTGGCCTTAATACTGTCCGTATGATTTTTAAAAGCCTTAGAAACAAAGTTACAATGCAGTTACGAAAGTCTAGAGCAGATTTTTTTTAGACATCACTAAAGCCGCTAAAGGGAATACTAGAGAACTCTGGAAATCCATTGATAAACTTACATGTAAAGGACAAGCAATGAATGAAAATATAACATTAAAAATGAATGGCTCTATCCTCTATGATAATTTGGAAATTGGCAACTGTTTTAATCAGAACTTTATTCAATCAGTTGAAACAATTAACAAGAATTTCCCCCAAAAAATGTACAATGAAATAGTGGTGAACAATAAAAATGAATTAAATCTAGAGCCAACAAATGAAGTAAAAGTAAACAAAATCCTATCTTCATTATCAAGCTCCCGGGCTAAGGATATCTATGGCTTTGATACAGTTTTTTTAAAAACACACAAAGACACCTTATCTGCTCCAATAACTAGGTTAATAAATCAGTCTATGGCAGAAATTCATTTTCCTTCTGCCTTGAAAACGGCAATTGTGATGCCAATTCACAAAGTTGGCAATAGGGAAGACGTCAATAATTACAGACCAATCAGTATCCTCCCTGTAATATCTAAGATCCTTGAGAAAGTGGTAGGGGAACAACTCACCCAACATCTGGAGGATGAGCAACTATTACATCCCATGCAATTTGGGTTTCGTGCAAATCACTCGACTGAAACTGCCTGCTGCTTGCTCATTGAAACAATAAAATCAAACCTAGACAATGTAGGGGTTGTAGGAGCTATTTTTTTAGATCTCCGTAAGGCATTTGACACCGTTAGCCACCCCATACTACTGTTGAAACTAACACAATATAAACTGTCTTCAAATACTCTGGCCTGGATTAAGTCCTATCTGTCCGACAGTTCTCAGTGTGTCCGCATCAATAACATCAGTTCATCTATAGAAAATATCCATTTTGGTTTACCACAGGGCTCTAATATCGGTCCTCTCCTTTTCTCACTCTATATAAATGACCTTCCATCTGTGTGCAAAGATGTACACATCCAGATGTACGCAGATGACACGGTCGTTTATGCCTGGGGGAAGGATGCAGAACAGGTAGCCAATAAACTCACCGTGGCCATGGAGAAGGTAGCCAGGTGGCTACATGACTCATGCCTCACTCGAAACAAAAAGAAAACTGCTACAATGTATTTCACTAATAAATGCAAAAAGTCACCCTTTCCCAATATTACAGTAAATGGAGAAACAATTCAGAATGTGACAGAGTACAAATATTTAGGTATCATGTTAGACCCCACACTCACCTTCAAAAAACACGTTAAACAACTGTGTCAAAGCCTCAAATACAATATTAAAACTTTTAAATGCATTAGAAAATCACTCACACAAAGAGCGGCACAAATCTTCTTTAATGCCATGATAATGTCCCGTGTTTACTACTGCATAACCTGTTGGTCCCAGGCAGGAAAAACCACACTCAGGCCATTAGAATCACTTCACAAGCAAGCCCTAAAAGTACTGGACAGGAAACCAAGACAATACCATCATGCCATATTCTAGAAAAAACATGGACTCCTCAATTTTGACAATATCCAGAGATTTGCCTCAATTCGTCTGGTCTTCAGAATCTTAAATAACTCTGCACCTGCACCACTTAAGGATTTTGTTCACTTCACATCTACAGTCACTACCAGAGCCACACGAGCCTCCACCAGGGGGCAGTGTGCCATCCCAAAGTGCAAAACTTTATTTGCACAAACTGCCTTTTCTTATAATGTCATAAAAGAATGGAATAATCTTCCAAATGAACTAAAACATCAGACAAGCTATATCACCTTCACAGCAGAGCTTAAATAGTGGCTAGGGAATAACCAAACCTGCCAGCACTAATATTACTGTGTAGAAGTGGTTATTTGTTATTTATGTCTTGATATAAAATGATAGATATATTAGGTAGGTCATTATGTATTTATTTATTTATTTTTTTATTTATTTTTTTAAAGATAAGGACTTGTCTGTAATTGCAATCATTGTTGAAATCTGTAATTTATTTTGTATATGTGTGAAAGTTGGAGCGGTTGTGGGAGTGTGTGTGTCTGACAGTGTCGGACTGTATGTGTGGTATTGTTTGACTGAGTATTCCTTCACTGTATTTTATTATGTAATGGGGACTGCAGATGGAAACTAGCTATTTAGCTACAATCTGGTACAGATCATCTTTGTTTTATTAGCTTAATGTCTCTGTACATTGTCCCTTTTCAAATAAAGGTGAGTAATAATAATAATAATAACAAAGACAAGATATTTAATGTTCAAACTGATAATTTTTTTATTGTTTTTGTGTAAATATTTGCTCATTTTGCAATGGATGCCTGCAACACATTTCAAAAGAGCTGGAACAGTGGTATGTTTCCCACTGTGTTACATTACCTTTCCTTCTAACAACACTCAATCAGCGTTTGGAAACTGAGGGCACTAACTGTGAGTGTCATGATTGGGTATAAAAAGAGCATCCTCAAAAGTCTCAGCTGTTCCCAAGCACAAATGAAGTGAGGATCACCACTTTGTGAACAGCTACGTGAAAAAATAGTCCAACAGTTTAAGAACAATGTTTCTCAATGTTCAATTGCAAGGAATGTAGGGATTCCATCATCTACAGTCCATAATATAATCAAAAGATTCAGAGAATCTGGAGAACTTTCTACACATAAGCGACAAGGCTGAAAACCAACACTGAATGCCCGGGACCTTCGATCCTTCAGGCGGCACTGCATTAAAACCAACATCACTGTGTTAAGGATCTTACGTCCTTTTCAGGGACGACCCTGCTTATTTCAGCAAGACAGTGCCAAGCCACATTCTGTACAACAGCGTGGCTTCATAGTAAAAGAGTGTGGGTACTAGACTGGCCTGTCTGCAGTCCAGACCTGTCACCCACTGAAAATGTGTGGCGCATTATGAAGCGCAAAATACAACAACGAAGACCCTGGACTGTTGAAAAAATGAAGCCGCATATCAAGCAAGAATGGGAAAGAATTCCACCTACAAAGCTTCAATAATTGGTGTCCTCAGTTCCCAAACACTTATTGAGTGTTGTTAGAAGGAAAGGTGATGTAACACAGCGGTAAACATACCACTGTCCCAGCCTTTTGAAACATGTTGCAGGCATCCATTTCAAAATGAGCAAATATTTGCATAAAAACAATAAAGTTTATCAGGTTGAACATTAAATATCTTGCAAATAAGCTCAATATTCCATTTTAACTCAGTGCCTCACTTATGATGTCACATGCACTGTTATTTAAAGATGAATGAAATAAGAAACATTGTCCAAAGCAGAGTTGTGCAAACAACAAAAATGTCATCAAGTGTGGAATAATTGTTTTTAACAGCTTTTTCAAGCCTTTTTGTTACACTATTGCAATAAGGAACATATCATTAGGGATGTAAAAATGTTACATTTGGATTTGTCAGTTACGGAAATACTTATAGAGACCATTCTTGTAATTACAAATCTCTTAATAATGTATATGAAATTTTACATACACAAATGTAAATATAACAATTTGGTTTGTGAATTGTATATAAACAGCAAATTTATTACTGTTTTGGTGTGGTTGCCTGACATGTGAGCTTCTTTGGTTAAATGTGTTTGTGAGTGTTCATCAAAGTTGTTAAAAATGCAGCGAAAAAAGGGAGAAACGAACAAGCAACAGAGAGATTGCGTTGCCTCTATAGCTACTATGCAGAATTTATGAGCGAAACCGAACACATCAGGATAAAAAATTGCTGCCATGTGTCTGTGTTTGTGTTTTACAGCTTATCTGCTGTGAAACAATCACAAAATAGTTTTGTGATTTTGTTTTGTTTGTCTGATTAACAATTTTAAGTGAAGACTACCGTGCTCAGTCTCAGCCTTTCTCTTGCTCTGACTGAAACTTTCTTCCTGCTGCCAGGGGAAAAAATGCAGCTGGATTCCCATGATAAAGCAAAGCTCAGCAAGGTCTAAACAGAACTTTTATGCCATTCATTCTGTGTTCCCAGGGCTCTATGTTTATCTGCAGCATTTTTACCATTGTGGGGTTTTTGTTTGTTTAAGAAACAGTGTTATATCAAACCTTGTTGACTCTTGTTGCTGAAAACTTGACAAGGTTGAGCCAGCCTGCCTATTTTCTATGGACCCAGAGAGTAGATGAGCAAATGGCGTGGATGAAAATACACTCATAATGCAGCATCAGAGCTATATTTTTGTATAATGGTATTGTTCCATTTACATATCTTCTTCTAAAATATATTGGTATAACTCATACTGATATACTAGCCAACCCTACAAGGTGAGCCAAAAAAACCTGAACCCATAAAAACTGTAATAAATCCTACAATGGTCCAGCAAATTTGCAGGACTTAAACTTCACTCTGTGTACTATCATTTCCCAAATTTTCAGTTATCTTGGTTGCTTTGCAAAAAAGTCATGTTCTTTCAAAATTAGGCTCCAAATGGTAACATTTGTTGAAGAAAGAGGCCTCCAGGCAAAAATGTCTTTTCCTTGGTTGACCAAGATGTTGGGAAAGATGATTCCCAACATCTTGGTCAACCAAGGAAAAGACATTTTTGCCTGGAGGCCTATTTCGCCAACAAATCAAACCATTTGGAGCATTTTTAGTTTTTTTGGGATCATCCTATACATTGTTTTAAAAGCCTCCAGGTGCTCTGGCCTCCTCCCACATCCAAAGACATTCATGTTAGGTGAATCGAAACTTTAAATTGTCCATAGGTGCGTGTGTGGGTGTGAATGTTTTTGTCTATCTATAAGTGGTCCTGGGACACAGTGGTGTCCTGTTCAGGGTGTACCCAGCCTCACATCCTATGACTACTGGGATAGGCTCCAGCCCCCCGTAACCAAATCTTGGATGAGTGGTTGAAGATGAGTGTGCTTGCGAGTGTTTGAAAAGCTTTTTGACATAAGGCAAGGCAAGTTTATTTGTATGGGACATTTCATGTAAAAAAAAAAAAAAACAACTCAATGTGCCTCACAGCATTTAAAAATAGTACCCCACAAATACAATGCAATAAAACAGTAGTTAAAACATAAAAAGGTTAAAAACAAGCAAAGACAGCTATAAAATTAAATAAAAACAAACAGATAAAAATTACTGATCATATACAAAGACAAACAGGAATGTTTTAAGCCTAGTTTTAAAAACTGTCAGACTGGTGGCGTTCCTCGCATCCTCAGATAAGTTGTGCGGATAATGCTGAAACGCAGCCTCACCATGTTTAGTCCTAACTCCGGGGACCAACGGAAAAGCACTATTCAAGGTTCTCAAAGCACGAGATGGTTCATAGGACACAAACATGTCAGAAATGTATTTTGGTGCTAGACCATGAAACAATTAATATACCAACAGAGCTATTTTAAAATCTATTCTCTGGGCCGATGAAGCCAGTGAAGAGACCTGAGCACTGGACTCATACGGTCATAGGCCCTGGCTCCAGTCAGGTCTCGGGCAGCAGCATTTTGAATACACTGAAGCTGATGGACAGCTCCTCTAGAGAGACCACTGAGCAGGCCATTTGTATAGTATACATACATACACATAGTATACATATAACACAAAAATAGTTTGTCCACTTGGATAAACATGTACAACCCCAATTCCAATGAAGTTGGGACATTGTGTAAAATGTAAATAAAAACAGAATTCAATGATCTGCAAATCCTCTTCATCCTATATTCAATTGAATACACCACAAACCCTTACCAAAAAGTAGTACATGCAAGTATGTTTCAAGTATACTTCCAGTTTACTTTTTATATACTTATCAGTACTATTTCTGGTAAGGGAAGACAAGATATTTAATGTTGAAACCCATAAACTGTTTCCAATAAGGTGTTCTTTGAGCATTCATCAACGTTCCAAGTCTTTTGTTTCCCCGTCCCAACTTTTTTGAAGTGTTGCAGGCATCCATTTCAAAATGCGCAAATATTTGCACAAAAACAAAAAAGTCTATCAGTTTGAACAATAAATATCTTGGTTTTGTGGTGTATTCAATTGAATATATGTCATTGGGGTTCTCTGCTTCAGGTTTCCTTGTCGTGTTGCACCCATTACTCAAACATGCCAACAACATAGATGAAGATTTTCCAAGAATTACCAGATGTGAAAAAAAAAAAAAAAAACTGTAATAAAACCAAACACTGCTGTCTCACAAGTGTTGCCTATTATTGTTATTATTGGCTCATTTTATTTATTTACTGTATTTATTTATTTTTTATTTGTTCCATTGGTAGATTTCTTTCATATTTATAGAGGGTGCTGTTAAAATGTAACAGATGAAAAATTAAGATATTTAAGACATATATTACATATTAAGGGTAATTGGATATTTAAATGAGAAATTAGAAGAATATACTTGGTAAGATTTTGAGTTTTTGCAGCATTTAAAGAATATCACCAAATTATTGTGTTACTGGTCCTCACCTGTAGTTATCATAATCTAAAATATTTGATCTGAAAATCCAATAGTTTTTAATCGAGTTACTGACAGACATTTTGTGTCTTCACTCAGTGATTGACAGCATTATGCCTGTGCATGCCCTGCTAATCACAGAGAATATAATATTAGTTAGCCACCACTTTTCCATCAATCAAAACAAGCAACAATGGCCTCGATGGCCTCCAAGATCTTGCATTTACTAACAAGGCTTCATAAGCTACATGGCATGAAAAGCCTGAACAAGCCCAAATATACTCCACTGTGCCAACACTCCTGTTAAATAACTAGCTTACTGTGCTCAAAATAGCCAACATAGCCCATAATATTAAGTTCCTTGGGACTCACTTGTATTTATCAGAATACAAAGTTTCAAAACTGAATAGTAGTAATTTGTACAGCCTTGCTGACATAAAAAATTTTGTGGACCCACTCACTGAGTCACTCACTGAGTCCATTATGCCGATGTTTGCTGTGGTAATTGCAGAGGAATTCCTCTTCATTCAAGGAATTCTGTTTCATCAGGAAAGGCATTTAGCAGGCTTAAGGCATCTTGCACACATTTTGCACGCATTTAACCCCTGCACTGCCGCGCAATTCATCGTGCCAACACATCCTACTGCTGCCGGATGCCACGCTTTGTGCTGCTGGATGCTGCATTATATTAAATAATTAATTCATAGCAGAATAATCATTTTCTCTCAGAGTTTTGAAACCACTTATAATCGCTCTGGAAATTTACCATAGCTGCAGCTGTTCTCGTGTGCTTCATGATGTCGAGAACGCATTTGGAATCATCTCAAAGATAATTATTTATAATATTTAGATTGTAATGGCTTGAAAAAATAGTTGCATTTTCATTCCTTCTTATGAGTATCTGTAAAATTACGTTTATGACAGATTTAACATCTTGTCATAATCATTCAGATGAGTTGTACTGTTGTGCGCTGTGCTGACGCAATGACTCGCACTGACACTCAGTGTTTTTTAATTGTTTGTGCAATGTTCACATGTAGTTCACAAAATTAACATGTGCTAGAGAGTTTGAACCTTACAAATTTTTCTTTGCAGTTGCACGAAGCCATGCACAGTTTACAACGGTTTACAATGAGTTTACTCTCTGGCACAACAGACTGAGTACCAGTGCGTGGATTAAATTCATGCAAGTGTCAAGGCACCTTTATTTGAGCCACAAAATTAGGCCCAAAGCTGATCTTTTCCACGACCACCAGACAACAGTCTGCAACATTCCTTCACTGGACAAATCACATTTGTGCACAATTATTCACATAACACACACTTTCAAATTTGTGTCCATGCATTACTCTGTGATTTACAGTGGTCTGTATCTCCAAGTTGCACATCTGGATCATAACATCTGGATCATAAGTAAAATGTTATATTTTTAATAATGAATTATTCTTTTCCACAGACATCACCAAAATTTATAACAAAGTGCAAATCAAATGACAAAAAAGTGTGCACATTCTGCAGCTTCATAGCACTGTCTGACAATCTTATTCATCATTGTCTGTGAGAAACAGTGTGCAGCGACACATCTCATGTAAGAACAAATGGAAACACATTCTTACCTGAGAGTAAACATCTCCACAGGAGAGTAGGCTGCCACAGTGATAAAAGCGGACACAGTTTCCCTCTGCCTCATGGGTGTGGCCGGTACCATTACCATGAAGTTATTATCCAGTCTGTGTTCGGCAAGGGGGGGAGGCGTGGGGCTCTGGTAGAGCCTCACTCCACCAATCCTCCTCAGAGGTGTGGAGGTATAAGAACCAAACAGCCCTTCCTGTGCATAGCGGATGAAGTTTTCCTTCTTTGTCTCCTCCGAGTGGCACTCCCCTGCTTCTGTAGCTTGCAGTATATAGTAGAGCTCCACTGGCGTGCCCTCGGACATCTCAAGATTCTTCTGGCGTCCTGGCACAATGCTGGGTGAGCTGAACCAGGTGGCCAGGGGTTCCAGCTCAGCTATGCACACTCCCAGCTCACCCTTCAGCTGACAAGTACCGTGCACCTCCTGGGTTTCGTGGAAAGCAAACATGTGCACACAGGGCAGCTTGTCAATGGCACTGTAGTCATCCCAGTCTCTGCCTGCAACATAGAACAGGACTTGGACTTTGGGTTTGGCCAGGTGAATTCTGTTATTCATGATAAAGGTTTGCACCTTCCAATTGAAGGTAAATATGGAAGAGGCAGGAAAAGTCCCTGGGCTCTGCAGGAGATCTAACGGGACAGACTGCTCCACCGACAGAGGCCCGTAACTGGCATTGACTGATGGGAAACCTCGGGCCTGGTAGATGAAAAAGGACTCAGTTCTTGACATCAGGCTAGAGTTCCTCATGAAATCCTGATTGGCTTCCTTCAGGAAGAATGCCAAGTCCGCGTTGAGCACCTGGTAGTTGACTGGAAGGTAAGTAGGGATGGAGGGATATCTCTGTAATCCCTCTAACACTCGACAGTCGGCTGCTGCAAGACAGAACAAAGAACTGAATTACTGGAACAGCAACTACAATTCATTTCACAGAGATGCAGATCCATGTAAAAAAAAAAAAATACCTTTCATCTCACAGAAAGTGATCCATTCAATATGAAAATCCTACAAAACTGACAGTAGATTCCCTACTCCAAAGATCCCCTCACCAAAAGTCATTTTGATTCTTGCCATTAATTAAACAGTATATAAGAAGTATAAACATTGTTAAAATACAAGTTTGAACTTTTAGGCCATGGGCCAAACAGGTACGAGAATGAACAGACTAAACACAGTTGCAATCCAGCCTCAGTATATCACAACCTACACAAAAATGTATGATAGTGAAGTGAGTAGTGGTATATGTAAGGTATGGTAGGTATTTTATACTGCCTTATCTTGTGCTTATATCTTGGTTTGGGGTCAGTGAAATCACACAGGAGTTAACATTTAAAAATGCTACATTCATATTGAGAAGTATACTACATTATTTGTCTGATCATAAAGACTCATAAAGTAGAAATGGTGATGATGGTAATTATTACTGCACATAACACATGATTTGTACCATGTGTTATGCTTACTTATCACGTCACATGATAACACGTATGTCATAGAATCCAATGTACCTTGTTTGACCATTACTTTGGAGACCAACCATTCAAAACAATGTAAACATTTAATAATCCTATTAGCAATATGGACTTTTGGCAATGAAGTTGAAATTCGACACTACAGCAATGAAAGCTGAAAATACTGGATTAAAAACATATTTCATCAGCACAGTGCCCAGTGGTTAGCACTGCTGCCTCACAGCACGAAGGCTGTGGGACTGCTTCCTACCTGGGCCTTTCTGTGTGGAGTTCATTGGTTTTCCAAATTGAGTATCCCCCTTCAGAAAAAAACTTGGACAGGTCATTTTTTCAATTAATAAATAATTATTATTCAAAAAATGCTGATAGTAATGCAAGCAGTTAGTACACTTGCCTCCCAAACAGAAGAACCAAGATCAAGGCCTCCTGTGTCCCATTGTACATGTGTAATTTCATCAGGGAAAGCATACAACATAAAACTTGTGCCAAGTCAACAACTGGATCCATACTGAACCGCTTCGTGCACATGCGTGAGTTTTTCCACGCCTGTCGGTTGCGTCATTCGCCTGTGGGCAGGCTTTGAGTGAGCACTGGTCCACCCCTCCCGTCGGATTTCTTTTGTCTGAGAATTTGCTGAGAGACTGCCGCTTTGCTCCATGAATTTTTTTTTCAGAAATTGTTAGAGACAGGCAGTTGGAAACCATTCGATAGATTCAGTTGGATATCGGTGAAGATTCTGTCGGCGTCACGCGGATTATGGACCTTTTTAAAGACGGCCCACAGCGGCGAAGGGCGCGCGGCACACCGAGCGGCCATCGACAAGCTGGATCGACCAGATCATTTCTAAAATGAACGTTGTGTTGATCCGGGACATCATGTGAATACCACAGAAATGGCAACAGAGCTGGACATAGCACTTTTGCGGCACATTCCACTGTTACAGGAGATTTTGTAATGAAAGACGTGCGGAGGATTTCGCGCGTCGGCACGGAGCAGCTCAGGACGCGCAGCAAAAAAAACACCTCCGTCTTGGAAGTCTCACAGGACATGTTGGGGCATGTCCAGCTGTTACACAATTTCTCAGATACTCACTCGACTGAAAGCCGTCGAAAGCCGTTTGAATCTTCTGAATGGTTTCCAACACGGAGGTGTTTTTTTTTTTTTGCTGCGCGTCCTGAGCTGCTCCATGCCAACGCGCGAAATCCTCCGCACGTCTTTCATTACAAAATCTCCTGTAACAGTGGAATGTGCCGCAAAACTGCTATGTCCAGCTCTGTTGCCATTTCTGTGGTAGTCACATGATGTCCCGGATCAACACAGCATTCAGTTTAGAAATGATCTGGTCGATCCAGCCTGTCGAATGGCCGCACGCCCTCCGCCGCTGTGGGCCATTTTAAAAAGGTTTTAACAGTCCATAATCCGCATGACGCCGACACAATCTTCACCGATATCCAACTGAATCTTTTGAATGGTTTCCACTGCCTGTCTCTAACAGTTTTCTGAAAAAAAATTTCATGGAGCAAAGCGGCAGTCTCTCAGCAAGTTCTCAGACAAAAGAAATCCGACGGGAGGGGTGGACCAGTGCTCACTCAAAGCCTGCCCACAGGCGAATGACGCAACCGACAGGCGTGGAAAAACTCACACATGCACACGAAGGTTCAAGCTTGGCTGATGTAATCACACGTGATTCAAATCCATACAGTTTTTGAAAAAAATAAAAAGGGTACGATACTTTTTGGAGAGACCTCGTATATATATATAAATATCTTTGCAAATTCAAAAAAAAAAAAAAAAAAAAACAGAAATCACATGTACATAAGTATTCACAGTCTTTGCTCAATACTTAGTTGATGTACCTTTGGTAACAGTTACAGCCTCAAGTCTTCTTGAACATGATGCCACAAGCTTGGCACATCTATCTTTGGACAATTTTGCCCATTACTCTTTGCTGCACCTCTCAGGCTCCATCAGCTTGGATGGGGAGCATAGGTGCACAGCCATTTTCAGATCTCTCCAGTTCAATCAGATTCAGGTCTGGACTCTGGCTGGGCCACTCAAGGACATTCACAGAGTTGCCCTGAAGCCACTCCTTTGATATCATGGATGTGTGCTTAGGGTCATTGTCCAGCTGAAAGATGAATTATCACCCCAGTCTAAGGTCAAGAGCGCTCTGGAGCAGATTTTCATTCAGGATGTCTCTGTACATTGCTGCATTCATCTTTCCTTCAATCCTGACTAGTCTCCCAGTTCCTTCCACTGAAAAACATCCCAACAGCATGATGCTGCCACCACCATGCTTCACTGTAGGGATGGTGCCTGGTTTCCTCCAAACATGATGCCTGGCATTCACACCAGAGTTCAACCTTTGGCTCATCAGACCAGAGGATTTTGTTTCTAGTGGCTTCCGTCTGCCCACTCTACCATACAAGCCTGATTGGTGGACTGCTGCAGAGATGACAGGTTGTCCTTCTGGAAGGTTCTCCTCTCTCTACAGAAGGAATGCTTGAAAACTGACAGATGTGACCAATGGGTTCTTGGTCACCTCCCTGACTAAGGCCCTTCTCCCCCAATAGCTAAATTTAAGTGGGTGGCCAGCTCTAAAAAGAGTCCTGGAGAATGCAAATGACTTCCATTTATGGATGATGATGCAAGTGTGCTTAATGGGACCTTCAAAGCAATAGAAATGTTTCTGTATCCTTCCCCAGATTTGTGCCTTGACACAATTCTCTCTCGGAGGTCTACAGGCAATTTATTTGACTTCATGCTTGGCTTGTGCTCTTACATGCACTGTCAACTATGGGACCTTATGTGTAGACAGTTGTGTGCCTTTACAAATCATGTTGAGTCACCCCAGGTGAACTCCAATTAAGCTGTAGAAACATCTCAAGGATGATCAGTGGAAACAGGAAGCACTTGAGCTCAGGTTTGAACATCAAGGCAACGTGTGAATATGTTCACACAGATCATTAAAAAATAAAGTCTTACAGACTGCTTACACACATACTGTACACACATACAGCTAAACACACAAATTAGCCTATGTTAATATTTTTATTGAATATGGCTGAATGCAGTATCTGACACTTTCTCACTGCAGTTCATAAAATTTAATTGGTCAGTCAAACAACCTCTCTCTCTCTCACACACAGTCACTCAGTCTCACACACAGACACACAGACACACATGCACACACAGACACAGACACACCTTAATCAATATTGTTTAACTTTGTGTGGAAAAAAAATGCCAAAGAACGTTAGGTAGTAAAAAAAATAAATAATTGGAAAAAAAATCACAGTTTGACATAAAATTTAAAAAAAGGGAAGTTGTGTTGAGTATGACAATTCTTGCTCATGCATACTTATAACCCCAATTCCAATGAAGTTAGGACGTTGTGGTAAAATGTAAATAAAACAGAATACAAATGATTTGCAAATCCTCTTCAACCTATATTCAATCGAATACACCACAAAGACAAGATATTTAATGTTCAAACTGATAAACTTTATTGTTTTTTGCAAATATTTGCTCATTTTGAAATGGATGCCTGCAACACCTTTGCATCATGTGTTGCTCCAAAACTTGGATGTACCTTTCACTATTGATGGTGCCATCACAGATGTGTAAGTTGCCCATGCCAGGGGCAGTAACACACCTCCATACCATCACAGATACTGGTTTTTGAACTTTGCACTGGTAATAATCTAGATGGTCATTTTCCTCTTTTTTTCCAGAGGACACGACGTCCATGATTTCCAAAAACAATCTGAAATGTGGACTCATCAGACCACAGCACACTTTTCCACTTTGCGTCTGTCCAATTCAAATGAGCTCGGGCCCAGAGAAGGCAGCGGCGTTTCTGGATGTTGTTGATGTATGGCTTTCGCTTTGCATGGTAGAGTTTTAACCCTCAGGGGTCGACGAGGTCGTATACACCCTTACCAAAAAGTAGTACATGCAAGTATGTTTCAAGTATACTTCCAGTTTACTTTTTATATACTTATCAGTACTATTTTTGGTAAGGGCAACCTCAGAGTTTGCTTTACTTTTACACGTGTATCGTTTGATCCGTAGAGAAGCTATCAACTTACTTTTTTTGCAGAATAGATTTGAGATTCAAGCTTTCAGGGCATGTCTCCGGTTTCCAGTTTGGCCCTCCCAACTTCTTTTTCTAAAGCTCTGAAAATCCCTGTCCAAAGACAGCGTGCGCCTTATGCATGTGATGCATGGTTCTCCAATCGGAGCACAAATACTCATGACAAAGGTAGTTTGTGAACAAAAGAATGATCTGCTTTGACTCTGTACGCTTGTAGTCACTCAGCTGACACTTTTTACGGCTATAAATGCGATCAAATCATGAAAATAATGATATCAAAGTATATTGTGCGCAATTACACAGGTGCACTGCACAAACAATAGATATACTACAGAAAGGCACAAACACAATACAGTGATGGAAATGACATCACGAACAGAAACAGCTCTGGACTCGGTTGCTATGATAAAATAAGGACGTGTCTTCATGCACCCCGGTGCCTTTATGCACAGACCTGCATGCAACCATCTGATATACTTTTTCTTGGGAAGAAGCAAGAATGGCAAAGAAAACTTTCACCGTCCAGGAAGTTTTGCAGCAGATTTTTGACGACGGTGATGTAAGTCAGGCTCATCCGGTGAGGAAAGTTTTTACACCGACGAAGAGCTGGACTATCCCGTGCTTTTGGATCCAGTTGAGGAGTGAGTATCCAAAGGTAATAAGAAGTGCAGTAAAACTATTATATCTGTAGTAAATTGTGATAAACAGCAGTGCATTATGTTGTTTTGAGTGCATTTTTCTTTCTATTGGAGAATATGCAGTTTTCCTCTGCTCAGCAGTGTAAACATATGAACATGTGTGTCTATGCATTTGTTATGTGAATAGACTATATGAAACTCACATTTTAGTGATTCTACACTAGTATGCACACATATACTGTAATGTATGTGTACTGACTGTAAAAGCTAAGATTGGAGTTTTACTTTGGGATCGAAGGTCATGGGCATTCAGTGTTGGTTTTCGATCTTGCTGCTTATGTGTAGAAAGTTCTCCAGATTCTCTGAATCTTCTGGTTAAATTATGGACTGTAGATGATGGAATCCATAAATTCCTTGCAATTGAACATTGAGAAACATTGTTCTTAAACTGTTGGACTATTTTTTCACACAGTTGTTCACAAAATGGTGAGCCTCGCCCTATCTTTGCTTGTGAATGTCTGAGCCTTTTGGGTATGCTCCTTTTATACCCAATCATGACACTCAACTGTTTCCAATTAGGTGTTCTTTGAGCATTCATCAACTTTCTCAGTCTTTTGTTGCCCCATCCCACCTTTTTTGAAACGTCTTGCAGGCATCCATTTCAAAATGAGCAAATATTTGCACAAAAACAACAAAGTTTATCAGTTTGAACATTAAATATCTTGTCTTTGTGGTGTATTCAATTGAATATAGGTTGAAGAAGATTTGCAAATCATTGTATTCTGATTTTATTTACATTTTACACAATGTCCCAACTTCATTGGAATTGGGGTTGTAGTAGTTCATTATTTCCTACTTCATTCAATGTCAGTTCTGAGGCTGTTCTGTTATTCATTCATACACTTAAGAATATTCATGCTCTGAGTTTATAAAAAAATGTTCTGTAAATAGTTCATTTACTATTGTAATCAAAACAATTGAATCTCAATTCTGAGGCTGTTCTGTAAATATCCATTCATGCATTTAAGAATATTCATGTTCTGAGTTCATAAAAAACTTGTTCTGTAAATAGTTCTCTTACTTTTGTGATCAAAACACTGATTTGAATCTCAGTTTTCAGGCTGTTCTATAAGTAGTTTTCAAATAAACAATAAATATAGCAACTTCTGATCAATCCATATCAATTTCAGACTTAAAATAATGTACTGATTTAAGCCCCAGCCATTTTGGGTTTAAACCACGGCCCACTTCCAGTTTAGACCATGCCCACTACAAGTACAGATATACAGAAAATTTAGATGGTTGAACAGATACAGATAGTGGTGTACTCGCTCATCCCTAGTTTTCAGTCTAGAATTAAACTGTCCTACAGACTCTGAGGACCTGACAGACCTCTGTCTGACAAACCTCTTAAGACTGTTCCAGACTCAGGGTGCTGCCACAGAAAAGGCTCTGTCACCTCTGGATTTAAACCTGGCTTTAGGGACAGCCAGGAGGAACTGATCAGCTGACCTCGGAGCTCTAGGTGGAGTGTACGGCTGCAGGAGCTCATTCAGGTATGTCGGGCCTATACAGTGCAAGCACTTAAATACAATCAGCAGAAATTTATCTTTGACACAAAAGCCAACAGGGAGCCAATGTAAGGTGCAGAGCACAGGGGTGATGTGCTCATGCCTCTTTGTTTTAGTCAAAAGGCGGGCTGCAGCATTTTGTACACTCTGCAGGCACTGCAGGAGCCCTGGTCCCAGCCCAACATACAGTGTATTACAGTAATCCAAACATGACATTACAAATGCACGGACAGCTCTTTCGAAATCAGCTCGAGTAGCATAAGATTTAATTTTGGAATTTTTGAATCTCAACTGGACTTGACGCAAGGACGTTTTGCTTCTAATCACAGAAGCTTCCTCAGCTAAATTTCTTGCTCTGGTAGTCTGACTTCTGTCTTGACACTTGCAGAGAAGAATAACAGAAGCCAGCAAAGCTGGAGTTTAAAAGCTAACCAGACCCCTCCTACCGAGAGGCAGACTGCTATTGGCTAGTGACTAACAATTGCTCTAATAGCACCTATTGTGCTCTAGTTAGCACCCTCCTAATGACGGGGCAGCTGTCCTCCTAACGATGGGACTGATGCCTCTCCTGAGGCCTCTTCCTGACGACTGTCCTGATGACTCTCCTGATGATGTGAATGACTCATTACCACGAACTAAAGACTGAACTGCTTTGACCTGCGTACCCATTGTAAACAGGAGACAAGCGTGTCTCAGCTCCCCTCCCGGTAAGGCTGGGTTTCATCTGTTTCTAGCATTGTATGTGAAACTATTTCTAGCATTGTATGTGAAACGGATGAAACCCAGCCTTAACCGGGGAGAGGGTCTGAGACACACTTTGTCTCCTATTTACAATGGGGTTACTCAGGTCCAAGCAGTTTCAGTCTTTTGTTCATGGTAATGAGTCATTCACGTCGTCAGGAGAGTCATCAGGAGAGTCATCTGGAGAGGCGTCAGTCCCATCGTTAGGAGGGACAGCTGCCCTGTCATTAGGAGGGTGCTAACTAGAGCACAATAGGTGCTAATTAGAGCAGTTGTTAGTCACTAGCCAATAGCAGTCTACCTCTCGGTAGGAGGGGTCTGTTAGGTTTTAAACTCCAGCTTTGCAGGCTTCTGTTATTCTTCTCTGCAAGAGTTAAGACAGAAGTCAGACTACCAGAGCAAGAAATTTAGCTGAGGAAGCTTCTGTGATTAGAAGCGAAACGTCCTCGCGTCAAGCAACCCAGTCCAGTCGAAGATTCAAGCTTCTCTACTGTGGAAACCACCTGGACAACTGAGAGCCTTCACAGAAACTTTGGAAAGAGTCCTTTCCAAAATTCAACAGCATTCAACAGCACATTCAACATTCAACAGCACATTTTGCTGTGTGGTAAAGACATATATTTGCATTTGCTTGAAATGACCATGACTCCTAATTTTATTTAATCTCTGGAGCCCAGTGATCAAGTAGTGACATCATTGCAATTGCTGCATTTGTTAGACCACCCACTGATAATAATACTCATCCCCAATCAATTCACACAATCATCTCATCATTTGACTTCCATTATTATGACCAGTATACAAGAATATGCTGCAGTCATGTTACAAAACCCCAGCTTTACTGTTACTTTTAACTCTGATGTTTGAGAAATTGCACAGCAAAGAAAGAGAAAAAAGCTTTTAATCGTATCTTGTGGGGGTGGGGAGGGGTGTTTGACCTTCTTCTCAATAGCAATATGCCCTGTGATTGCACTACCATCTTTGTGCTCGCTGTTGCAGGAGTTCTTTTCTCTGATCACGAGTGTAAGTCAGCATCATGACAGTTTACAAAGCAGCTCCCGGCTTGTGATTCATTTTGAACTCAGTGCTGCATGAAGCAAGGGTTTAGACAGGCAACCTCTCTGAAGGCCATCACCTTTGTGTTTACAGGTTTTCAAACCAGCTACAGAACAGTCCTCCTTAAAGCATCAGTCGGCCGCTTCAAAGTAAACAGGTCGCGTCTTTGTGACAGGAATCAGACATCTGAGCCACGCAACACCAACAAGCAATTTGTATTTTTCCTGAACAAGCAGAAGCTTTGTGCTCCTTGTTGGCAGGACATGTTGGTGTTTACAAGGATTTGGAATGCTGACAAATGAAAAGCTTGACAGTCCAACAAGAGCAAAAGTAAGACAGAAGAGTGGGGAACTAAGTCATGCTGTGGTCCTGGAGTGGTAACATTTCCACTCTAATGAAGGAACGGTGAATTGTCAAATCTCCAGGAAGGGAAAGTATCCACAGTGTGAGCTGGTGATATTTGCTGTATTAACAGCTGACATAAAACATTTAAAGGCCATAGAAACATTCTATTTTTAACAATCTGATGTTGTTGGACGTGGTGGCACATCCAACATAATTTTCTATTCATAGCTGCGCAACAGAATGTCAGGGAGACTTCAATGACCACTTCCCAAAACTACAAACTCGCTCATCTTCAACCGCTACACCCTGGACAGGACACCAGTCTGTCGCAGGGCCACATATAGACAAACAAACACACTCACACCTACGGACAATTTCCAATCCACCTAAATTGTATGTCTTTGGATGTGGGAGGAAGCCTGAGCACCCGGAAAGAACCCACACAAACACGAGGGAGAACATGCAAACTCCACACAGAAAGGCCACAGGTGGGAATCGAACTCATGACCTTTTTGCTGTGAGGCAACAGTGCTAACCACTAACCACCATGCTGCCCTCAAAACTACAAACTGACAGCTTTAAAATAATCACTCCCACTAGTCGATGTGTGTCTCACAGTCAATCTTAGAGGCTGTAAAAGATCACATGGGTCTGTCTCCATCTCATCCTTCCGGCAGTGACCATGCACTGTATGGCCAAGACAGGCTCATTTTTTTACTGACATAACATGTGAAGTGCTTCTAATTGCAAAACAAGAATAGGAAAAACAGTATTTTCAACTGCTGGAAAACACTTCAGATTTTATTGTTTTTGGCAAAGGAATTAGATGTAGAAAACACAATCCGTAGAATGACTGTGAAACTCAAATTTCACCATGGATGTCCACTGATTTACAGGAAGGACAGCCTAGAGCGGAGTTGGTGAGTGAAATCATGCTAAAAGTGTATTTTTATATGTTTTCATTTTGGACATTATTATACACTGACGCAATGTTTACTTCATATATTACACTACATTTGTGAAACAAATACTTTGGTAATCCTATTTCTAGCACCACAACAATTTATCCACATGAAAAAATGTATATTTTTAATAAAGATCTGGAGAATTTTTGAAAAACACTTTTCATTTTTAAGGATTAGAGCCAATTTTTTTTTTCAGTGCAGTGTTGTAAACAAATATTTAAAGTTGAGATTGTTCTGAACCTTTTGATATGCAACACAAGGGCATTGTGCAAAAAAAAAAAAAAAAAAAAAAAAAGAATTCAATGGGAATTACACTGGTGTATGGAAAAATTGAGAAAATACACCTAGACCTGAGAGGATTAAGAAAAGCAGGCATAAACATTTGGGGTCTGGCTTACTGAGATCCCAGAAAAAGAGTGGTAAATGCCGTGGGCAACCCAAACCTTTGGGCATTGCTTGAAGAAAGTTTAGGGGTGATTTAACAAGACTAATTACACAATTGATAGCAAGCAATAACATGATACATATATTAGTTTGTAAGTTAGAGTTTTGCTTGTTAATGACTGTAAGCACAAAATGGAATTGCCACTTATAGATATAGTGCTTTGAAAAAAGTTAGTGCCCCCTTGCATTTTTACGTTTGATTTTTTTTTTTTTTTTTTTTTTAGGACATTAAAAAAAATCCAGGCTTGTTATATTAAAATTTCTAAAATTATGCCCTCTAAACTCACAGTGAAAAGTAATCTCTACTTCATGAATTAAAAGAAATAAAGATCTAAAAGCCAAAATGACTGTGTGAATACGTAAGTGCCCCCTTTATTATAACACATGCGAATCATCACTTTTACATCCAGTCTTCTTCAGACAAGTCAGGGAATGATGCATCAACATTTCCAAGACACTGATTATGTCTTGGAATTAATTATATCAATTATGCAGAAATACAAACAATATGGAACTCTACGGTAAATCTATGTGGAGGAGACAGTTCACAAAAACTAAGGGACCATGCAAGAATTTTGCATCATCAGTTATACAAGGCAAGAGTCCGAGTTAATTGCTTTAATCAGCACAAAAGTGACTCATGATTGACATCTTTAAATGACTTTGAGAGGGGTTAAGAAACACACTTGCCATTTCTGAAAAGCAGCGAAGCAGAGAACCAATGAAGCAGCGGGTCAGAGCACTGCTTTGTTGGTTCCAGTGGTGAGCACAGTTCTGATAATCCGATAACCAATAATTATCGAAGATAATGTGTTTTCATTATCGGATTATCTTTTTAGATAACTTTAAGAACCATTATCGGACTAATTATCTTGCAATAAATTTTTGTCCAATAATTTTTAGACCGATAACGTGGTAAATAAAGCTGAACAGCCACAAATATTCATAAAACTTAAGATCAGTTGAGCACCTACCTGTTAAATGTTTCATAGCTAATGTGTAGTTCTACCCTCTGCAAAACAGAGAAGAGCTGCTTTAAGAAGAAACTGCTCTATCCTCTGCAGACAAAGGCAAACTGGTCCCCAAAAAAACCTAATTTCTCTTAACTCCATACTGAAATGCGGGCAATATCACCCAAGTCATCCAGAGGCATACATTTTTAACTTATGGTTCAACTTTTAACCAAACTAATTTCGGACAAGTTATTTAAATTAATGTCATGTCTGAAGTTTTATAAAGTGAAAATATCAGATATATGTTTTAGTTTTAAAGTAATGCGCTAATTTTTAAGGTTTTAGTGTGGATATATGCTGTGCCCAGCAGTGCATTATGGGTAGGATAGGGTAATCTCAGTACGTTCACGACATGAGAGAAATGGATTTGAAACACTCTGATCAGGCTCTACGGACAACAGCATTAAACTCTTGTGCCTAAAACTCTTGTGAATATATTCTCTGGGTTTATAGACATTGTTATTGTGTCTTCTGCGTTTATTAAATTCCATGCATCTTAAATGTAGCAGACACGGATTATCTGGAATTTTGTTTTGGCAAGTTTTCAAGGTCTCTACTGCCATCTACTGCCCAGTACTGTTCATTCACCCTATTGACGTATCCCATAATCCCTTGCGTGCCAGAGAGTCGCTGCAGTCAACACGATGACAGTTGCAAATGAATATTATACTACAAAAATGTAATTTTTTATGCTTCTCATCACGTTAATAAGAGACTGCTGCATGATACCCTGAAAACTTTCTAAAACAATTATAACAAATAATCCGTGTCTGTTACGTTTAATCTGCCTGGAATTTAATAAATGCAAACTTCAAATTTCAGACATATTATATATATTAGTCTCAAACAAAGAGGACAAACAGTGTTGTAAAGAACAATAATCAAGACGTTAAAGAGCAATAATCAAGACGTTAAAGAGCAAACTTCACTTTCCATCCGAACGACATGATCAGGAAGCAAGCGTAGCTCACAGCAGCTCCCATTGAAAATAACGGAGAGACGGCCTGTGATTCTCGCATGTTTACATAAAATAAATGCAATAACAACATCTAAAAACCCAGAGAATATATTCACATGAGTTTTAGGCACAATATAAAAATAGTTTTATGTTGCGATGTTAATGGTGTTGTCTGTGTGCAGCAGTTAAAGTGCAGTATTTATGTGTCAAGACAATATTGAGTGCACGTTTTACAGTATAATAAAATGTGTGCCCAATATAATAAAATGTGCGCACATCATAAAACGTGCGCACAATATCATGAAATGAGCGCACATTCTCTCCACATGCAAAACATTTTGCGATGACACTTCCAGGGCTCCATAAAAATGTCTGTTTTTACTAATAAAAAAATGGAATATTTTACAAAAGCACATTTATCTGTAAACACCAACACACGACACACATCACATTAACGTGTGGATTTACATAATGAATGACTCAACCAATCAGTGTTTAGCAGAAGAGGCACATTTTACCCAGAATCCATTGTGATCTGTCTGTGTTTTTACAAAACTTAAGCATTAGTGCATTATTCAACATTAAAAGATATATGCTATATTTTAACTTTGCACAAATGACAGAATTGACATTAATGGAGTTATTCTATCAATATTCATTTTATTTATATACCAAACCATAAGTCAGCATGGCCTTATTTTCCAAGACCTCCACCTGACCGGCGCATTACGATTGACTAGAGAGCTGGGCTTTATGGCTGCTCTTAGCTTGTGTCTGTGCTTGAAACCATGTAGTAAACCAGAGCTTCCAGCAGGGGGCAAGATGTTCAAAGACAGAAGTGTGGGCTCATTGTTTGGGTCTGTTGTCGCTTTTGATACTACCAGAAGCGACCGTGGTGTTAACTCAAATTCAGTTTGTTAGTAGTTGTAAATGTATCAGAGACAATACTGGAATTTATCGGTTATCTGTAACCTCCTATACATTTTTGGGTGGTTTATCATTTTATCTTTATCAAAGATAACTTTTCAGTTATCTGATTATCTGTTATCGAAGTTAATTTTTTGTTTATCTGTGCCCACCACTGCAGAAGCAGGTGATTACAGACATGATGCAGGGTCTGCAATCAATGTAGAGAAATGATCAGTTTTCCGATAAAACATCTTCAAAAACAACGGTTGCTCTGAAGGACTGATAAAGGAATCATTAAGCAAAAAGGCTATTGATGTTGGTGGATCAAATAATTTCTTAACGATTGTCGAAAACAACCGATTCTCGATACCCATCGCTATCTAAAATGCAGGGGAGTCTTCCATGCCCTAATATCTCTGCGTGGTACAAATTCTGGTGAGAATCTATGAAGTATACTTAAAGTAACCCTTCACAGCATATATAAAGGGAAATCTTTATCCCGGGTCCGGATCACCTCCAAAATTTAATGGAGTCTTCCATGGCCTAATATATATCCATGGTGAAAATTTGGTGAAAATCCATGCAGGAGTTTAGGTGTAATCCTGCTAACAGTTAAATAAATAAATAAATAAACACTGATTATGTAATTATGTCCTTGGCTGATGTAAAAATGGAAATAAGCATTCATTTTTACCATACCTATCATCATTTAATAAACGTTTCGCAATGTATGGATTAATAACTACGATGTTTTGAGTCCTTTATTAACACAGGGATGCTGTTATAGTTCAAGGAGGCGTGGCACAGAAGGTAGTAGGAAGCAAATGTGGACTCATAGACACGATGGATGGAGTGAATAACAAGGCTTTATCTGGGATACTGGCAATAGGTTCAGTACACAGGATTACAGTCAGCGTGGTGGAGGTATCAGGCAGGTAACAAACTGAGGCAAGATCCAAAAAAATGAGCAGAGTTCAAACACACAGTGTAGCGGAGTAGAGAAGGCAGAGAGAGGCAGAGTCAAAAAAATCGAGCAGAGTTCAGGTATACGGCAAGGCAGAGGTCAGAAAAAACAAGCAAGGTCACAATACTACAAGGCAAACAGGACTATGATGTGAGGCTGAAATGTGAAATAAATTAAACAAACTGGCAATTGACATGACTGAGAAACACAAAGACAGGTGTAAGAGAGTGAAGTGAGACGAAAAGCAAACTAGACCAAAACAAGAGAAATAAGTGACAGAAAAAAACAATGGTGAAAAACATGACGTGCCCACAGACCAAAAATAATTAACGTGAACAAAAAAGGGGCAAAGTGGGAAATAAGGTGACAAGCCTAAAAAGAGGATAACAAGAAAATTAAAGGCTATAACCAAAACTAGAATGGAAATGACAATGGCTAAAGAAGAAGGTAAATACAATAAACAATAATAAAATGGCAACACAAACTATTGACTAAACCGAAAATAAATGATGAACAGAAAACAAAATCAGAGACTACAGAATACAGATAATGCAATGAATGACTACACAACAAAAAATAAATGATAAACAGAGAAAGCAATCAATAACTAAAGGAACATAACCAGATTACAAAACACTGAAGGTCAAAGCATGAATAAGACACATACAACCATAATGAGAGCCCAGAATGAGCAGGATCATAACAGATGCTGGTCTAACAGCAGTCAATGCCAAGCGTTAAAGTTGTGCCCAGCATGTGACCTAATGCTTCTCTCTGATTGGCCACCTCAGTTTTGCCGGCAGGGTGCACAGAACTGCTCCCAGACACTCCCATTGTTTATTGACAACAAATTGTACTGTTTTAGTGTTTCTTTTCCTCATGTGACTGGACAACTAATGCTGTCAATCATAGACACATCACCACCACAGCAGGTCACCTATTCATGTGCAATAATCTAAGGTGTCAGTTGGTGGCAGTAATACACCATGTTGGTTTGCAAACTGCCACTAAACTCGACAGAAGAAGAAGCCCTTTCTCTTACCAGTGTCCACCAGTAGATCTGCAGAAAACTTGCTAATTTCATTACAAATAAACAGTTCTCAAGGTGTTCACTGGAAAAGAAAAGACAATAAAGTGTACCTGACCGGCCCAACTTACAAAAACAGCATCAGGAACATTATCAGCGGCGAGCTTACACCCAAGGCTTCTATGCTATGCTAAGCAGAGCAGGCTAGCAGCTCTGCTGCTAATGGAACGTCCGGATTTCAAGTTCTTCCTGCAAGTTTTAAATCGCATCATGCCACACGTGGACCTCGCTACAAAAGAAAACCATTGAAAACCAGTTCTAACAAGAGCAATCAGACATTTCCGATATCTGCCAGTCTGGATCCGGATTGACATAATCCTTCAAAGACTATATAAAGTGAAATATTGATCCAGAATCTGGATCTGGATCCAGATCACCTCCAAAATCTGGTGGAGTCTTCCATGCCCCAATAGCTATCTATAGTGCAAATATGGTGAGAGTTTTAACGTAAACCTTCAAAGCCTGTATAAAGTGAAATATTGATCCAGAATCCGGGTCCGGATCTGGATCACCTCCAAAATTTAATGGAGTCTCCCATGGCCTAATGTGTGTCTTCTTCTTATGCTTCCAAAGTGAGAGCTGTGTTTGGGGTCTCTGTAGTAAGTCTGACTTATTTCCTGTGGAGGTTGGCCTCCACCAGGGCTGCACCTTGTCACCAATCCTGTTTGTGACATTCATGGACAGCATATCGAGACGTAGTCAGGGGGAAGAGTGTGTTCAGTTTGGTGAGCTCAGAGTCTCATAACTGCTTTTTGCAGATGATGTGGTCCTGTTGGCTTCATCAGCCTGTGACCTCCAGCGCTCACTGGATCGGTTCACAGCTGAGTGTGAAGCGGCTGAGATAAGGAGCAGCATTCTAAATCTGGGGGCATGGTTCTCAGCAGGAAACCGATGGATTGTCTACTCCAGGTAGGGAATGAGGGGTTGCCCAAGTAAATGAGTTCAAGTACATATGGGTTCTCAGTCATGAGTGAGGGGACAATGGAGCATGAGATTGGCCAGAGAATCGATGCAGCAGGGACAGTGTTGCATTCGCTCTACTGTACTGTTGTGATGACAAGGGAGCTGAGGCAAAAAGCGAAGCTCTCAATCTACTGGTCAATCTTCATTCCTACTCTCACCTATGATCATGAGGGCTGGGTCATGACCGAAAGAACTAGATCGTGGGTACAAGCGGCAGGAATGGGCTTCCTCAGGAGGGTGGCTGGTGTCTCCTTAGAAATAAGGTGGGAAGTTCGGTCATCCGTGAGGAGCTCAGAGTAGAGCCACTGCTCCTTAGCGTTGAAAGGAGCCAGCTGAGGTGGCTTGGGCATCTGGTAAGGATGCCCCCTGTGTGCCTCTCTAGGGAAGTGTTCCAGGCACGTCCATCTTGGAGGACACCCTGGGGAAGACCCGGGACTAGGTGGAGAGATTATATCTCTACGCTGGCCTGGGAACGCCTCAGTGTCCCCCAGTCAGAGGTGGTCAATGTGGCCCGGGAAAGGGAAAGGTTGGGGTCCCCTGCTGGAGCTGTTGCCCCCCGCAACCTGCTTCCAGATAAGCGGTTGAAGGAGACTGAGTGAGTGAGTGAGTGGGCCAGTCAAACCAACTTTCTTCAAAAAGGGTGGTGGGCTGAAGCATGGCCCTGGGCCCTCCGGTGGGCAAATATAGTATTTAAAAACAAGCTTGTACAAGTGGGTCTTGAGCTTCTCTTTAAAAGTTTCAACAGTCTACAGAATGCAGATGCAGTGGCAGTGCAATTCCAAAAGCTCTAAAAGTGATCACCAATATTTTAAACTACATTCTGTACTGAATGAGGAGCCAATGCATAGAGAAGAGAATGGGAAAAAGTGAAAAAGACACTGTGGGTGCACTGATGTAGTGAAGACGCTTGACATCATGATCCCAGAACTAGCCGGATTCTAGCCACATTTGCGTTCCGCCTCAATCCACTTCCAAGCGTGGATTCAGCAAACAATCCAGATTAAATCCAATTTTAGCTGGTTAGATTCAGGAAAAACAAAAAACAAAAAAAAAAAACCCTTTCTATCTCAAGCCAGATTCCACCTAAATCCTGCTCAAGCCGGATTGTCAATTGAAGTCTGAATGGGGTCCAATTCTCTTCAGAAACCCATAGATTAAAATAAGGACATTGGTGTTGTGGGTAGTACACTGTTGCAACCACGCTTGTGATAAAACTTCCAAGCATGGTTGCAAATGCATGAGTAGTGGGCAAAAACAGGTCAATTCTAACCACTAATGCAATAATTACAACAGTGATGATTATTACAAATGTGAAGAATAAGAAGAACTGTATTAATCCCAAAGGATTTTTCTTTTTTTGCTAGAGTGCTAAAACAGTAAACATTGCTTTGTTTTTTGTTTTTTTTTGTCGATGCAAAAATGAACATGAACACCTGTATTTGTTTGATTTATTACTTCTATTTATTTTATGTTTGTATTTATTTTAACAATATGCAGTGCTGTCTTGGCCAGTCCAATCTTGAAAAGTGATTTCTTTAATGTATCTCAATGCTTCTATGTGGTGAAATAAAGGAAATTATTATATGGCTGTGATGCTACATGCACTCTGATTGGCTGATAATCGGTCGGATATTTTCCCATATTGGACCGGTTTCCATGACAATCAGTCCGAAACGCGTATTTTCTTTACAAACCAGAAGCTACAAAGGCAAGTCGGACATAAATGTACTCCATAAATATCTGAACAGCATCTGATAAAACACATACTGAAAGCTTACCAGCTAACGACCGGACCATCTGTTAGCAAAGTTCTTCATGGAGGTGAAGTGAACAAGTCGGACTACGAGCCATCAGCAGCTTTCACATTCGGGCGATACTGTAAGTTTGTGTGTTTATATAATAATAGCCATATAATAATGAATTGTTAACCTCACTTGCTCGGTCTGTACGGGAAATCAGACTGACGTGTTGTCAGTATAAGCGAAACGAGGTCCGTACTGACAACACGTCAGTCTGATATTTCCCGTACAGACCGAGCAAGTGAGGTTAATAATCCTTTTTTACCTCCGCCAAGGAGGTTATTTTTTTTGGTTGCGTTTGTTTGTTTGTCTGTCTGTTTGTCAGCAGGATAACTCAAAAAGGTTTGAACGGATTTTGATGAAATTTTGTGGACTGGTTTGAAATGACAAGAGGAACAAGTGATTAATTTTAGTGGTGATCCGGATCACGATCCGGATCCAGGAACTTTTTAAAGGATTCTTCACCATTGCGGGATAGGGGGAATTTTGACATTCTAGTTTCTAACTCCACAAAAACAAGGCATAAAGGCTTGAAAAAAAATTAGGGTGTAACATAGTCAAATGTTCTATCAAACAACAAAGTTTGGTGATGATCGGATCCGGATTCCGGATCTGGTGATTCAGAATATGCAAAAATATAAGGAAAATAGAAAATGTGTCAGTGTGAGGTGACAAATTAAGCTAGAGATGCACAACTAACACCAAATTGTAGCTGGATCTGTACTGATTCAGTAAGGTGTTATCAGATTTGATGTAGCTTCAAATGTTATGGCACTAGATCCAGAAGAAAACTGCCATTACCGAAAAATCGTTTTTATATAATAACTTTTGAACTAATACAGACATAAAAGTGATTCCAAGTTCTAGTGGTATGTTTTCATGGTCAAGGATGTCAAATATACAGGAAATAAAAGTGTATGTATCATAGTTTTGGTTGTAACACTGAATTGTTGAATAGATCACTGTGCCAAGGAGGGAATCTCTTTAGGGTCAGTGACCCTATGGCCTTGGCGGAGGTTTGCACTCTCTGAGTGGTTCTACTTATTTGTTTGTTTTTTCCTGTTCATAATTTGACTGTTCAAGTGGAAAAGTGGGAATGGAACAGACAGTAGAAAATCAAACAGAAATTTTAATTAGAAATGAATTTCTAATGATGAATATTTTGACTTATGGTTATATTTCAAATTCACGTTGAAAACTGTCCACAAGCCTTTACAGCTTTTCTCTTTGGACAACATGCACACACACACACACAACACATACACGCACACAGAGCGCAAACATTACCTTATAATGTTGGAACTTTAATTGTTCTTTTTTCCCTTTTTCATTGGATATACAGTCTGACTGAGATCGGGGACACCTTGCTCCTGGAGCGGCATGGATTCGCTGTGCGTGCAGATGCCCAGTCCACAGCGGGTACATCCGAGCCCGAGGGGTCGTCCGGAGGGAGCGGACCTCTCCGGAGACGTCTGCAGACCAGGGCTCAACAGAATCCACGGAATAATCCAAAGAGGGCACACGGACCAGCAGTGTGGGTCGCGCGTGGCAAACCCTCGCAGCAAACTATCGATGACATCAGTGCTCAGCTACCTGGCCTGCGACGTGAGCGTACTGCTGACCAGCAGTCACACCAGATCCAGTGTAAAGATGAGTAACACTACCTCGACTACAGCCAGTATTAAGCAGCGAGCCACAAAAATGTTTCAAACTGTAAATCATGCAAAAATACTTTGGGGAGAAAAAATGAAACCAAAGGGAACATTTGGAGGGCATCTTAATATAAGTGTTGCACAAAAAAGTGAACAAATCCAGCAGCTACTAACAGATTCTAACCTGGACTATCTCTGCCTATCTGAGACCTGGCTAACACCCACTACACCCTCTGCTATAATCAATGTCCCGGGTTTAAAATCTATAGGAAGGATAGAGTAAGAGGGAGAGGGGGAGGTGTTATGATATATGTAAGGGAAAATATTAAGACTGAAGAGATGGAAATTGAAGATGTTAACATTGAGTGTGCTGGAGTGAAAATTACATTATCTCCAGAGATGCATTTTAACCTTATTGTTGTGTATAGACCTCCCAATGCTAAAGACATATTTTTTAATTCACTGTCAGATATACTCAAAAAGTACAGCGCTAAAGAATTTATAATGGGGGATTTGAACTTGGACTGGCTGAATAAAATACATAGGAAGAAACTTAAAGAAATTATGAATAGCTTCCACATGACTCAAATGGTGAGCAGTCCTACTAGGATAACCAATTCCACTCAAACACTATTGGATTTAATTTTCACCACTAAACCTGACCGCATATCCAAAACATACAACTTGATAACAGGTTTATCAGACCATAACATCACATTGATAGCACGAAAGACGACAAAATCACGGCATAAAAACCAAAAAGGTGTTCTGAGTCATAAATTCTTACCCCATATACCTAAAAAAAACTATGAACTTTTAAACAGTGAGCTCAAGAATGTCCCTTGGAGTGACATAATCAATTGGACAAACACTGAACAGGCTTGTGATGAACTAATAATGACAATCAAACAAATAATTTCCAAATTCACCATAACTCAGCCCAACAACAAAAAAAAAAAAGGTTAAAGTGAGGGTCACGTGGTTAAATGAGATAAGCTGGGGACTCATGAAAAAAAGGGACTCAGCTCTTAAAAGAGCCATTAAAACTGGCCTTAATACTGTCCGTATGATTTTTAAAAGCCTTAGAAACAAAGTTACAATGCAGTTACGAAAGTCTAGAGCAGATTTTTTTTAGACATCATTAAAGCCGCTAAAGGGAATACTAGAGAACTCTGGAAATCCATTGATAAACTTACAGTAAAGGACAAGCAATGAATGAAAATATAACATTAAAAATGAATGGCTCTATCCTCTATGATAATTTGGAAATTGGCAACTGTTTTAATCAGAACTTTATTCAATCAGTTGAAACAATTAACAAGAATTTCCCCCAAAAAATGTACAATGAAATAGTGGTGAACAATAAAATGAATTAAATCTAGAGCCAACAAATGAAGTAAAAGTAAACAAAATCCTATCTTCATTATCAAGCTCCCGGGCTAAGGATATCTATGGCTTTGATACAGTTTTTTTAAAAACACACAAAGACACCTTATCTGCTCCAATAACTAGGTTAATAAATCAGTCTATGGCAGAAATTCATTTTCCTTCTGCCTTGAAAACGGCAATTGTGACCAATTCACAAAGTTGGCAATAGGCAAGACGTCAATAATTACAGACCAATCAGTATCCTCCCTGTAATATCTAAGATCCTTGAGAAAGTGGTAGGGGAACAACTCACCCAACATCTGGAGGATGAGCAACTATTACATCCCATGCAATTTGGGTTTCGTGCAAATCACTCGACTGAAACTGCCTGCTGCTTGCTCATTGAAACAATAAAATCAAACCTAGACAATGTAGGGGTTGTAGGAGCTATTTTTTTAGATCTCCGTAAGGCATTTGACACCGTTAGCCACCCCATACTACTGTTGAAACTAACACAATATAAACTGTCTTCAAATACTCTGGCCTGGATTAAGTCCTATCTGTCCGACAGTTCTCAGTGTGTCCGCATCAATAACATCAGTTCATCTATAGAAATATCCATTTTGGTTTACCACAGGGCTCTAATATCGGTCCTCTCCTTTTCTCACTCTATATAAATGACCTTCCATCTGTGTGCAAGATGTACACATCCAGATGTACGCAGATGACACGGTCGTTTATGCCTGGGGGAAGGATGCAGAACAGGTAGCCAATAAACTCACCGTGGCCATGGAGAAGGTAGCCAGGTGGCTACATGACTCATGCCTCACTCGAAACAAAAAGAAACTGCTACAATGTATTTCACTAATAAATGCAAAAAGTCACCCTTTCCCAATATTACAGTAAATGGAGAAACAATTCAGAATGTGACAGAGTACAAATATTTAGGTATCATGTTAGACCCCACACTCACCTTCAAAAAACACGTTAAACAACTGTGTCAAAGCCTCAAATACAATATTAAAACTTTTAAATGCATTAGAAAATCACTCACACAAAGCGGCACAAATCTTCTTTAATGCCATGATAATGTCCCGTGTTTACTACTGCATAACCTGTGGTCCCAGGCAGGAAAAACCACACTCAGGCCATTAGAATCACTTCACAAGCAAGCCCTAAAAGTACTGGACAGGAAACCAAGACAATACCATCATGCCATATTCTAGAAAAACATGGACTCCTCAATTTTGACAATATCCAGAGATTTGCCTCAATTCGTCTGGTCTTCAGAATCTTAAATAACTCTGCACCTGCACCACTTAAGGATTTTGTTCACTTCACATCTACAGTCACTACCAGAGCCACACGAGCCTCCACCAGGGGGCAGTGTGCCATCCCAAAGTGCAAAACTTTATTTGCACAAACTGCCTTTTCTTATAATGTCATAAAAGAATGGAATAATCTTCCAAATGAACTAAAACATCAGACAAGCTATATCACCTTCACAGCAGAGCTTAAATAGTGGCTAGGGAATAACCAAACCTGCCAGCACTAATATTACTGTGTAGAAGTGGTTATTTGTTATTTATGTCTTGATATAAAATGATAGATATATTAGGTAGGTCATTATGTATTATTTATTATTTTTTATTTTTTTTTAAAGATAAGGACTTGTCTGTAATTGCAATCATTGTTGAAATCTGTAATTTATTTTGTATATGTGTGAAAGTTGGAGCGGTTGTGGGAGTGTGTGTGTCTGACAGTGTCGGACTGTATGTGTGGTATTGTTTGACTGAGTATTCCTTCACTGTATTTTATTATGTAATGGGGACTGCAGATGGAAACTAGCTATTTAGCTACAATCTGGTACAGATCATCTTTGTTTTATTAGCTTAATGTCTCTGTACATTGTCCCTTTTCAAATAAAGGTGAGTAATAATAAATAATAACAAAGACAAGATATTTAATGTTCAAACTGATAATTTTTTATTGTTTTTGTGTAAATATTTGCTCATTTTGCAATGGATGCCTGCAACACATTTCAAAGAGCTGGAACAGTGGTATGTTTCCCACTGTGTTACATTACCTTTCCTTCTAACAACACTCAATCAGCGTTTGGAAACTGAGGGCACTAACTGTGAGTGTCATGATTGGGTATAAAAAGAGCATCCTCAAAAGTCTCAGCTGTTCCCAAGCACAAATGAAGTGAGGATCACCACTTTGTGAACAGCTACGTGAAAAAATAGTCCAACAGTTTAAGAACAATGTTTCTCAATGTTCAATTGCAAGGAATGTAGGGATTCCATCATCTACAGTCCATAATATAATCAAAGATTCAGAGAATCTGGAGAACTTTCTACACATAAGCGACAAGGCTGAAAACCAACACTGATGCCGGGACCTTCGATCCTTCAGGCGGCACTGCATTAAAACCAACATCACTGTGTTAAGGATCTTACGTCCTTTCAGGGACGACCCTGCTTATTTCAGCAAGACAGTGCCAAGCCACATTCTGTACAACAGCGTGGCTTCATAGTAAAAGAGTGTGGGTACTAGACTGGCCTGTCCTGCAGTCCAGACCTGTCACCCACTGAAAATGTGTGGCGCATTATGAAGCGCAAAATACAACAACGAAGACCCTGGACTGTTGAAAAAATGAAGCCGCATATCAAGCAAGAATGGGAAAGAATTCCACCTACAAGCTTCAATAATTGGTGTCCTCAGTTCCCAAACACTTATTGAGTGTTGTTAGAAGGAAAGGTGATGTAACACAGCGGTAAACATACCACTGTCCCAGCCTTTTGAAACATGTTGCAGGCATCCATTTCAAAATGAGCAAATATTTGCATAAAAACAATAAAGTTTATCAGGTTGAACATTAAATATCTTGCAAATAAGCTCAATATTCCATTTAACTCAGTGCCTCACTTATGATGTCACATGCACTGTTATTTAAAGATGAATGAAATAGAAACATTGTCCAAAGCAGAGTTGTGCAAACAACAAAAATGTCATCAAGTGTGGAATAATTGTTTTTAAACAGCTTTTTCAAGCCTTTTTGTTACACTATTGCAATAAGGAACATATCATTAGGGATGTAAAAATGTTACATTTGGATTTGTCAGTTACGGAAATACTTATAGAGACCATTCTTGTAATTACAAATCTCTTAATAATGTATATGAAATTTTACATACACAATGTAAATATAACAATTTGGTTTGTGAATTGTATATAAACAGCAAATTTATTACTGTTTTGGTGTGGTTGCCTGACATGTGAGCTTCTTTGGTTAAATGTGTTTGTGAGTGTTCATCAAGTTGTTAAAATGCAGCGAAAAAAGGGAGAAACGAACAAGCAACAGAGAGATTGCGTTGCCTCTATAGCTACTATGCAGAATTTATGAGCGAAACCGAACACATCAGGATAAAAAATTGCTGCCATGTGTCTGTGTTTGTGTTTTACAGCTTATCTGCTGTGAAACAATCACAAAATAGTTTTGTGATTTTGTTTTGTTTTGTCTGATTAACAATTTTAAGTGAAGACTACCGTGCTCAGGTCTCAGCCTTTCTCTTGCTCTGACTGAAACTTTCTTCCTGCTGCCAGGGGAAAAAATGCAGCTGGATTCCATGATAAAGCAAAGCTCAGCAAGGTCTAAACAGAACTTTTTATGCCATTCATTGCTGTTTCCCAGGGCTCTATGTTTATCTGCAGCATTTTTACCATTGTGGGGTTTTTGTTTGTTTAAGAAACAGTGTTATATCAAACCTTGTTGACCTCTTGTTGCTGAAAACTTGACAAGGTTGAGCCAGCCTGCTATTTTCTATGGACCCAGAGAGTAGATGAGCAAATGGCGTGGATGAAATACACTCATAATGCAGCATCAGAGCTATATTTTTGTATAATGGTATTGTTCCATTACATATCTTCTTCTAAAATATATTGGTATAACTCATACTGATATACTAGCCAACCCTACAAGGTGAGCCAAAAAAACCTGAACCCATAAAAACTGTAATAAATCCTACAATGGTCCAGCAAATTTGCAGGACTTAAACTTCACTCTGTGTACTATCATTTCCCAAATTTTCAGTTATCTTGGTTGCTTTGCAAAAAAGTCATGTTCTTTCAAAATTAGGCTCCAAATGTACACATTTGTGAAGAAAGAGGCCTCCAGGCAAAAATGTCTTTTCCTTGGTTGACCAAGATGTTGGGAAAGATGATTCCCAACATCTTGGTCAACCAAGGAAAAGACATTTTGCCTGGAGGCCTATTTCGCCAACAAATCAAACCATTTGGAGCATTTTTAGTTTTTTTGGGATCATCCTATACATTGTTTTAAAAGCCTCCAGGTGCTCTGGCCTCCTCCCACATCCAAAGACATTCATGTTAGGTGAATCGAAACTTTAAATTGTCCATAGGTGCGTGTGGGTGTGAATGTTTTTGTCCTATCTATAAGTGGTCCTGGGACACAGTGGTGTCCTGTTCAGGGTGTAACCCAGCTCACATCCTATGACTACTGGGATAGGCTCCAGCCCCCCGTAACCAAATCTTGGATGAGTGGTTGAAGATGAGTGTGCTTGCGAGTGTTTGAAAAGCTTTTTGACATAAGGCAAGGCAAGTTTATTTGTATGGGACATTTCATGTAAAAAAAAAAAAAAACAACTCAATGTGCCTCACAGCATTTAAAAATAGTACCCCCACAAATACAATGCAATAAAACAGTAGTTAAAACATAAAAGGTTAAAAACAAGCAAAGACAGCTATAAAATTAAATAAAAACAAAACAGATAAAAATTACTGATCATATACAAAGACAAACAGGAATGTTTAAGCCTAGTTTTAAAAACTGTCAGACTGGTGGCGTTCCTCGCATCCTCAGATAAGTTGTGCGGATAATGCTGAAACGCAGCCTCACCATGTTTAGTCCTAACTCCGGGGACCAACGAAAAAAGCACTATTCAAGGTGCTCAAAGCACGAGATGGTTCATAGGACACAAACATGTCAGAAATGTATTTGGTGCTAGACCATGAAACAATTAATATACCAACAGAGCTATTTAAAATCTATTCTCTGGGCCGATGAAGCCAGTGAAGAGACCTGAGCACTGGACTCATACGGTCATAGGCCCTGGCTCCAGTCAGGTCTCGGGGCAGCAGCATTTTGAATACACGAAGCTGATGGACCAGCTCCTCTAGAGAGACCACTGAGCAGGCCATTTGTATAGTATACATACATACACATAGTATACATATAACACAAAAATAGTTTGTCCACTTGGATAAACATGTACAACCCCAATTCCAATGAAGTTGGGACAATTGTGTAAAATGTAAATAAAAACAGAATTCAATGATCTGCAAATCCTCTTCATCCTATATTCAATTGAATACACCACAAACCCTTACCAAAAAGTAGTACATGCAAGTATGTTTCAAGTATACTTCCAGTTTACTTTTTATATACTTATCAGTACTATTTCTGGTAAGGGAAGACAAGATATTTAATGTTGAAACCCATAAACTGTTTCCAATAAGGTGTTCTTTGAGCATTCATCACGTTCCAAGTCTTTTGTTTCCCCGTCCCAACTTTTTGAAGTGTTGCAGGCATCCATTTCAAAATGCGCAAATATTTGCACAAAAACAAAAAAGTCTATCAGTTTGAACAATAAATATCTTGGTTTTGTGGTGTATTCAATTGAATATGTCATTGGGGTGCTCTGCTTCAGGTTTCCTTGTCGTGTTGCACCCATTACTCAAACATGCCAACAACATAGATGAAGATTTTCCAAGAATTACCAGATGTGAAAAAAAAAAAAAACTGTAATAAAACCAAACACTGCTGTCTCACAAGTGTTGCCTATTATTGTTATTATTGGCTCATTTTATTTATTTACTGTATTTATTATTTTTTATTTGTTCCATTGGTAGATTTCTTTCATATTTATAGAGGGTGCTGTTAAAATGTACAGATGAAAAAATTAAGATATTTAAGACATATATTACATATTAAGGGTAATTGGATATTTAAATGAGAAATTAGAAGAATATACTTGGTAAGATTTTGAGTTTTTGCAGCATTTAAAGAATATCACCAAATTATTGTGTTACTGGTCCTCACCTGTAGTTATCATAATCTAAAATATTGGATCTGAAAATCCAATAGTTTTTTAATCGAGTTACTGACAGACATTTTGTGTCTTCACTCAGTGATTGACAGCATTATGCCTGTGCATGCCCTGCTAATCACAGAGAATATAATATTAGTTAGCCACCACTTTTCCATCAATCAAAACAAGCAACAATGGCCTCGATGGCCTCCAAGATCTTGCATTTACTAACAAGGCTTCATAAGCTACATGGCATGAAAAGCCCTGAACAAGCCCAAATATACTCCACTGTGCCAACACTCCTGTTAAATAACTAGCTTACTGTGCTCAAAATAGCCAACATAGCCCATAATATTAAGTTCCTTGGGACTCACTTGTATTTATCAGAATACAAAGTTTCAAAACTGAATAGTAGTAATTTGTACAGCCTTGCTGACATAAAAAATTTTGTGGACCCACTCACTGAGGTCACTCACTGAGTCCATTATGCCGATGTTTGCTGTGGTAATTGCAGAGGAATTCCTCTTCATTCAAGGAATTCTGTTTCATCAGGAAAGGCATTTAGCAGGCTTAAGGCATCTTGCACACATTTTGCACGCATTTAACCCCTGCACTGCCGCGCAATTCATCGTGCCAACACATCCTACTGCTGCCGGATGCCACGCTTTGTGCTGCTGGATGCTGCATTATATTAAATAATTAATTCATAGCAGAATAATCATTTTCTCTCAGAGTTTTGAAACCACTTATAATCGCTCTGGAAATTTACCATAGCTGCAGCTGTTTCTCGTGTGCTTCATGATGTCGAGAACGCATTTGGAATCATCTCAAAGATAATTATTTATAATATTTAGATTGTAAGGGCTTGAAAAAATAGTTGCATTTTCATTCCTTCTTATGAGTATCTGTAAAATTACGTTTATGACAGATTTAACATCTTGTCATAATCATTCAGATGAGTTGTACTGTTGTGCGCTGTGCTGACGCCAATGACTCGCACTGACACTCAGTGTTTTTTAATTGGTTTGTGCATGTTCACATGTAGTTCACAAAATTAACATGTGCTAGAGAGTTTGAACCTTACAAATTTTCTTTGCAGTTGCACGAAGCCATGCACAGTGTTACAACGGTTTACAATGAGTTTACTCGCTGGCACAACAGACTGAGTACCAGTGCGTGGATTAAATTCATGCAAGTGTCAAGGCACCTTTATTTGAGCCACAAAATTAGGCCCAAAGCTGATCTTTTCCACGACCACCAGACACAGTCTGCAACATTCCTTCACTGGACAAATCACATTTGTGCACAATTATTCACATAACACACACTTTCAAATTTGTGTCCATGCATTACTCTGTGATTTACAGTGGTCTGTATCTCCAAGTTGCACATCTGGATCCTAACATCTGGATCATAAGTAAAATGTTATATTTTTAATAATGAATTATTCTTTTCCACAGGACATCACCAAAATTTATAACAAAGTGCAATCAAATGACAAAAGTGTGCACATTCTGCAGCTTCATAGCACTGTCTGACAATCTATTCATCATTGTCTGTGAGAAACAGTGTGCAGCGACACATCTCATGTAAGAACAAATGGAAACACATTCTTACCTGAGAGTAAACATCTCCACAGGAGAGTAGGCTGCCACAGTGATAAAGCGGGACACAGTTTCCCTCTGCCTCATGGGTGTGGCCGGGTACCATTACCATGAAGTTATTATCCAGTCTGTGTTCGGCAAGGGGGGGAGGCGTGGGGCTCTGGTAGAGCCTCACTCCACCAATCCTCCTCAGAGGTGTGGAGGTATAAGAACCAAACAGCCCTTCCTGTGCATAGCGGATGAAGTTTTCCTTCTTTGTCTCCTCCGAGTGGCACTCCCTGCTTCTGTAGCTTGCAGTATATAGTAGAGCTCCACTGGCGTGCCCTCGGACATCTCAAGATTCTTCTGGCGTCCTGGCACAATGCTGGGTGAGCTGAACCAGGTGGCCAGGGGTTCCAGCTCAGGCTATGCACACTCCCAGCTCACCCTTCAGCTGACAAGTACCGTGCACCTCCTGGGTTTCGTGGAAAGCAAACATGTGCACACAGGGCAGCTTGTCAATGCACTGTAGTCATCCCAGTCTCTGCCTGCAACATAGAACAGGACTTGGACTTTGGGTTTGGCCAGGTGAATTCTGTTATTCATGATAAAGGTTTGCACCTTCCAATTGAAGGTAAATATGGAAGAGGCAGGAAAAGTCCCTGGGCTCTGCAGGAGATCTAACGGGACAGACTGCTCCACCGACAGAGGCCCGTAACTGGCATTGACTGATGGAAACCTCGGGCCTGGTAGATGAAAAAGGACTCAGTTCTTGACATCAGGCTAGAGTTCCTCATGAAATCCTGATTGGCTTCCTTCAGGAAGAATGCCAAGTCCGCGTTGAGCACCTGGTAGTTGACTGGAAGGTAAGTAGGGATGGAGGGATATCTCTGTAATCCCTCTAACACTCGACAGTCGGCTGCTGCAAGACAGAACAAGAACTGAATTACTGGAACAGCAACTACAATTCTTTCACAGAGATGCAGATCCATGTAAAAAAAAAAAAATACCTTTCATCTCACAGAAAGTGATCCATTCAATATGAAAATCCTACAAACTGACAGTAGATTCCCTACTCCAAAGATCCCTCACCAAAAGTTCATTTTGATTCTTGCCATTAATTAAACAGTATATAAGAAGTATAAACATTGTTAAAATACAAGTTTGAACTTTTAGGCCATGGGCCAACAGGTACGAGAATGAACAGACTAAACACAGTTGCAATCCAGCCTCAGTATATCACAACCTACACAAAATGTATGATAGTGAAGTGAGTAGTGGTATATGTAAGGTATGGTAGGTATTTTATACTGCCTTATCTTGTGCTTATATCTTGGTTTGGGGTCAGTGAAATCACACAGGAGTTAACATTTAAAAATGCTACATTCATATTGAGAAGTATACTACATTATTTGTCTGATCATAAAGACTCATAAGTAGAAATGGTGATGATGGTATTATTACTGCACATAACACATGATTTGTACCATGTGTTATGCTTACCTTATCACGTCACATGATAACACGTATGTCTAGAATCCAATGTACCTTGTTTGACCATTACTTTGGAGACCAACCATTCAAAACAATGTAAACATTTAATAATCCTATTAGCAATATGGACTTTTGGCAATGAAGTTGAAATTCGACACTACAGCAATGAAAGCTGAAAATACTGGATTAAAAACATATTTCATCAGCACAGTGCCCAGTGGTTAGCACTGCTGGCCTCACAGCACGAAGGCTGTGGGACTGCTTCCTACCTGGGCCTTTCTGTGTGGAGTCATTGGTTTTCCAAATTGAGTATCCCCCTTCAGAAAAAAACTTGGACAGGTCATTTTTCAATTAATAAATAATTATTATTCAAAAAATGCTGATAGTAATGCAAGCAGTTAGTACACTTGCCTCCCAAACAGAAGAACCAAGATCAAGGCCTCCTGTGTCCCATTGTACATGTGTAATTTCATCAGGGAAAGCATACAACATAAAACTTGTGCCAAGTCAACAACTGGATCCATACTGAACCGCTTCGTGCACATGCGTGAGTTTTTCCACGCCTGTCGGTTGCGTCATTCGCCTGTGGCAGGCTTGAGTGAGCACTGGTCCACCCCTCCCGTCGGATTTCTTTTGTCTGAGAATTTGCTGAGAGACTGCCGCTTTGCTCCATGAATTTTTTTTTCAGAAATTGTTAGAGACAGGCAGTTGGAAACCATTCGATAGATTCAGTTGGATATCGGTGAAGATTCTGTCGGCGTCACGCGGATTATGGACCTTTTTAAAGACGGCCCACAGCGGCGAAGGGCGCGCGGCACACCGAGCGGCCATCGACAAGCTGGATCGACCAGATCATTTCTAAATGAACGTTGTGTGATCCGGGACATCATGTGAATACCACAGAAATGGCAACAGAGCTGGACATAGCACTTTTGCGGCACCTTCCACTGTTACAGGAGATTTTGTAATGAAAGACGTGCGGAGGATTTCGCGCGTCGGCACGGAGCAGCTCAGGACGCGCAGCAAAAAAAACACCTCCGTCTTGGAAGTCTCACAGGACATGTTGGGGGCATGTCCAGCTGTTACACAATTTCTCAGATACTCACTCGACTGAAAGCCGTCGAAAGCCGTTTGAATCTTCTGAATGGTTTCCAACACGGAGGTGTTTTTTTTTTTGCTGCGCGTCCTGAGCTGCTCCATGCCAACGCGCGAAATCCTCCGCACGTCTTTCATTACAAAATCTCCTGTAACAGTGGAATGTGCCGCAAAACTGCTATGTCCAGCTCTGTTGCCATTTCTGTGGTAGTCACATGATGTCCCGGATCAACACAGCATTCAGTTTAGAAATGATCTGGTCGATCCAGCCTGTCGAATGGCCGCACGCCCTCCGCCGCTGTGGGCCATTTTAAAAAGGTTTTAACAGTCCATAATCCGCATGACGCCGACACAATCTTCACCGATATCCACTGAATCTTTTGAATGGTTTCCAACTGCCTGTCTCTAACAGTTTCTGAAAAAAAATTTCATGGAGCAAAGCGGCAGTCTCTCAGCAAGTTCTCAGACAAAAGAAATCCGACGGGAGGGGTGGACCAGTGCTCACTCAAAGCCTGCCCCAGGCGAATGACGCAACCGACAGGCGTGGAAAAACTCACACATGCACACGAAGGTTCAAGCTTGGCTGATGTAATCACACGTGATTCAAATCCATACAGTTTTTGAAAAAAATAAAAAGGTACGATACTTTTTGGAGAGACCTCGTATATATATATATATATCTTTGCAAATTTCAAAAAAAAAAAAAAAAAACAGAAATCACATGTACATAAGTATTCACAGTCTTTGCTCAATACTTAGTTGATGTACCTTTGGTAACAGTTACAGCCTCAAGTCTTCTTGAACATGATGCCACAAGCTTGGCACATCTATCTTTGGACAATTTTGCCCATTACTCTTTGCTGCACCTCTCAGGCTCCATCAGCTTGGATGGGGAGCATAGGTGCACAGCCATTTTCAGATCTCTCCAGTTCAATCAGATTCAGGTCTGGACTCTGGCTGGGCCACTCAAGGACATTCACAGAGTTGCCCTGAAGCCACTCCTTTGATATCATGGATGTGTGCTTAGGGTCATTGTCCAGCTGAAAGATGAATTATCACCCCAGTCTAAGGTCAAGAGCGCTCTGGAGCAGATTTTCATTCAGGATGTCTCTGTACATTGCTGCATTCATCTTTCCTTCAATCCTGACTAGTCTCCCAGTTCCTTCCACTGAAAAACATCCCAACAGCATGATGCTGCCACCACCATGCTTCACTGTAGGGATGGTGCCTGGTTTCCTCCAAACATGATGCCTGGCATTCACACCAGAGTTCAACCTTTGGCTCATCAGACCAGAGGATTTTGTTTCTAGTGGCTTCCGTCTGCCCACTCTACCATACAAGCCTGATTGGTGGACTGCTGCAGAGATGACAGGTTGTCCTTCTGGAAGGTTCTCCTCTCTCTACAGAGGAATGCTTGAAAACTGACAGAGTGACCAATGGGTTCTTGGTCACCTCCCTGACTAAGGCCCTTCTCCCCCAATAGCTAAATTTAAGTGGGTGGCCAGCTCTAAAAAGAGTCCTGGAGAATGCAAATGACTTCCATTTATGGATGATGATGCAAGTGTGCTTAATGGGACCTTCAAAGCAATAGAAATGTTTCTGTATCCTTCCCCAGATTTGTGCCTTGACACAATTCTCTCTCGGAGGTCTACAGGCAATTTATTTGACTTCATGCTTGGCTTGTGCTCTTACATGCACTGTCAACTATGGGACCTTATGTGTAGACAGTTGTGTGCCTTTACAAATCATGTTGAGTCACCCCAGGTGAACTCCAATTAAGCTGTAGAAACATCTCAAGGATGATCAGTGGAAACAGGAAGCACTTGAGCTCAGGTTTGAACATCAAGGCAACGTGTGAATATGTTCACACAGATCATTAAAAAATAAAGTCTTACAGACTGCTTACACACATACTGTACACACATACAGCTAAACACACAAATTAGCCTATGTTAATATTTTTATTGAATATGGCTGAATGCAGTATCTGACACTTTCTCACTGCAGTTCATAAAATTTAATTGGTCAGTCAAACAACCTCTCTCTCTCTCACACACAGTCACTCAGTCTCACACACAGACACACAGACACACATGCACACACAGACACAGACACACCTTAATCAATATTGTTTAACTTTGTGTGGAAAAAAATGCCAAGAACGTTAGGTAGTAAAAAAATAAATAATTGGAAAAAAAAATCACAGTTTGACATAAAATTTAAAAAAGGGAAGTTGTGTTGAGTATGACAATTCTTGCTCATGCATACTTATAACCCCAATTCCAATGAAGTTAGGACGTTGTGTAAAATGTAAATAAAAACAGAATACAATGATTTGCAAATCCTCTTCAACCTATATTCAATCGAATACACCACAAAGACAAGATATTTAATGTTCAAACTGATAAACTTTATTGTTTTTTGCAAATATTTGCTCATTTTGAAATGGATGCCTGCAACACCTTTGCATCATGTGTTGCTCCAAAACTTGGATGTACCTTTCACTATTGATGGTGCCATCACAGATGTGTAAGTTGCCCATGCCAGGGGCAGTAACACACCTCCATACCATCACAGATACTGGTTTTTGAACTTTGCACTGGTAATAATCTAGATGGTCATTTTCCTCTTTTTTTCCAGAGGACACGACGTCCATGATTCCAAAAACAATCTGAAATGTGGACTCATCAGACCACAGCACACTTTTTCCACTTTGGCGTCTGTCCAATTCAAATGAGCTCGGGGCCCTGAGAAGGCAGCGGCGTTTCTGGATGTTGTTGATGTATGGCTTTCGCTTTGCATGGTAGAGTTTTAACCCTCAGGGGTCGACGAGGTCGTATACACCCTTACCAAAAGTAGTACATGCAAGTATGTTTCAAGTATACTTCCAGTTTACTTTTTATTACTTATCAGTACTATTTTTGGTAAGGGCAACCTCAGAGTTTGCTTACTTTTACACGTGTATCGTTTGATCCGTAGAAGCTATCAACTTACTTTTTTTGCAGAATAGATTTGAGATTTCAAGCTTCAGGGCATGTCTCCTCCGGTTTTCCAGTTTGGCCCTCCCCAACTTCTTTTTCTAAAGCTCTGAAAATCCCTGTCCAAAGACAGCGTGCGCCTTATGCATGTGATGCATGGTTCTCCAATCGGAGCACAAATACTCATGACAAAGGTAGTTTGTGAACAAAAGAATGATCTGCTTTGACTCTGTACGCTTGTAGTCACTCAGCTGACACTTTTTACGGCTATAAATGCGATCAAATCATGAAAATAATGATATCAAAGTATATTGTGCGCAATTACACAGGTGCACTGCACAAACAATAGATATACTACAGAAAGGCACAAACACAATACAGTGATGGAAATGACATCACGAACCAGAAACAGCTCTGGACTCGGTTGCTATGATAAAATAAGGACGTGTCTTCATGCACCCCGGTGCCTTTATGCACAGACCTGCATGCAACCATCTGATATACTTTTTCTGGGAAGAAGCAAGAATGGCAAAGAAAACTTTCACCGTCCAGGAAGTTTTGCAGCAGATTTTTGACGACGGTGATGTAAGTCAGGCTCATCCGGTGAGGAAAGTTTTTACACCGACGAAGAGCTGGACTATCCCGTGCTTTTGGATCCAGTTGAGGAGTGAGTATCCAAAGGTAATAAGAAGTGCAGTAAAACTATTATATCTGTAGTAAATTGTGATAAACAGCAGTGCATTATGTTGTTTTGAGTGCATTTTTTTCTATTGGAGAATATGCAGTTTTCCTCTGCTCAGCAGTGTAAACAATATGAACATGTGTGTCTATGCATTTGTTATGTGAATAGACTATATGAAACTCACATTTTAGTGATTCTACACTAGTATGCACACATATACTGTAATGTATGTGTACTGACTGTAAAAGCTAAGATTGGAGTTTTACTTTGGGATCGAAGGTCATGGGCATTCAGTGTTGGTTTTCGATCTTGCTGCTTATGTGTAGAAAGTTCTCCAGATTCTCTGAATCTTCTGGTTAAATTATGGACTGTAGATGATGGAATCCATAAATTCCTTGCAATTGAACATTGAGAAACATTGTTCTTAAACTGTTGGACTATTTTTTCACACAGTTGTTCACAAAATGGTGAGCCTCGCCCTATCTTTGCTTGTGAATGTCTGAGCCTTTTGGGTATGCTCCTTTTATACCCAATCATGACACTCAACTGTTTCCAATTAGGTGTTCTTTGAGCATTCATCAACTTTCTCAGTCTTTTGTTGCCCCATCCCACCTTTTTTGAAACGTCTTGCAGGCATCCATTTCAAAATGAGCAAATATTTGCACAAAAACAACAAAGTTTATCAGTTTGAACATTAAATATCTTGTCTTTGTGGTGTATTCAATTGAATATAGGTTGAAGAAGATTTGCAAATCATTGTATTCTGATTTTATTTACATTTTACACAATGTCCCAACTTCATTGGAATTGGGGTTGTAGTAGTTCATTATTTCCTACTTCATTCAATGTCAGTTCTGAGGCTGTTCTGTTATTCATTCATACACTTAAGAATATTCATGCTCTGAGTTTATAAAAAAATGTTCTGTAAATAGTTCATTTACTATTGTAATCAAAAACATTGAATCTCAATTCTGAGGCTGTTCTGTAAATATCCATTCATGCATTTAAGAATATTCATGTTCTGAGTTCATAAAAAACTTGTTCTGTAAATAGTTCTCTTACTTTTGTGATCAAAACACTGATTTGAATCTCAGTTTTCAGGCTGTTCTATAGTAGTTTTCAAATAAACAATAAATATAGCAACTTCTGATCAATCCATATCAATTTCAGACTTAAAATAATGTACTGATTTAAGCCCCAGCCATTTTGGGTTAAACCACGCCCACTTCCAGTTTAGACCATGCCCACTACAAGTACAGATATACAGAAAATTTAGATGGTTGAACAGATACAGATAGTGGTGTACTCGCTCATCCCTAGTTTTCAGTCTAGAATTAAACTGTCCTACAGACTCTGAGGACCTGACAGACCTCTGTCTGACAAACCTCTTAAGACTGTTCCAGACTCAGGGTGCTGCCACAGAAAAGGCTCTGTCACCTCTGGATTTAAACCTGGCTTTAGGGACAGCCAGGAGGAACTGATCAGCTGACCTCGGAGCTCTAGGTGGAGTGTACGGCTGCAGGAGCTCATTCAGGTATGTCGGGCCTATACAGTGCAAGCACTTAAATACAATCAGCAGAAATTTATCTTTGACACAAAAGCCAACAGGGAGCCAATGTAAGGTGCAGAGCACAGGGGTGATGTGCTCATGCCTCTTTGTTTAGTCAAAAGGCGGGCTGCAGCATTTTGTACACTCTGCAGGCACTGCAGGGAGCCCTGTCCAGCCCAACATACAGTGTATTACAGTAATCCAAACATGACATTACAAATGCACGGACAGCTCTTTCGAAATCAGCTCGAGTAGCATAAGATTAATTTGGAATTTTTGAATCTTCACTGGACTTGACGCAAGGACGTTTGCTTCTAATCACAGAAGCTTCCTCAGCTAAATTTCTTGCTCTGGTAGTCTGACTTCTGTCTTGACACTTGCAGAGAAGAATAACAGAAGCCAGCAAAGCTGGAGTTTAAAAGCTAACCAGACCCCTCCTACCGAGAGGCAGACTGCTATTGGCTAGTGACTAACAATTGCTCTAATTAGCACCTATTGTGCTCTAGTTAGCACCCTCCTAATGACGGGGCAGCTGTCCCTCCTAACGATGGGACTGATGCCTCTCCTGAGGCCTCTCCTGACGACTGTCCTGATGACTCTCCTGATGATGTGAATGACTCATTACCACGAACTAAAGACTGAAACTGCTTTGACTGAGTACCCCCATTGTAAACAGGAGACAAAGCGTGTCTCAGATCCCCTCCGGTTAAGGGCTGGGTTTCATCTGTTTCTAGCATTGTATGTGAAACTATTTCTAGCATTGTATGTGAAACGGATGAAACCCAGCCTTAACCGGGGAGAGGGTCTGAGACACACTTTGTCTCCTATTTACAATGGGGTACTCAGGTCCAAGCAGTTTCAGTCTTTTGTTCATGGTAATGAGTCATTCACGTCGTCAGGAGAGTCATCAGGAGAGTCATCTGGAGAGGCGTCAGTCCCATCGTTAGGAGGGACAGCTGCCCTGTCATTAGGAGGTGCTAACTAGAGCACAATAGGTGCTAATTAGAGCAGTTGTTAGTCACTAGCCAATAGCAGTCTACCTCTCGGTAGGAGGGGTCTGGTTAGGTTTTAAACTCCAGCTTTGCAGGCTTCTGTTATTCTTCTCTGCAAGAGTTAAGACAGAAGTCAGACTACCAGAGCAAGAAATTTAGCTGAGGAAGCTTCTGTGATTAGAAGCGAAACGTCCTCGCGTCAGCAACCCAGTCCAGTCCGAAGATTCAAGCTTCTCTACTGTGGAAACCACCTGGACAACTGAGAGCCTTCACAGAAACTTTGGAAAGAGTCCTTCCAAAATTCAACAGCATTCACGCACATTCAACATTCAACAGCACATTTTGCTGTGTGGTAAAGACATATATTTGCATTTGCTTGAAATGACCATGACTCCTAATTTATTTAATCTCGGGAGCCCAGTGATCAAGTAGTGACATCATTGCAATTGCTGCATTTGTTAGACACCCACTGATAATAATACTCATCCCCATCAATTCACACAATCATCTCATCATTTGACTTCCATTATTATGACCAGTATACAAGATATGCTGCAGTCATGTTACAAAACCCCAGCTTTACTGTTACTTTTAACTCTGATGTTTGAGAAATTGCACAGCAAAGAAAGAGAAAAAAGCTTTTAAATACGTATCTTGTGGGGGTGGGGAGGGGTGTTTGACCTTCTTCTCAATAGCAATATGCCCTGTGATTGCACTACCATCTTTGTGCTCGCTGTTGCAGGAGTTCTTTCTCTGATCACGAGTGTAAGTCAGCATCATGACAGTTTACAAAGCAGCTCCCGCTTGTGATTCATTTTGAAACTCAGTGCTGCATGAAGCAGGGTTTAGACGGCAACCTCTCTGAAGGCCATCACCTTTGTGTTTACAGGTTTTCAAACCAGCTACAGAACAGTCCTCCTTAAAGCATCAGTCGCGCCGCTTCAAAGTAAACAGGTCGCGTCTTTGTGACAGGAATCAGACATCTGAGCCACGCAACACCAACAAGCAATTTGTATTTTTCCTGAACAAGCAGAAGCTTTGTGCTCCTTGTTGGCAGGGACATGTTGGTGTTTACAAGGATTTGGAATGCTGACAAATGAAAAGCTTGACAGTCCAACAAGAGCAAAAGTAGACAGAAGAGTGGGGAACTAAGTCATGCTGTGGTCCTGGAGTGGTAACATTTCCACTCTAATGAAGGAACGGTGAATTGTCAAATCTCCAGGAAGGGAAAGTATCCACAGTGTGGAGCTGGTGATATTGCTGTATTAACAGCTGACATAAACATTTAACAGGCCATAGAAACATTCTATTTTTAACAATCTGATGTTGTTGGACGTGGGGGCACATCCAACATAAATTTTCTATTCATAGCTGCGCAACAGAATGTCCAGGGAGACTTCAATGACCACTTCCCAAAACTACAAAACTCGCTCATCTTCAAACCGCTACAACCCTGGACAGGACACCAGTCTGTCGCAGGGGCCCACATATAGACAAACAAACACACTCACACCTACGGACAATTTCCAATCCACCTAAATTGTATGTCTTTGGATGTGGGAGGAAGCCTGAGCACCCGGAAAGAACCCACACAAACACGAGGGAGAACATGCAAACTCCACACAGAAGCCACAGGTGGGAATCGAACTCATGACCTTTTGCTGTGAGGCAACAGTGCTAACCACTAACCACCATGCTGCCCTCAAAACTACAAACTGACAGCTTTAAAATATCACTCCCATAGTCGATGTGTGTCTCACAGTCAATCTTAGAGGCGTAAAAGATCACATGGGTCTGTCTCCATCTCATCCTTCCGGCAGTGACCATGCACTGTATGGCCAAGACAGGCTCATTTTTTTTACTGACATAACATGTGAAGTGCTTCTAATTGCAAAACAAGAATAGGAAAAAACAGTATTTTCAACTGCTGGAAAACACTTCAGATTTATTGTTTTTGGCAAAGGAATTAGATGTAGAAAAACACAATCCGTAGAATGACTGTGAAACTCAAATTTCACCATGGATGTCCACTGATTTACAGGAAGGACAGCCTAGAGCGGAGTTGGTGAGTGAAATCATGCTAAAAGTGTATTTTTATATGTTTTCATTTTGGACATTATTATACACTGACGCAATGTTTACTTCATATATTACACTACATTTGTGAAACAAATACTTTGGTAATCCTATTTCTAGCACCACAACAATTTATCCACATGAAAAAATGTATATTTTTAATAAGATCTGGAGAATTTTGAAAAAACACTTTTCATTTTTAAGGATTAGAGCCAATTTTTTTTCAGTGCAGTGTTGTAAACAAATATTTAAAGTTGAGATTGTTCTGAACCTTTTGATATGCAACACAAGGGCATTGTGCAAAAAAAAAAAAAAAAAAAAAAAAAGAATTCAATGGGAATTACACTGGTGTATGGAAAAATTGAGAAAATACACCTAGACCTGAGAGGATTAAGAAAGCAGGCATAAACATTGGGGTCTGGCTTACTGAGATCCCAGAAAAAGAGTGGTAAATGCCGTGGGCAACCCAAACCTTTGGGCATTGCTTGAAGAAAGTTTAGGGGTGATTTAACAAGACTAATTACACAATTGATAGCAAGCAATAACATGATACATATATTAGTTTGTAAGTTAGAGTTTTGCTTGTTAATGACTGTAAGCACAAAATGGAATTGCCACTTATAGATATAGTGCTTTGAAAAAAGTTAGTGCCCCCTTGCATTTTTACGTTTGATTTTTTTTTTTTTTTTTTTTTTAGGACATTAAAAAAAATCCAGGCTTGTATATTAAAATTTCTAAAATTATGCCCTCTAAACTCACAGTGAAAAGTAATCTCTACTTCATGAATTAAAAGAAATAAAGATCTAAAAGCCAAAATGACTGTGTGAATACGTAAGTGCCCCCTTTATTATAACACATGCGAATCATCACTTTTACATCCAGTCTTCTTCAGACAAGTCAGGGAATGATGCATCAACATTTCCAGACACTGAATTATGTCTTGGAATTAATTTATATCAATTATGCAGAAATACAAACAATATGGAACTCTACGGTAAATCTATGTGGAGGAGACAGTTCACAAAAACTAAGGGACCATGCAAGAATTTTGCATCATCAGTTATACAAGGCAAGAGTCCGAGTTAATTGCTTTAATCAGCACAAAAGTGACTCATGATTGACATCTTTAAATGACTTTGAGAGGGGTTAAGAAACACACTTGCCATTCTGAAAAGCAGCGAAGCAGAGAACCAATGAAGCAGCGGGTCAGAGCACTGCTTTGTTGGTTCCAGTGGTGAGCACAGTTCTGATAATCCGATAACCAATAATTATCGAAGATAATGTGTTTCATTATCGGATTATCTTTTTAGATAACTTTAAGAACCATTATCGGACTAATTATCTTGCAATAAATTTTTGTCCAATAATTTGTTAGACCGATAACGTGGTAAATAGCTGAACAGCCACAAATATTCATAAAACTTAAGATCAGTTGAGCACCTACCTGTTAAATGTTTCATAGCTAATGTGTAGTTCTACCCTCTGCAAAACAGAGAAGAGCTGCTTAAGAAGAAACTGCTCTATCCTCTGCAGACAAAGGCAAACTGGTCCCCAAAAAAACCTAATTTCTCTTAACTCCATACTGAATGCGGGCATATCACCCAAGTCATCCAGAGGCATACATTTTAACTTATGGTTCAACTTTTAACCAACTAATTTCGGACAAGTTATTTAAATTAATGTCATGTCTGAAGTTTATAAAGTGAAAATATCAGAATATATGTTTAGTTTTAAAGTAATGCGCTAATTTTTAAGGTTTTAGTGTGGATATATGCTGTGCCCAGCAGTGCATTATGGGTAGGATAGGGTAATCTCAGTACGTTCACGACATGAGAGAAATGGATTTGAAACACTCTGATCAGGCTCTACGGACAACAGCATTAAACTCTTGTGCCTAAAACTCTTGTGAATATATTCTCTGGGTTTATAGACATTGTTATTGTGTCTTCTGCGTTTATTAAATTCCATGCATCTTAAATGTAGCAGACACGGATTATCTGGAATTTTGTTTGGCAAGTTTTCAAGGTCTCTACTGCCATCTACTGCCCAGTACTGTTCATTCACCCTATTGACGTATCCCATAATCCCTTGCGTGCCAGAGAGTCGCTGCAGTCAACACGATGACAGTTGCAAATGAATATTATACTACAAAAATGTAATTTTTTATGCTTCTCATCACGTTAATAAGAGACTGCTGCATGATACCCTGAAAACTTTCTAAAACAATTATAACAAATAATCCGTGTCTGTTACGTTTAATCTGCCTGGAATTTAATAAATGCAAACTTCAAATTTCAGACATATTATATATATTAGTCTCAAACAAAGAGGACAAACAGTGTTGTAAAGAACAATAATCAAGACGTTAAAGAGCAATAATCAAGACGTTAAAGAGCAAACTTCACTTTCCATCCGAACGACATGATCAGGAAGCAAGCGTAGCTCACAGCAGCTCCCATTGAAAATAACGGAGAGACGGCCTGTGATTCTCGCATGTTTACATAAAATAAATGCAATAACAACATCTAAAAACCCAGAGATATATTCACATGAGTTTTAGGCACAATATAAAATAGTTTTATGTTGCGATGTTAATGGTGTTGTCTGTGTGCAGCAGTTAAAGTGCAGTATTTATGTGTCAAGACAATATTGAGTGCACGTTTTACAGTATAATAAAATGTGTGCCCAATATAATAAAATGTGCGCACATCATAAAACGTGCGCACAATATCATGAAATGAGCGCACATTCTCTCCACATGCAAAACATTTTGCGATGACACTTCCAGGGCTCCATAAAAATGTCTGTTTTACTAATAAAAAAAATGGAATATTTTACAAAAGCACATTATCTGTAAACACCAACCACGACACACATCACATTAACGTGTGGATTTACATAATGAATGACTCAACCAATCAGTGTTTAGCAGAAGAGGCACATTTTACCCAGAATCCATTGTGATCTGTCTGTGTTTTTTACAAAACTTAAGCATTAGTGCATTATTCAACATTAAAAGATATATGCTATATTTTAACTTTGCACAAATGACAGAATTGACATTAATGGAGTTATTCTATCAATATTCATTTTATTTATATACCAAACCATAAGTCAGCATGGCCTTATTTTCCAAGACCTCCACCTGACCGGCGCATTACGATTGACTAGAGAGCTGGGCTTTATGGCTGCTCTTAGCTTGTGTCTGTGCTTGAAACCATGTAGTAAACCAGAGCTTCCAGCAGGGGGCAAGATGTTCAAAGACAGAAGTGTGGGCTCATTGTTTGGGTCTGTTGTCGCTTTTGATACTACCAGAAGCGACCGTGGTGTTAACTCAAATTCAGTTTGTTAGTAGTTGTAAATGTATCAGAGACAATACTGGAATTTATCGGTTATCTGTAACCTCCTATACATTTTTGGGTGGTTTATCATTTTATCTTTATCAAAGATAACTTTTCAGTTATCTGATTATCTGTTATCGAAGTTAATTTTTTGTTTATCTGTGCCCACCACTGCAGAAGCAGGTGATTACAGACATGATGCAGGGTCTGCAATCAATGTAGAGAAATGATCAGTTTTCCGATAAAACATCTTCAAAAACAACGGTTGCTCTGAAGGACTGATAAAGGAATCATTAAGCAAAAAGGCTATTGATGTTGGTGGATCAAATAATTTCTTAACGATTGTCGAAAACAACCGATTCTCGATACCCATCGCTATCTAAAATGCAGGGGAGTCTTCCATGCCCTAATATCTCTGCGTGGTACAAATTCTGGTGAGAATCTAGGAAGTATACTAAAGTAACCCTTCACAGCATATATAAAGGGAAATCTTATCCCGGGTCCGGATCACCTCCAAAATTTAATGGAGTCTTCCATGGCCTAATATATATCCATGGTGAAAATTTGGTGAAAATCCATGCAGGAGTTTAGGTGTAATCCTGCTAACAGTTAAATAAATAAATAAATAAACACTGATTATGTAATTATGTCCTTGGCTGATGTAAAAATGGAAATAAGCATTCATTTTTACCATACCTATCATCATTTAATAAACGTTTCGCAATGTATGGATTAATACTACGATGTTTTTGAGTCCTTTATTAACACAGGGATGCTGTTATAGTTCAAGGAGGCGTGGCACAGAAGGTAGTAGGAAGCAAATGTGGACTCATAGACACGATGGATGGAGTGAATAACAAGGCTTTATCTGGGATACTGGCAATAGGTTCAGTACACAGGATTACAGTCAGCGTGGTGGAGGTATCAGGCAGGTAACAAACTGAGGCAAGATCCAAAAAAATGAGCAGAGTTCAAACACACAGTGTAGCGGAGTAGAGAAGGCAGAGAGAGGCAGAGTCAAAAAAATCGAGCAGAGTTCAGGTATACGGCAAGGCAGAGGTCAGAAAAAACAAGCAAGGTCACAATACTACAAGGCAAACAGGACTATGATGTGAGGCTGAAATGTGAAATAAATTAAACAAACTGGCAATTGACATGACTGAGAAACACAAAGACAGGTGTAAGAGAGTGAAGTGAGACGAAAAGCAAACTAGACCAAAACAAGAGAATAAGTGACAGAAAAAAACAATGGTGAAAAACATGACGTGCCCACAGACCAAAAATAATTAACGTGAACAAAAAAGGGGCAAAGTGGGAAATAAGGTGACAAGCCTAAAAGAGGATAACAAGAAAATTAAAGGCTATAACCAAACTAGAATGGAAATGACAATGGCTAAAGAAGAAGGTAAATACAATAAACAATAATAAAATGGCAACACAAACTATTGACTAAACCGAAAATAAATGATGAACAGAAAACAAAATCAGAGACTACAGAATACAGATAATGCAATGAATGACTACACAACAAAAAATAAATGATAAACAGAGAAAGCAATCAATAACTAAAGGAACATAACCAGATTACAAAACACTGAAGGTCAAAGCATGAATAAGACACATACAACCATAATGAGAGCCCAGAATGAGCAGGATCATAACAGATGCTGGTCTAACAGCAGTCAATGCCAAGCGTTAAAGTTGTGCCCAGCATGTGACCTAATGCTTCTCTCTGATTGGCCACCTCAGTTTTGCCGGCAGGGTGCACAGAACTGCTCCCAGACACTCCCATTGTTTATTGACAACAAATTGTACTGTTTTAGTGTTTCTTTTCCTCATGTGACTGGACAACTAATGCTGTCAATCATAGACACATCACCACCACAGCAGGTCACCTATTCATGTGCAATAATCTAAGGTGTCAGTTGGTGGCAGTAATACACCATGTTGGTTTGCAAACTGCCACTAAACTCGACAGAAGAAGAAGCCCTTTCTCTTACCAGTGTCCACCAGTAGATCTGCAGAAAACTTGCTAATTTCATTACAAAATAAACAGTTCTCAAGGTGTTCACTGGAAAAGAAAAAGACAATAAAGTGTACCTGACCGGCCCAACTTACAAAAACAGCATCAGGAACATTATCAGCGGCGAGCTTACACCCAAGGCTTCTATGCTATGCTAAGCAGAGCAGGCTAGCAGCTCTGCTGCTAATGGAACGTCCGGATTTCAAGTTCTTCCTGCAAGTTTTAAATCGCATCATGCCACACGTGGACCTCGCTACAAAAGAAAACCATTGAAAACCAGTTCTAACAAGAGCAATCAGACATTTCCGATATCTGCCAGTCTGGATCCGGATTGACATAATCCTTCAAAGACTATATAAAGTGAAATATTGATCCAGAATCTGGATCTGGATCCAGATCACCTCCAAAATCTGGTGGAGTCTTCCATGCCCCAATAGCTATCTATAGTGCAAATATGGTGAGAGTTTTAACGTAAACCTTCAAAGCCTGTATAAAGTGAAATATTGATCCAGAATCCGGGTCCGGATCTGGATCACCTCCAAAATTTAATGGAGTCTCCCATGGCCTAATGTGTGTCTTCTTCTTATGCTTCCAAAGTGAGAGCTGTGTTTGGGGTCTCTGTAGTAAGTCTGACTTATTTCCTGTGGAGGTTGGCCTCCACCAGGGCTGCACCTTGTCACCAATCCTGTTTGTGACATTCATGGACAGCATATCGAGACGTAGTCAGGGGAAGAGTGTGTTCAGTTTGGTGAGCTCAGAGTCTCATAACTGCTTTTTGCAGATGATGTGGTCCTGTTGGCTTCATCAGCCTGTGACCTCCAGCGCTCACTGGATCGGTTCACAGCTGAGTGTGAAGCGGCTGAGATAAGGAGCAGCATTCTAAATCTGGGGGCATGGTTCTCAGCAGGAAACCGATGGATTGTCTACTCCAGGTAGGGAATGAGGGGTTGCCCAAGTAAATGAGTTCAAGTACATATGGGTCTCAGTCATGAGTGAGGGGACAATGGAGCATGAGATTGGCCAGAGAATCGATGCAGCAGGGACAGTGTTGCATTCGCTCTACTGTACTGTTGTGATGACAAGGGAGCTGAGGCAAAAAGCGAAGCTCTCAATCTACTGGTCAATCTTCATTCCTACTCTCACCTATGATCATGAGGGCTGGGTCATGACCGAAAGAACTAGATCGTGGGTACAAGCGGCAGGAATGGGCTTCCTCAGGAGGGTGGCTGGTGTCTCCCTTAGAAATAAGGTGGGAAGTTCGGTCATCCGTGAGGAGCTCAGAGTAGAGCCACTGCTCCTTAGCGTTGAAAGGAGCCAGCTGAGGTGGCTTGGGCATCTGGTAAGGATGCCCCCTGTGTGCCTCTCTAGGGAAGTGTTCCAGGCACGTCCATCTTGGAGGACACCCTGGGGAAGACCCGGGACTAGGTGGAGAGATTATATCTCTACGCTGGCCTGGGAACGCCTCAGTGTCCCCCAGTCAGAGGTGGTCAATGTGGCCCGGGAAAGGGAAGGTTGGGGTCCCCTGCTGGAGCTGTTGCCCCCGCAACCTGCTTCCAGATAAGCGGTTGAAGGAGACTGAGTGAGTGAGTGAGTGGGCAGTCAACCAACTTTCTTCAAAAAGGGTGGTGGGCTGAAGCATGGCCCTGGGCCCTCCGGTGGGCAAATATAGTATTTAAAAACAAGCTTGTACAAGTGGGTCTTGAGCTTCTCTTTAAAAGTTTCAACAGTCTACAGAATGCAGATGCAGTGGCAGTGCATTCCAAAAGCTCTAAAAGTGATCACCAATATTTTAAACTACATTCTGTACTGAATGAGGAGCCAATGCATAGAGAAGAGAATGGGAAAAAGTGAAAAAGACACTGTGGGTGCACTGATGTAGTGAAGACGCTTGACATCATGATCCCAGAACTAGCCGGATTCTAGCCACATTTGCGTTCCACCTCAATCCACTTCCAAGCGGTGGATTCAGCAAACAATCCAGATTAAATCCAATTTTAGCTGGTTAGATTCAGGAAAAAACAAAAAACAAAACAAAAAAAAACCCTTTCTATCTCAAGCCAGATTCCACCTAAATCCTGCTCAAGCCGGATTGTCAATTGAAGTCTGAATGGGGTCCAATTCTCTTCAGAAACCCATAGATTAAAATAAGGACATTGGTGTTGTGGGTAGTACACTGTTGCAACCACGCTTGTGATAAAACTTCCAAGCATGGTTGCAAATGCATGAGTAGTGGGCAAAAACAGGTCAATTCTAACCACTAATGCAATAATTACAACAGTGATGATTATTACAAATGTGAAGAATAAGAAGAACTGTATTAATCCCAAAGGATTTTTCTTTTTTTTGCTAGAGTGCTAAAACAGTAAACATTGCTTTGTTTTTTGTTTTTTTTTGTCGATGCAAAAATGAACATGAACACCTGTATTTGTTTGATTTATTACTTCTATTTATTTTATGTTTGTATTTATTTTAACAATATGCAGTGCTGTCTTGGCCAGTCCAATCTTGAAAAGTGATTTCTTTAATGTATCTCAATGCTTCTATGTGGTGAAATAAAGGAAATTATTATATGGCTGTGATGCTACATGCACTCTGATTGGCTGATAATCGGTCGGATATTTTCCCATATTGGACCGGTTTCCATGACAATCAGTCCGAAACGCGTATTTTCTTTACAAACCAGAAGCTACAAAGGCAAGTCGGACATAAATGTACTCCATAAATATCTGAACAGCATCTGATAAAACACACATACTGAAAGCTTACCAGCTAACGACCGGACCATCTGTTAGCAAAGTTCTTCATGGAGGTGAAGTGAACAAGTCGGACTACGAGCCATCAGCAGCTTTCACATTCGGGCGATACTGTAAGTTTGTGTGTTTATATAATAATAGCCATATAATAAATGAATTGTTAACCTCACTTGCTCGGTCTGTACGGGAAATATCAGACTGACGTGTTGTCAGTATAAGCGAAACGAGGTCCGTACTGACAACACGTCAGTCTGATATTTCCCGTACAGACCGAGCAAGTGAGGTTAATAATCCTTTATTACCTCCGCCAAGGAGGTTATTTTTTTGGTTGCGTTTGTTTGTTTGTCTGTCTGTTTGTCAGCAGGATAACTCAAAAAGGTTTGAACGGATTTTGATGAAATTTTGTGGACTGGTTTGAAATGACAAGAGGAACAAGTGATTAAATTTTAGTGGTGATCCGGATCACGATCCGGATCCAGGAACTTTTTAAAGGATTCTTCACCATTGCGGGATAGGGGGAATTTTGACATTCTAGTTTCTAACTCCACAAAAACAAGGCATAAAGGCTTGAAAAAAAATTAGGGTGTAACATAGTCAAATGTTCTATCAAACAACAAAGTTTGGTGATGATCGGATCCGGATTCCGGATCTGGTGATTCAGAATATGCAAAAATATAAGGAAAATAGAAAATGTGTCAGTGTGAGGTGACAAATTAAGCTAGAGATGCACAACTAACACCAAATTGTAGCTGGATCTGTACTGATTCAGTAAGGTGTTATCAGATTTGATGTAGCTTCAAATGTTATGGCACTAGATCCAGAAGAAAACTGCCATTACCGAAAAATCGTTTTTATATAATAACTTTTGAACTAATACAGACATAAAAGTGATTCCAAGTTCTAGTGGTATGTTTTCATGGTCAAGGATGTCAAATATACAGGAAATAAAAGTGTATGTATCATAGTTTTGGTTGTAACACTGAATTGTTGAATAGATCACTGTGCCAAGGAGGGAATCTCTTTAGGGTCAGTGACCCTATGGCCTTGGCGGAGGTTTGCACTCTCTGAGTGGTTCTACTTATTTGTTTGTTTTTTTCCTGTTCATAATTTGACTGTTCAAGTGGAAAAGTGGGAATGGAACAGACAGTAGAAAATCAAACAGAAATTTTAATTAGAAATGAATTTCTAATGATGAATATTTTGACTTATGGTTATATTTCAAATTCACGTTGAAAACTGTCCACAAGCCTTTACAGCTTTTCTCTTTGGACAACATGCACACACACACACACACACATACACGCACACAGAGCGCAAACATTACCTTATAATGTTGGAACTTTAATTGTTCTTTTTTCCCTTTTTCATTGGATATACAGTCTGTCTGTTCTTCAAGCAAATCATACGGGACTGTCAGCATGTTCATTCCAGGCTTGTAGAAAACTGGTACTCAAATCTAACACTGAATATATAAACTCAAAAATAATCTCATCTCAAGCCAAACAGAGCCTGGAAATCGCTAAATCCAAAAGAACCAGAATCAGCAAGCCTGTGTTATAGAGTGGAACTAATAAAACATACAAAGCTGTTTGAAGATGGATTACTTTGTTCTTAGAGGAGAAAATGAAAAAGCACAGTCCAAACTAACTTTCAAACTCCAGTAGACTGTTTTTCTGTGCAGCAGAGTGTTGCCGGTTATCTGCACCCCTCAGAGAAAAAAATGCTCTCGGCTCTTTTGTTTAATAAAATATTCCAGATGGAATATTTGTGGGGTCTCTCCAGCTGTAACCCCTAAATCTGTACCTTCTTTCAAGTCTACAATATAGTGTCGGATGTCACATGACCCAGTCTGGTACAGCCTTCATCCATCTGTTTGCTATGAATAAACATATTGTTGACATACGTTTTACGAGTCACTTTGACGGTTTAATTCTGGGAGCAAGCAGAAAACCTTGTGCAGTTATGATCTGGCTTTTCACAACAGTGTTTCTGCCAAACTGGTGCAGTCTTGGGTCCAGTGGGCTGCAGAAAATAAAATCCTGATTGTACAGCAGAAATCAAACATAATGCACTGATAGATTTGATACCATCAGGAGGCCACCATGCTTTTCTAACTGCAGTGGCTGTAAAGTTATTTCCGGCATGCCAGGACAATTGCATTGAGGCTATTTTTGCAGCTCTGAATATGTTGCTAGTTTCAAGGTGTGATCATGTGATTCAGTTTGACTTCTGCTTTCAGGGGTGTCACACGGTGATGTTTTTGTTGCATATTCTTATTGATGGTGCAGTTTTTGAGTGTACTGGGTTCAAGTGAAGGTTAGGTTGGTAAGTATCAGTTATATTTTTTCCATCAGGTGTGATAAAGTAATTGATCACATGACCACTATTAATATGGTTAGTCAAAGGAAAAAAACTGATGATTATTGTTCCAACAGCCAGAGAGATCGTCGCTGCCTTTTTCAAACAGCGATACGGTCATCACAAAAACGTTGGGTAGACCAAACTCGGTGCCTGTTGTGTCATGTTTCCATGGTGAAGGTACAGTCATACTATGGCGGACTGAGGATCTGAGTGTAGAGGACTGAAATAATTTATCCGTTGATCTGGAGGTGGACTTGGGGCTCTGACGGACAGATGATACAATTCCCTGGCAACACGAAGAGCAACATTCAGCAGAACAATTTTTACTCATATGCGCTTTGGGGGAGCCAGATTTGAGCAGCATTTGCCAAGGTCTGAACTCAAATACGGATACAGTCAAGCTCACTCAGTGATCGTGACATCATACTTCCTCACTACGTTTGTGTGCTGACAGTGCCCTCTCCATTCTGCATGTTGCTGTATGGGCTCCTCCGTACTTCAGTGCTGAATTCACACTCCGCTCCAGTGCTTTGGCCAATCAGAAGCGCAGTCTGAAGCATTGGACAACCACACGATATAAACACAGTATTGTAGAAGTAACAAAAAAGTACAGGAGAAAATGGTAAACCAAAGTACAACCACTTAGGGGAGGTGATGGTCTAGTGGTTAAGCGTTGGGCTTGAGACCAGAGGATCTTCGGTTCAAATCCCAGCCTGACCGGAAAATCACTAAGGGCCCTTAGTCAAAGTCTTTAATCCCCTAGTGCTCCCGGTGTGTAGTGGGCGCCTTGCATGGCAGCAGCCTCACATCAGGGTGAATGTGAGGCATTGATGTGTAAAGCGCTTTGAGCATCTGATGCAGATGGAAAACTGCTATATAAATGCAGTCCATTTACCACCAGGAAAGCTTTGAGCCTGAGTTTGGTGCATGCTCAAAACTTTCCGATGGACTCGCCGTACATCAGCTGACAAGGAACACATTTAAAGAATGAGAAAATGATTTTTATGTAACAAAAACTATCAAACAAAAATAAATAAATAAATGTTGTGATTTTAATGTTAAAGTAAATTCTACTAAAACTCTTAATTTGCATGCATGGGTACAATTGCAATATAAAGTACAACAAAACGTCATCACTGTCAAAATCACTAGACCTATTTAGCCTTAAAATATAGAGGGAATGAAAATGAAAACAGAACTAATGAAAGCAACAAATGTATTTACTTCTAAGTACAAAAATGAACAACATTAATTAGTTCTGCACTGAACAATTTGTACATTATTAAGATCAGTGTTATCATCATCATCATCTGATTGATAATCAGAGCTGTTCTCCATGAGATCACATTTGTTTGCATCATCATCATCATTAAGCACAGTGAAGCCAGGAATTAGTCTCTTGGTCTGATGAGTTCTTCACCAGACAGCTTTTGCACAACAGTGTCCTGCATGGATTCATTTCTTCTGTTGTTCACTTCTTTAGAATCTTTTGAATCTATCATTGACTGCATGTGTAGTTGTTGCATTGCATCGCTTACAATGATATCATATTTCTGCAAAATATTACAAATAAAACATAGTATTTTCATTGTATTATTATACACATTAATCTATTTATTATTTGGGTTAATTGGCTTCAACTTCAAATCTGATATATTACAAAAGAAAATAATAATCTTTCATCTTTTCAAATTACTTATTCTATGTGTAGTTCTTATATTATCTAGATCAGTGGGTGGATTCGGGTTACAACCTGAGACACTGCAGGTCCATTAGTGCTCACAGGGCTTGCCTCCACAACAGCTTCTTTCCAGCCACTGTCAGACTAGTGGAATAAGACATCAAAGCGGGACAGAAGTATCTCATTCTAACCCAAAACCAGTTTGTGCAATAAAATCTGACATATAAATGTCCTATATGCAATATTTTCTACACTAAATGTGAAATATTTAACAATACCTATGCAGTAATTTCATGATGGATGAAACTGCACATATGTATCCTCATGAGGTACTAGCTGTGTTATATGGCTGGGGGGGGCCTGGCTGCCGGTTTGTTTGTCTGTTTGTTTTCTTCCCAGGTGGCGTGCATTTGGGACTGAGTGGCTGTGTTGCTGAGGCTGTCAGGACCTCACCCTGATCACCTGCGACTCGTCAGGACTCACAGCTGAGGTGCATCTGGATGGATTGGAGCATGTTGGCATTTAAGACTGGAGTGCACAGTGTGTATTTGCCAGAGACTCGACCTTGTGACCAGACGGGTGAGATCGTCGTCTCGGGAGCCATCTCATCAGCAGCGGATGCTGAGAAACGTCCAGGTTTGATGCACAGTCTGTGAAAGAGGAGGGGGTGAGGTCTCACGCTCGTCAGCACACTTCCTGAGGTATGTTAGATTTTGTGACTAACAGTTATACAGTCAGTAAATGTGGTGTCCCTCACACCTTATTGTATTGAGCTGTTTGTTAGTCATGTATCAGCTTCCACTGCGGTGGAGTTTTGTGAACTGGATGTTCCATGCCTGCAGGTTGGAAGCTGATCAGCAATCAAGCCAGGAAGTGTTTGCTGTTTGTACACCTTTAAGTGTTCTGTGTGTAGAGTGTGGACTCACATAATGGTTCCTTCTTTCACAGACTCGGTTGTTGCGGCCACCTGGGGGGTGTCGGCGGGGTCCTTGGGTCCGAAACAGCTTCTGGCTCCGGACCGTTAGCGCTGCTGGGAGCGCACCACGCCAGACCGCACCTTTTTGTATTATCACTGTTATGTATTAAATTCAGTTAGCCTTTGTACCGTGCTCTGCTTATTTCATACTGGGTCCTTCAAACGCTGGTCGGTTCTCCGAGCTGCGTCCGACACATAACAAGCTGCTCTTCTTTTCTCAATTCAAAGAGATGATTTGTACATATATATATATATATATATATATATATATATATATATATATACACAACAAAAATATAAATGCAACACTTTTGGTTTTGCTCCAATTTTGTATGCGATGAACTCAAAGATCTAAAACTTTTTCCACATATACAATATCACCATTTCTCTCAAATATTGTTCACAAACCAGTCTAAATCTGTGATAGTGAGCACTTCTCCTTTGCTGAGATAATCCATCCCACCTCACAGGTGTGCCATATCAACATGCTGATTAGACACCATGATTAGTGCACAAGTGTGCCTTAGACTGCCCACAATAAAAGGCCACTCTGAAAGATGCAGTTTTATCACACAGCACAATGCCACAGATGTCGCAAGATTTGAGGGAGCGTGCAATTGGCATGCTGACAGCAGGAATGTCAACCAGAGCTGTTGCTCGTGTATTGAATGTTCATTTCTCTACCATAAGCCGTCTCCAAAGGCGTTTCAGAGAATCTGGCAGTACATCCAACCAGCCTCACAACCGCAGACCACGTGTAACCACACCAGCCCAGGACCTCCACATCCAGCATGTTCACCTCCAAGATCGTCTGAGACCAGCCACTCAGACAGCTGCTGAAACAATCGGTTTGCATAACCAAAGAATTTCTGCACAAACTGTCAGAAACCGTCTCAGGGAAGCTCATCTGCATGCTCGTCGTCCTCATCGGGGTCTCGACCTGACTCCAGTTCGTCGTCGTAACCGATTTGAGTGGGCAAATGCTCACATTCGCTGCCGTTTGGCACGTTGGAGAGGTGTTCTCTTCACGGATGATGCGAAGGAGATGTGTTGCACTGCATGAGGCAAATGGTGGTCACACCAGATACTGACTGGTATCCCCCCCCCAATAAAAGAAAACTGCACCTTTCAGAGTGGCCTTTTATTGTGGGCAGTCTAAGGCACACCTGTGCACTAATCATGGTGTCTAATCAGCATCTTGATATGGCACACCTGTGAGGTGGGATGGATTATCTCAGCAAAGGAGAAGTGCTCACTATCACAGATTTAGACTGGTTTGTGAACAATATTTGAGGGAAATGGTGATATTGTGTATGTGGAAGAAGTTTTAGATCTTTGAGTTCATCTCATACAAAATGGGAGCAAAACCAAAAGTGTTGCGTTTATATGTAATTTTATGATTGTGTTTTTTTTTTACATTCTGTATTTTCAAGAATTTTTACAACTCAGGGAAACACACAAGAATTCCATTGTGCTTGTACTTAAATGCAATTTATTTTATTCTATTGTAAATATCATAATTCATTAAATTTGCTATGTCGATTAACGGAATATTTGTCACATAAAATGACAAAGCCAATGATGAATGAATCTTAATTATTTTATGTGAAATTGTACAGGAAATCAACTTCAGAACCTTGTGCAAACAGTACAGATGTCAGAAGTGTTGGCAAACTGATTTTTGGCATTTTGAAACCTAAATGACCTACTGGGCACTTTACTGAGTTTAGGGCCCCTTCACACATAACACAAAATTGGGTGAAAGAAACAGAAACCGGCCAAAAAGCCGCAAACAAAAAACGAAATGGAGAACTGCTGTCGGGAGGGACACATGGTCGGACAGGCATGCACAAAACCATTTCTCTGTGCACGTACATAGTGCAAGCATGTGGAAAGTCACACACAGCAGCGGAACAAAAAAATAGAAAACAGCACAATTTATAATACTTAATTCCTGTTATAATGAGCAAACATAGCCTCCATGTAGACGTACACCAGGAAGTAATGAAATGACGTGGACTACTGTTCTCCCTTTTATGTTTTACAAGAATTACCTGATGCGCTCATCTCATGAAGACATCAGCCGGGCTCATAAAGAGCCGGGCTCTCATCTCATAAAGAGCCGGTGATGCAGACTGAATGGCCCCCCCCCTAAAAATTGGTCCACCCTGCCTCCACTGCGCGTGCGGCATTTCGGAGCATCAACAGCTCATCTGAGAAAGAGTCTCTTCACCCTAAGTGATCAAATGGATTAATTGGATTATTAACCATCAGATGACAAGGTAAAACCTCTTAAGTCATTCTAAAGTCAGTTTTAAGCAGAAACAAGGCCATTTTAAACAGAAACAAGGTGACACTTTGAAATGGCGGCCGGTCAGTGAATGCAACAGCTAGCAGCTGGTGTAGCTGCGGCACTCTGATCGCTTCCTCCGTCTTTTATGATGAAATAATGCTAAATCTATGTGTAAATGATTGTTGTACAAAAGCTTCAGATATATGTTACTGAGAAAGATGATCAATGGAGTGCAATTTTAAGCAGAAACGAGGTGATAATCTGTGAACCGCAGCTGATGATGCATGCGCAGTGAAGGCAGGGCAGACTGATTTTTAGAGGGGACCGTTCGGTCTGCAACAGTGGTGCCGGTGTCATGAAGAGCCGGCTCCTGTGTCATGAACACATCAGCCGGCATGGCCTGTCCAGCGTCCAGTGATCCGCTGGTGACCGCGTTGCAAATGTGATATGTGTTTTTATTATTACAATATGGGGAAATCCCGCAAACACATGCACCTTGTGGTGATTTTCTGCATGGCACAATATTCACCAGTGTTGCGGTGCACTGACGTGGCGGTCAGCTGACAGACGATATGTGTTTTTATTTATTTCCACGTAAGGAGAGCATGCCAACGTCCATGCCTCACGGTGAAGTTATGTGAGGTCATATTCTACAACCCCTGGCAATAATTATGGAATCACCAGCCTCGGAGGATGTTCATTCAGTTGTTTAATTTTGTAGAAAAAAAAGCAGATCACAGACATGACACAAAACTAAAGTCATTTCAAATGGCAACTTTCTGGCTTTAAGAAACACTATAAGAAATCAGGAAAAATAATTGTGGCAGTCAGTAACAGTTACTTTTTTAGACCAAGCAGAGGGAAAAAAATATGGACTCACTCAATTCTGAGGAATAAATTATGAAATCACCCTGTAAATTTTCATCCCCAAAACTAACACCTGCATCAAATCAGATCTGCTCGTTAGTCTGCATCTAAAAAGGAGTGATCACACCTTGGAGAGCTATTGCACCAAGTGGACTGACATGAATCATGGCTCCAACACAAGAGATGTCAATTGAAACAAAGGAGAGGATTATCAAACTCTTAAAAGAGGGTAAATCATCACGCAATGTTGCAAAAGATGTTGGTTGTTCACAGTCAGCTGTGTCTAAACTCTGGACCAAATACAAACAACATGGGAAGGTTGTTAAAGGCAAACATACTGGTAGACCAAGGAAGACATCAAATCGTCAAGACAGAAAACTTAAAGCAATATGTCTCAAAAATCGAAAATGCACAACAAAACAAATGAGGAACGAATGGGAGGAAACTGGAGTCAACGTCTGTGACCGAACTTTAAGAAACCGCCTAAAGGAAATGGGATTTACATACAGAAAAGCTAAACGAAAGCCATCATTAACACCTAAATAGAAAAAAACAAGGTTACAATGGGCTAAGGAAAAGTAATCGTGGACTGTGGATGACTGGATGAAAGTCATATTCAGTGATGAATCTCGAATCTGCATTAGGCAAGGTGATGATGCTGGAACTTTTGTTTGGTACCGTTCCAATGACATTTATAAAGATGACTGCCTGAAGAGAACATGTAAATTTCCACAGTCATTAATGATATGGGGCTGCATGTCAGGTAAAGGCACTGGGGAGATGGCTGTCATTACATCATCAATAAATGCACAAGTTTACATTGATATTTTGGACACTTTTCTTATCCCATCAATTGAAAGGATGTTTGGGGATGATGAAATCATTTTTCAAGATGATAATGCATCTTGCCATAGAGCAAAAACTGTGAAAACATTCCTTGCAAAAAGACACATAGGGTCAATGTCATGGCCTGCAAATAGTCCGGATCTTAATCCAATTGAAAATCTTTGGTGGAAGTTGAAGAAAATGGTCCATGACAAGGCTCCAACTTGCAAAGCTGATCTGGCAACAGCAATCAGAGAAAGTTGGAGCCAGATTGATGAAGAGTACTGTTTGTCACTCATTAAGTCCATGCCTCAGAGACTGCAAGCTGTTATAAAAGCCAGAGGTGGTGCAACAAAATACTATTGATGTGTTGGAGCGTTCTTTTGTTTTTCATGATACCATAATTTTTTCCTCAGAATTGAGTGATTCCATATTTTTTCCCTCTGCTTGATTTAAAAAAGTAACCGTTACTGACTGCCACAATTTTTTTTCCTGATTTCTTATAGTGTTTCTTAAAGCCAGAAAGTTGCCATTTGAAATGACTTTAGTTTTGTGTCATGTCTGTGATCTGCTTTTTTTCTACAAAATTAAACAACTGAATGAACATCCTCCGAGGCCGGTGATTCCATAATTTTTGCCAGGGGTTGTACAAGCCACTACAGTTGTTCTCCAGCTGTGACTTGCGAGCACAGATATCTGAACAGCTGCCAGTTTCAGGGACATACCAACCGTTATCTGCAGACCTCTGTTGGGAAAGTGTAGGTACACGGACCCACAACAGGGGGCGCAAATGAACGGACAATGGAGGAAGTCAAATAACAACACTTTACTGTTGTGAATGGGCACAACAAACACAACAGATTACAACAATAGACAACAAGTCAAATCACAGAAGGTGTCGTGTGGGCAGGCTCGAAGATAGAAGATGTCTGTCCAAAGCAGAACCGGAACCACACGATTTCCTCCGCCACCAGACCCCGGGAATACTGGAGCCGCCAAGTCCCGAACTCCCAGGTGGCCACTGCCTCCGCGTGTCGGACCTGGTATTGCTGGCGAGGAACAAAAAAACAATTAAATGTGGGCGCGTTTACACCCAGCAATCCACACGGCAGGAAAACTACCTCCACCTCTCGTTGGAAAGAGTCTGCTATATAATGCACAAAAGTCACAAAAGGTTACTGTCGAAAAGATCTCACGGTCAGCTGAGAACGTTACCTTCCAGGTAGAACGATATCTCGGCAAAGAGGTGGAGACGTCGTTCTGCTGATGTACCCCTGCTGATCAGGTGATTGGTAACAGCTGTTGCAGGTGATGCGTGACAGCTGTCACCCTGGCTGCTCCTGTGAGGCGGCTGCGCCCTCTGGTGCCTGGAGCCCGCACTCCAGACAGGGCGCCCTCTGGTGGTGGGCCAGCAGTACCTCCTCTTCTGGTGGCCCACACAACAACCTCAACAGCTCACAGAAAAAAAAAAGGCTCACTATCTGTTCCTTCATTCTGTGATTTTATTTTATGTATGTATTATTATTTTTTGTCTTGCATCTCTCTGATGTCTGTGCTTTTAATTTAACACCTTGCATGCACGGTCAGGTCCAGCTGACAGTCGGCTGTCAGCTGACAGGTGCTGTATATCCACAGCAAAATGATCACACATGAATGAGTTCACGCCTTTACACCTTTGTTTTATTTAATTTTCACTCTTTCTGTCTGTCATGTAAACTACAATTTACATGGTGGACGTGATATCAGCGTGCCTGGCCAGCTCATTAATTTCACACCGTACCGTGTGCTCAGTCGCTGGCCGGTCCTCATGTGATCGTGTCTGTATGAAATTATGAGCATGTCATGAGGGCATGAGCACCCGTCCACACATGTGCATTGCGTGTTCACCAGCTGAGTTGCAGTACACAGCAGTCAGCTGTTCCAGCAGCGCACTGTGCTAGACAGTGACCAGACTCCGGGACCTTCAGCCACAGCTGACAGTGTTGGATTCATGGTGTGTGTGTGTGTGTGTGTGTGTGTGTGTGTGTGTGTGTGTGTGTGTGTGTGTGTGTGTGTGTGTGTGTGTGTGTGTGTGTGTGTGTGTGTGTGTGTGTGTGTGTGTGTGTTGGAGTGTCTTGTACACTCCACAAGCCATTTCTGTTGGGGGAATGACACACTCCACAAGTCATTTGTGTGTGTTTGTTGGGGGGCAGTTTGGCACAGTCACACCAATGTGTTGCTTGGTAACACCACACTCTTGTTGCACTTGTGTGCAATCATCTGGACTCCACTATCATGTCAGGGGCATGAATAGCCCTGCCTTTTCTAAGTGCCCAGCGAGAGGTGTTGGATGTTCATCTGTGGCACCTGGAATTTGGCTGGCACCTGCCAAGGGGTTGGGGGGATGGAATGGGCACTCGCAGGGGCACTTGCTGTCTTTCAGCCACTGGTGTGCGTGAATGGTTGTGGCGACAGCTGTACGAGGCGTTTTTTGAGGCAGAGGTGGGACAAAATCACTGTCAAGTCATTCTCAGGTCATTAATTTGCAAGTCCCAAGTCAAGTCTCAAGTTTTAATTATGACTTGAGACTTGACTTGGGACTTGCTGATCCATGACTTGAGAGTGACTTGATGGTGACTTCGTCCCACCTCTGGTTTGAGGCAGCTCAGATTTTTCATGAGTGGCATGTAATTCCTCCTTCGTGCGCCAGTCAGCTTCAATTGTACAGTATTATGTGTGAAGGGGTTGATATCTTTTTGCCATGTTTTAGTTGCTTGCTGAAAGAGTCAAAGCAGTCAGCACTCATGGAGTTGTGGGAAAAGACTACACATGCTGTACACAGTCATTCACAACAAGAACCAGGTTACACTAAATTCTTTTTACCTTGTTCAGTTAAGTTAGTTAGCCCGCTGGCTTCTGCATGTTAATACTAACCCAATGTTTGCATTTAATTTGATGTGCACGACAAGCTGACCCCCCCCCCCAACACACACACACCACACACACACACACACACACACACACACACACACACACACACACACACACACACACACACACACACACACACCAAATAAATAAATAAATAAATACATAAATATGTAAAAATAGAGCCTAGGTTGTAATGAGGTGTAATTGTTCTTGATCAACAGGATAATTATGTCTCCATGCCTAGAATTAATTGTCAAGCAGATGAATATAAATCGTTTTGCTGATGGACCTCACTGCAACCCACAGACCAGTGGGACTTATGTGTGTGTGTTTTTTTTTCCCTTCATGACACATTATTTCACAGATGTGACTAATACTCCTGTATGACATATAGTCCAGAATATATGTTTAACTTAAAGGCATTTTCCAGGTTGGGCAGCAGACCAGACATCGTTCCGCCTTTATTAATATTTGCAGTTTGAGTTGTGGTTGGGTTAAAGTAAAGCAAATGACAAGTTTGGGTCACTTGTGACTCACTGGTGCACAGAGACACATTCTTTTCCCCCATATTTATAACTCCATGCATGTGCATGGCCCTCTTTTAAAAATCTAAATTGTTGTGAAACTATGCATATGTGCAAATCCTACTTTCCACCCCCATCTTTAGCCCTATAGTAGTATGAAGATATACCCTCAGGTAAAAAAAAAAAAAAAAAACAGCATATAAAAGGCATTGACCTACATCACAAATATTGGACACACAATGTGAAAACAGGAAGGAAGAAGCAAAGTTTCACAGTTAATGAAAATGTACCACCCATCAGAAAAATCCAGAGCAGTATATATGCTGTATGTGGTTGTCTCAGTTATAAGGATAGGCATGGAGAACTAGTTCCACCTTAAAACCAGTTCCAAATTTTCCAAAGCTTCAGAATAGTATGCCTCGGAGATTACTGATTCCTTTTACGATGCCAGCAGACACTCGCGCATTCAGTAAAGTCATCACCGTTTTGTAAAGGTATCAGAAAAGAAGATACAGTATGTTCAATAGTATGGCTATATTTCATGAAGAAAGATGATAACAGTGGTAGTTGTATGGGCTGAAACACGTTGTACCATTTTTTGATGCAACATGGGATTCACCTGTTGTGCCTTTTATTTGACACCGTGCACAAAGACACTGTAGCACAAGTGCTATTGCTAATGTCCACCAATGAAGCAGTCATCTGTAAAGACAGTAAATAACCTGCCTGATTATAATATTAGCACCATGCGCATGTACCACCCTTTTTCTTTGACTAAGAACACCAAAATAAATGCTACACAAATATTCTTTCATTTTCTCCATTTTAGATGTTGCTCAAAAGAGTGCTGTGTATAGCATTAGCTGCCAGTCTAGTAACAGCTTGAGTCACCACTGGACAGCTAAACCTAATGTTCTTCCAGGCAGGCCTTTTCTTCTTAACAGGCCTGCGGAAGACATGTTTGGCTGCTGATCAACTCTATGCGATGGGATGTGCTGCACTGCACGAGGCAACTGGTGGTCACACCAGATACTGACTGGATTTCTGACCCCCCCCAGACTCCCCTAATAAAGCAAAACTGCACATTTCAGAGTGGCCTTTTCTTGTGGCCAGTCTAAGGCACACCTGTGCAATAATCATGCTGTATAATCAGCATCTTGATATGCCACACATGTGAGGTGGGATGGATTATATCGTCAAACACAGATTATGGATTATCTCATCTAATACAAATTTAGACACATTTGTGAACAATCCATGTAATGTGGGTGTCATGCTCGGCTCATGGTTTAGGTCCTAGCCTCTGCATAAACTCTGATTCTCTGGTTTTGCTTTTCATACGAGGTCTGTTAGAAAAGTATCCAACCTTTTTATTTTTTTCAAAACCTGATGGATTTGAATCACGTGTGCTTGCATGAGCCAACCTTGAACCTTCATGCACATGCGTGAGTTTTTTCACGCCTGTCGATTGCGTCATTTACTTGTAAGCAGCCTTTGTGTGAGGATGGGTGTAGTCTCTCATCGTTTTTTCTTTGCAAGGAAAATGGCAGAACGACTGGAGCAGCGCAACTGCATCAAATTTTGCCAGAAACTGGGCGACAGCCAGGTGGAAACCATTCGGATTATTCAGATGGCTTTCGGTGACGATGCTATGGGCATCACACAGATTAAGGAGCGGTACAACCAGTTTAAAGATGACTGCACAATGGTGGAGAGCGAGCCACGCTCAGGGCGACCATCAACATGCTGAAATGACCGGATCATTTTCAAAGTGAACTCTGTGGTGATGCGGGACCATCATGTGACTATCCGAGAAATTGTGGAAGAGGTGGACATTAGCACTTTTTCGGCACATTCCACTGTTACAGAAGATTTTGCCATGAAAAGAGTTGCAGCGAAATTCATGCCAATGGCTTTGGCATGAAGCTGATGGCGCAGCAAAAGCACCACCGTGTTGAAGCCTCACGGGACATGGTGTGACATGCCCAGCTCTTCCACCATTCGGAAGATTCAGACGGCTTTGGGTGGCTTTTCAGTCGTGTGACTATCCGAGAAATTGCGGAAGAGCTGGGCATGTTACATGTCCTGTGAGGCTTCAACACGGTGGCGCTTTTGCTGCACCATCAGCTTTGTGCCAAAGCCATCGGCATGAATTTCGCCGCCACTCTTTTCATGGCAAAATCTTCTGTCACAGTGGAATGTTCCGAAAAAGTGCTGATGTCCACCTCTTCCACAATTTCTCGGATAGTCACACGACGGTCCCACATCACCACAGAGTTCACTTTGGAAATGATCCGGTCATTTCAGCATGTTGATGGCCTATAGGAGCGTGGCTCGCTCTCCACCATTGTGCGGACGTCTTTAAACCGGTTGTACCGCTCCTTAATCTGTGTGATGCCCATAGCATCGTCACCGAAAGCCGTCTGAATAATCCAAATGGTTTCCCCCTTGGCTGTCGCCCAGTTTCTGGCAAAATTTGATGCAGTTGCGCTGCTCCAGTCATTCTGCCATTTTCCTTGTAAAGAAAAAACGATGAGAGACTACACCCATCCTCACACAAAGGCTGCTTACAAGCAAATGACGCAATCAACAGGCATGAAAAAACTCACGCATGCGCACGAGGGTTCAAGGATGGCTCATGCAAGCACACGTGATTCAAATTCATCAGGTTTTTGAAAAAAATAAAAAGGTCGGATACTTTTCTAACAGACCTTGTATATTCATACTTTAGCATGCTTGTCTCAGTTTGGTTCTGTTTGTTGTTTTTGCTTTGTTTTCTGTTTAGTCACTGGTTTCATTCAGCACCTCATCATTTAGTTTGCATTCATTCAGCTATTCATTGCTTATCCTTGTATTACACTTTCATCACTGGTTCATTCTTTGCTTATCATTTATTGTGTAGTTTGCATTTGTTCACTCTGAGTCTTTTAAGTTACTTTAGTCTTAGTTTAGTTCTGTTTATCACATTTGTTGTATAATGCTTAGTCACAGGTTTTTGTTATTTATCTTTGGTGTTGCTCATCAGATTATGTTCTATTTGCTATTCATGGCATTTTTTGTTTATCAGATATCTTGTTTTATTTATGGCAATATTCTGTATTCACCGGGTTTTGTTTATTTGCGGTTTAACCAATAGTTTGTTTTGCCTTCATCAGTTATTGTGTTCTCCTTTTGTCTGAGCCAGTATCTGTTTCGTCCTAGTTTGGTTTGATATTAAGTTCTTTGTTTAGACTAGTCACAGTATTTCTTAGTTCTGCCCCTTTTTGTTTTGCTCATGCATTATTGTTTGTCTAGATGACGTCACGTTATTCAGTTTGCTATTCTCCTGCACTCTCTTGCCTTTCTTCCCTCTTCTTTGTTCACTAAACCACACCTCTTTCCAGAACCTTCCACACACATGCTCCACATCACCCTGATTAGTTTGCTCCTATTAAAACCCTCACAGTTCCACAGCTCACTGCCCGATTATTGACTCTGTTCACTTTCTCGCCTTTCGTTCTCGTCTTGTTTGCCCCTCAGTGTTCTTGACCTTGCTTGTGAACTCTGCCTCGCCGTTGCCCTGTACTCAGCCTGTTTTTTGACCCTGCCTCTGTTTTTCCTGTATTACTTCTTGATGCTGTTTGTATGAACTTTGCTCATTTCTGGACCTTGACCCAGCCTGCACCGTGTCTGATACCTCTGCCAGTAACTTTGACTATCTGTGTACCGAACCTTATGCCTGGTCTTCAGATAAAACTTTTTATCAGTCTAAGTCTGCACTGGTCTCCTCCCATTTCTTGTGTCAAGCCAACACCATTCCTGACAGTAGGATTGCATCAGGAATGGCATCCGGTGTAAAACTTGTGCCAATCCAACATGTAGATTCATCTTGGATTTGCTGTGGCAACCCCATGTGCAAACAAGTAAGCAGCTGAAGGAACTTACTTATTTACTTTTTAGAAAGTTTTATATCTTTGAAATCAGCTCATGAAAAATGGGAGAAAAACAAAAGAGTTGCATTTATATTTTTGTTCAGTGTAATGTGTGTGTGTGTATATATATATATATATATACAGTATGTGTGTGTATGTTTGTATGCGATTAATAGGGAAACAAAAGAAAATAATAATTCAACTGAGAAAAATGTCTATTTCAGCACACGCTTTATGATCCACATCATCTATAATTAAATGTTCTTATTGTGAGACATTAAAATGTGAAAGAGCAGCCAGCAAAATGCTGAGTCCGATAATTCAAAAGTTTAAATCTCTCTTTCTTTGCCACTTTTTTATTAAAACTGGATGTTCTCTCTCTCTTTCTCTGAGTAAAAACACTGTTTGGCTCTTGGAACCTTGTTGTCATAAGACCTCTGGGACTGTATAGCCTATCTTCAATGCACGGATGGCATCTACTTAAAATGTACTTTAGCAAATAGCATTTTTTTTTTTTTTTTTGCTTTTCTGTTCTATTCCCCCAGTTGCTTGGGTAGCCACTGCAAATGTGATGCAGATGTGAATGTGCTGACAGTTGGATGAGTTGGAGCAGCAAATGTGAGAGATCAAACTAGAGGGTACTTACAGAGAGTATACTTCCATTAAGGCTCACCTATACTTTTTCTCTGTCATTAAACAAGGTGAAATGCAGGTGTTTTGACAAGATTTGAATAACATTAAAACCAACCGGATGGATAAAAACATGAATTCATAAAAATTATTTTTCAACCTCTTTTGGATCATAATTTAACAATGTTTTAATTTACCCAAGGTCTACATGCCCAGTAAGTTTAACGATAAGGTAAGATAACGTATCCTATTAGTCCCACGATGGGAAATTTACAGTGCTCCAGCAGGAAAGGGACAGAACAACTGAGCAAGTATCCAAAAACAAGGTAAAAGAAAAATAAATATCCATAAACACATGTAAGTCAAGTTCTGTGTGGAATAACAATATACACAGTAGAATACACTATTTACAAGCCATTTACAAGAAAAAAAAATGAATGTGATGTTGTACACGAGTGTACAAGTAATTAATGCACAAGAATGTAGTATTATTTCATATGTGCGGGGTGACATCAAAAAATGCTGTTTCTGATGAAAAACTAAGAAATACGGAGGAATAAATTTGATCAATTGTTCTTCATGTTTTGATTTGGAATAGAATGTGCAGTGAATTTTAAGCTTTACTCACTTTTTAAACACACTGCTATTATTTTAAACATAACTGTGTGTGTGTGTATATATATATATATATATATATATATATATATATATATATATATATATATATATATATATATATATATACGCACAGTGAGGAAAATAAGTATTTGAACACCCTGCGGTTTTGCATGTTCTCCCACTTAGAAATCATGGAGGGGTCTGAAATTTTCATCTTAGGTGCATGTCCACTGTGAGAGACGTAATCTAAAAAAAAAAAAAAAATCCGGACATCACAATGTATGATTTTTTTAAATAATTTATTTGTGTGTTACTGCTGCAAATAAGTATTTTGATCACCTGTGAAAATCAATGTTAATATTTGGTACAGTAGCCTTTGTTTGCAATTACAGAGGTTAAATGTTTCCTGTAGTTTGTCAAGTTAGGTTTCCACACACTGCAGCAGGGATTTTGGTCCACTCCTCCACACAGATCTTCTCTAGATCTTTCAGGTTTGGAATTTCAGCTCCCTCCAAAGATTTTCTACTGAGACTGGCCAGGCCACTCCAGGACCTTGAAATGCTTCTTATGGAGCCCCTCCTTAGTTGTGCCCTGCACGATTTTAAACCATAACAGCATCTTGTGTTATTAATGTAATCTTTGTGACTGTGGTCCCAGCTCTCTTCAGGTCATTGACCAGGTCCTCGTGTGTAGTTCTGAACTTTCTCAGACTCATCCTTACCCCACAAAGTGAGATCTTGCATGGAATCCCAGACCGAGGGAGATTGACAGTTATCTTGTGTTTCTTCCACTTTCTAATAAATAATCATAACAGTTGTTGTCTTCTACCAAGCTGCTTGCCTGTTGTCCTGTAGTCCATCCCAGCCTTGTGCAGGTCTACAGTTTTGTCCCTGGTGTCCTTAGACAGATCTTTGGTCTTGGCTATGGTGGACAGGTTGGAGTGTGATTGATTGAGTGTGTGAACAGGTGTCTTTTATACAGGTAACAAGTTCAAACAGGTGTAATTAATACAGGTAAAGAGTGCAGAATAAGAGGGCTTCTTAAAGAAAAATTAACAGGTCTGTGTGAGCCAGAATTCTTGCTGGTTGGTAAGTGTCCAAATACTTATTTGCAGCAGTAACATACAAATAAATTATTAAAAAAATCATACATTGTGATTTCCGGATTTTTTTTTTTAGATTATGTCTCTCACAGTGGACATGTACCTAAGATGAAAATTTCAGACCCCTCCATGATTTCTAAGTGGGAGAACTTGCAAAACCGCAGGGTGTTCAAATACTTATTTTCCTGTATATGACTTGCACCTGTTTTCACACAGTGAATTGAAAATTCTAAAACCATTCAAACCTGAGGTGACTGCTCACAAATTTCCTTTCAGAAATGAGTGTGCAGAAGTGAGAAATGTGGAAAAGACCGATCCCAGGTGCACACTAACTAGCCAAGCAGCACCCCACCGACACGTCCTTAGCTGTTACATGTCAAACTGGAACAGGACTGGCAGAGCAAAGAGCAGACTTCAGTCTCACTCATCCTGTATAACTGATCAGTGAGCATCAAGGACACCACTGAAACTGTTCATGGTAACATTGTGGGTGGAACCAGACAATGGCTACATAGGGGGCAAGAGTAAACTGTATTTCTGAATGCTAGAATTCATCATAATAACACTCAACATCATGTAGTTTCCTGATTTTTCCTGATTTTACAGTCTTTCAAGTGACACCTTATTGACCAAATTTCAGTTTTCTGAAACATCCAAACATCCTTTCTTGTACTTGAAAACAAATTGAATTGTAAAAATAGAATATAAAATAGTATTCTAATCATATTAACCATCTTGGGTGATATTCAAACATTTGGGAAATTGTATAATTGTCTAGCTAAGTGTTACTTGTTTTGAATGATTCAACTCATTCTTTTTAGTGTAGTCATGTATTCAAAAGTAAGTCCCTTCATCTGCTCCCTTGTTTTTGCATTCGGGGTCACCACAGCAAATCCAAGGTGGATCTGCATGTTGAATTGGCACAGGTTTTATGCCGGATGCCCTTCCTGACGCAACTCCACATTACATGGAGAAATGTGGCAGGGGTGGGATTTGAACCCAGAGCCTTCTGAACTGAAACCAAGCGCATTAATCACTTGTCCACCATAAAAAGCTCTAAAAAGGCATATTCTTGGGAAAACATTTGAAAGATGAATCTGGTATATTTTTAGCTGCCATCTTGGATATTGACTGCCATATTGCATTTGTATGCATGCATGTGTGTGTTTAAAACTGAACATCATTTGATATTTAGTGTGTGATTAGAATTATATTCAGTCTCATTTTTTTTTTTTTTTTTTGTGGGAGGAAGCCAGGAGTGTCTGGAGGAAACCCAAGCAGACACAGGGAGAACATGCCAACTCCACACAGAATGGCCCAGGTGGGAAGTGATGCCAGGACCTTTTTGCTATGAGGCAAGTGCACTATTTTGCATTTATAAGTGTTAATATGATCTGCCATATGTAAAATATGGTGTATTTTTATTTTTAGTCTTTTTACTTATTCAGCACATTTTTTTTTTAAGATTTAAAAATGAATGTAAATGTTAAATATGATAAATTGCTAAATATTTAACAAATGGAAATATATTTGTTCAGTGTGAATGTTGCATGTAAATTTATTTTTTAATATAAATGTTAAATATATTTAATAAAGGTAATCTATATAAATATGTTGTTATATGTTCAAAAGTTTCAATGTATTTTTAGTCTTCATATCCTTCAGGGTTTTAAGATAAAATAAAAAGACACTCATTATGAAATCCACATAATGTGTGTTTCCCTGTCAACCATTTTGATCTGTAGAATTTACAGAGGATAACAGTCAGATTAAACAGTTAGCTATATTTACTACTGCTGTCCACAGTTATTCCAAAGACAATACCCCTATGAGTCTTTAACGTGTAGATTTGTATTAGGATTTGCCACAATTTATACGTAAGATGCCCTTTCTGACACAACTCCACTTTTCCTGGACAAACACACAGCCCTCATCTTCCTAAGGGGTCTCCCATCCAAGCACTAACCAGGTCCTACTCTGCTTAGAATCTGATAGGATCAAGATCACACAGAGCAGAACAGCTGTAAGGGCCCCTTCACACATAGTACGAATAAGTACAAATCAGGGCTACTCACGGCGGAACAGCTCATATGATCGAACCACGAAAATGTTGAGCCGATGGCAGGTGGTAAACGAACCCGCTGTGATGAATTGTTGCACACTTACGTGCACAACACTGTCGCTGCGGGAACACAGTTCCAGCAGCTGGAGCATGTGTAACCACATCACACAGCTGCTGTGGGAAAAAAAGATAAAACTAAAAAATAGATGCCACCCATGGGATTCAAACCTACAATTGAAAAAACTCTGATCACCAGCCAGAAACTTTACCACTGCGCTACCATTGCTGTCCTGTAGAGGTGCGGAAAAATGACTGAAATCAAAGGCAAAGGCTATACGCCCATCCGTTTGGCAGATAAATATAATGTCTTACCTTATTCGGCCAACCATTGGGCAGATAAGTCATACACTGAACGTTACATGCACAACCGCTGGGCAGATAAATATAATGTCTTATCTTATTCGCCCAACTGTGATCATGTATTTGACACGTCTTGTGCATCTAAACTACGTTTTTTTACACCACTTTTTAAGGCTCTATTGCAGCCTATGTTTGACACATTTAATGGTGCCGTCTTTAATTACTGCGAAAACACTGCAATGCATGACAACAGACAAACTTCATAAGCATTTTGAATGGAAGCCTGTTAACAATGACAAAACAGTTTTTGAACAAAATGCTGCTTGTTGGCTGTAAGATGGTGTTAGTTTGACACTGTTCCCTGGGTGTAATGAGCCAAACAGATCCACTTTAGATCACAGCTCCTCCACGGGCTGAAAGCCCTCCCGTAACCCACGAGAAAATATCTGGCTTTTTTCCCTCCCGCGTTGAAACCGGAAGTGAGCTTACAAGTGCGCTCATTGGTCGGTTGTGGTTGAGCTTATATACTCACGTATTTACTTTATTGACCCAACGGTTGGGCGTATAGCCACTCCGGAAATGAAAAGGACGTAAATGCAGTTTGTTTGTTTTTTTTTTAGAAAAAGTGCCGTGATAACTGACCGAACGGCGTTTGTTACAACGTATTTCTACTGATACATGACTGAAAGTGGCATATTTGTTGCACTGTTGGCTTTTCATATAGTCCGGTGCACCGCTCAGAGAAGATGCATGTCCTGTCAGACAGACGTGACATTCATATCGCCTGCTGTGTGTTCACATGATCTGACGGTCCGTTTCAGCTGGAACAACCTGTCAATGCGTGCGCTGTGCACACTCTCCAGCCCGTCACAAAAGGGATATATGTTTTTATGTATTTCCATGTGAGGACAGCAGGCAGAGACATGTGCCTCACGGAGGAATGCTGTAAGTTCATGTCCTTCAAAACACGGTACATGTTCTCCAGCTGGGACATCCAGGAGCAGAGATAACAACAGCAGCTGCTGTGAGCAGACACACGGCACTTGTCCGTTCAGCCCCCACACCAACGTGTCTCTGTGTTATGTGGTCATTCATTTTCATTATTTGTTATGTAATTGCATATGTAGATATTGTCGTAATTATTTATATACCTGTCCTGGCGGTGGTTTCTGTGTTTGTAATGTGTGCACTCAGCTGTCATCCAGCTGTCAGTGTGCTGTGATCAGCTGACAGGCCTCTGAGCCCTGTGCTGTGTGCGCTCATACCTGGCTGTCCGGCCCTCAAGTGATCAGATCTGTACATACATATAAGCATTTTATTTAAGTGTGCTACCCCCCCTCCCCCCACGATGCCACATGTGTCGGGGGGAGCAGGGGGCCGCGACACAGGCACCACTTGTGTGGCTTTTTGCAACTCCACAGTCGTGGAGGCACTTGGAGAAATTTCACATCCAGCTCCACAGTGATGGTCTGCTGACTGTTTTCGTGTTGATAGTGCGAATGGCCACACATTTTGTAAGTGCCAAGCGAGTGGTGTTAGATGTGCGTGTGTGTCACCTGGAACTTGGCCGACACCTGCCACAAGAGGGAATGACTGGGCTCTCACAGCGCACACTCTGTCTTTCAGTTACTGGGGTGGCAAGTAGTTGTAGCAACAGGTGTACAAGGCGTTGGAGGCAGCTACAATTTTACACATATTGCATACAATTCCTGCTTTACGTACAGTTTATGCACAATTCGACCACATGTGAAGGGGCCCTTAGCAATGTCCTTTTCTGTCAAATTCTCAGATTGGAAAATGTAGTCCTGTTGGACAGCTCATGGTTACTTGGTTTTATTGTGCGCAATGTTTAATAATAGATAGATAAAAAGTCACACTTGACTGGTTAACGCAGTGATTCTCAACCGGGGTGCCGCGGTGATCAATCGTCAGGGGTGCCGTGGGCAATTATCAAATATCACCATTATCGGGTGTATGTGCTGTAATAGTGTGGCAGATGGTGTAATGCTCTTTTATTCCAGTAGATGGCAGCAAAGCGCGCAGTAGCGCTGAGCCGTGTGCCGACAAGGAGGCGTGATCGCCATTTTAATTCCGGGCAAGTTAGTGATTTGTGCATAGAAGTTCACTTAGTCTCGTCAAGAAACAGGTGGAATATGCCGGAAAGCTGCGCATGTTGGCAAAGTCACAAACGGAGGAACAAGGGAGACAATATTTCCTTCCACAAGTAAGTGGGTTTGGTTCTTCTTGTCACTTTGTCCGTGATATTTGGATGATAAACAGCTGTATGTCTCCTGCCGTACCTGTGTTGCCCGATGACACAGATCATTAATTTCACTTATGTCTAGTTGATATTTTCCACTGCTAGACCAATGTCTAGTTTAAAATTCTTGTCGTTAGTGACTAAAAATTGTTTGACAAGACTGGGGGAGTTTTGTTTTTTTTGCACCTTAAAATAATGAGATTAATGACCCGTGCTGTGCTGCCACACACACAGAGATGTGCGCACACACACATACCGCTGACTTCATGAATGAAACTCGGTCAATAAAGGATAATTGTGTAAAAATATAATATGTATATAAATGTATTGTAATGGTTTTAGGAGCCACGCTGCGTTGAACAGCAGCTGCAGCTCAGCCGAGCAGCGTAGCTTATCAGCGCAGATCCGTGTAACTTTCAACACTAATATTTGTGAATGTGTGTGTGTCAGAGTAAGTTTAATACTTTCCTGACATAATTTAATGTAATTTAATTTTACTGGCTCGATATCCAGGACAAAATGGCATTTTAACATGTATTTTGCGAGCATTTTTCTGAGTGTGTTCAGTCGCGAATCTCCATTGAAATGCATTAACATCCGGGTACTTTGTCAATATTTTGCCCCGTTAGGAGGTGTCATGTCGCTGTCCATGAAGGGACCTTTTCGTTTAGTGTGCAGCATTGGGATCTGCGCTTTCTAGTTCTTATATACAGCTCCATGACTATAGTATACTATGTTACGTCATATCTGTACCGCACGTGTTGCTAAGGTGCTAACAGCACGTGTAGAGACACGAGTTAGTGGTGCGTGACACATGACACATGACAGTGGTGTGCCGCAGGATTTTGTAATATAAAAAGGGTGCCGCGGCTCAAAAAAGGTTTGAAAATCACTGGGTTAACGGAACCACAATTTGACTGACATTTGTTTCAGTTACAACATGTGACACAGGGGCATTCCTGTGTCCCTAGTTTAGTTTGCTTGGTAGCATCTTCCCAGCCTATCCCAGCAGTCATAGGGCATGAGGTGGGGTACACCCCTGCGCAGGATGCCAGTGTATCGCAGGGCCCTTCTGGTATTTCAAATGTAATAATTATATAGTTATTATAGGTTACAGCTATTTGTAGTCTAACCAGGGCTCCACCAGAACTGAAAACAAAGATGATGTTGCAATTACTTGAGAGAAATTCTCTTTTACAAGGTTTTAAATGACTTTCCCTTTGACCCTGATTCTGACCTTGAATTAATCTGAAGCTTTGTCATGAATGCCAAACCAGATGGCCTTAAACATGAACGATGAGAGAATGATTTCCAGTCTTGTTGAATTACCCACATCATATTTCTCACTGTGTTCAATTAATAATGGCTACTGCATTTGAGCCCATGCATCAAGAATAATAAACACAATATTTCCTTCAAGGACCATGTGAAGATAATTTCTTTATTTATTGAGTCAGTAACAAATCCAAGAAAGACAGAAAAAAAAATGAAAACAGAAAAATCAGTAAATGACAGAGTATGGCATTATTTCATGCTAACATCTGCAAATAAAAAAAATTGTAAATTGTAAAAGAGGTTTTCGATCCCAATGGAATTCTACCTGGTTAAATAAGATTATTATTATAAAGAATCATTTGAAATGTAAAGGTCTGCGAAGACCGACCACATCTGAAGTCAATGTCGTGAAGAAAGGAAGTCCTGCTGACGTTAAACTCTTGGATGCTTGTAAAGGGAGCGGGTGACTCTACTCTCTTTTTAAGATAAGCTGAACAAATGTACAATAATTGCTTTTGATTAAGGTCAGTTCAAATTACATGTGTGAGCTGGCAGGCTACTGAGGACCTGCTGGGGATGTTTGTTGCTTTGCCTCTAATGGATAGGCACATTAATAACGCTAAGCGCTAATAAGAGTAATGGGCCTGTGGTGTCACTGGGGAGGAGGAAGAGTAATTGGGGGTTCATGAGAGAAAGCATCGCGGGGATTAAAGAGTATCGGCCGATGAGAGTAAACACTGCACCGCTGCGCCTCTGGCCTATTGGTGAAGCTGCGGATTAAAAGACGGACCCAAATCAGTTTGTGTTAGTGGCCGGGCTGGTCATTGGGGATGTCATTACGGTATGCCGAGAAGGGCTTCCAGGTGGTTGGAGGAGGCCTGATGTGTCTGCAACAGCAGGGGCCTACAGTGCACGGAGCGGTAAAAACTCAGAGCATCCTGGAGGCAGAGACAACAACGAGCCTTTTGTGCCATCCAGTGCACATGAGGGTAGGGGAAAAGGGCTAAGAGCATTTGGCTGGAGTCCGCAGGATGAGACAAACACATATCTGTGAGCCAATCAGTATTCCCACGGTCCTGCCGGACTTCTCTCCAACATAAAGTGGTTCCCTTAATGAATCTCTTCCCCTCACGTGGGTCTTTATGGCAAAACAATATCGTAAATCAGGCTAAATACAGAGGCATCTGCAGGACAGTCAGCTAGCTCTTTGTGAGCACGCAGGGATGTTTAATGTGAGCGAGCTCTGTTAGGACGGAGCAACAAATCCCATACTTACGGACCATCAACAGAAGTGACATCGCAAGTACATTCAGCAACTATTTAGCAGAGAAGCAAGTTATCCTCTGGAAAAATGTAGTCAAGGGTATGAAAATTATTGCACAAAGTTTTGTAGATACCTCAAGTATTAATGATGTCATAGGTAACAAGATGGCACATCTTTTTTTTTTTTTGTCCAGAAAGGAAAAAAGTAGAAATTTGTCTTGTAGTTATTATTGTTAATCCAACTCTAACCTTAATCATAATTCGACCGTGCAAATGTGACAACCCTATCTCACGTCACGTGATACTGTCACAAAATCGTTGCATTTTCGTGAGGGGACAGGAGCATTTCATGCTCCTGTCTCCTGGGTGTGTGTGAGGGTTATAGTTAGGGTTAGAAAGAATAAAATTTTAGAAACCGTGTCACCAAAATGTGGTTCATTTCGTGACGGGAGAGTGGAAAAAAAGCATGAGACTAGGCTGGAATTTGAACACAAAATGTGAAATTCATGTGGAAATTCACAGGAATATAATAACAAAATTCATGTGTAACCTTTTGTATATCACACGAAATGTATCATCAGAATTCAATACGAGATGATACTCAGGGTTCTCACCAGGATTTTTTTACAGCATAGGTGGATCTTAGCGGGGCAGAGCCTCATGAGTGTTGCAGGTGCGAGGAATGTAGGAGGATTTGGGGCACTCCCCCACCCCAAAAAATGGAAATTTACAACACTTTGAAACACTATTTCCTGCATTTTGAGGGCCAGTTTGTGTTGCTAACTGAGACGATAGATAATGTGCGACGTCCTTTAGAAAATAAACAAAAATAAAAAAAGCCCCCTACGCTGGTTAAATCACAGCATAGGGGCCCAAATCACAGCAAAGGGCCCCCTGTGCTCAACTGCGCTGGTAAGAACCCCGATACAGATAATCATTGAGGATGATCTCTCATATTTGCATTTAAGGTATGCTGACATGCTGGCAAAGATTGGGGAGCCTTGGGCTTTTGCAAATTTTAATTTTTTTATGACAAAATAAATCAAGCTTCTTGACATCGGACTTTGTTACAAGAAAAGAAAACCAAAGCTCGTCTCATATGTTGCTTCTGGCAAACTAGCTGATATTTCACACGTTTTTGAAGGAAATCCTTTTCTGTTACACTCCTCCATGAAGCTGTCAAACTGGTGATGCAGCAGACAAAATTGTCACTATACACAGTCATGGATGGTTTATTGGTGATTTCACAGACACTCTTGTGACATTTATCACTGTTGAGTTGTCTGATGATTTATTGTGAACCTACACGGTATTTTCAGGTCAAACATTGCTTCTATTTTTGTTTCGCTGTTGTTCCAGTGGAGTATTTTCTAACAAAATTTATACTTTACTGAACTTTCAGTTTTTTACTGACTTAGCAGTGATACTGAACCCATGACACAATTCATACTTGCAACCACAAATATGCGTACTGTATCTTCCAAAGATATAGGACATTGTGTGGCTTGATTAACAGTGCAGTGGCCCGATCGTGCATCCAGATCAAGCAGCAAACAGCGCAGTGCAAGAGTCATTACTAGTTCCAAACTACTTGTCATGTTCAAACCCAGCGACCACATTCTTTAAAGAGCAAAAGTAAAAGTATTGCCTCCTATGAGAATATTTCAATAACAAGAAAGATACATGAATCACATATCGGCTAAAAGCTCGGAATGTCAGGCAGTAAATGGTAAATGGTCTGCATTTATAGCGCTTTCCCATCTGCATCAGACGTTCAATACTAGGGGAGCTACGACCACTACCTTTGCCCAACCACTCCCAGGATGAAACCAAACCAACTTTTTTAGGTTCCTTAGATGACCCCAAAACACAATCGGGATGTTCCCCAAAATAAGCAAGTTATCCAAGATGACATCCAAGACAGCCACCAAAATAGGGTTTTTTCACTAAAACACCTTTAAACAACATATAAACAACTTCCTACTATGTATTTTAATGATAAGGGACTATTGGTGGCCATTTTGGATGACATTTTGAATCGTAAACCCATGAATGAATTTAGTTTAGGCGCAAATGAGTTTGCTGTGACCTGACTTGAATCTTTGTGATATTTAAGTTGTCTAGTATATGTTGTTTAAAGGTGTTTTAGTGAAAAACCCCATTTTGGCAGCCATCTTGGATGTCATGCCACTTTTTATTTTTGGGAACATCCTGATTGTGTTTTGGGGTCATCTAAGGAACCTCAAAAAGTTGGTTTGGTTTAGTCCGGGGGGGGTGCAAAGGTAGTGGTCGTAATGCTTCACATTCATCCCAATGTGAGGGTGAATGTGAGGCATTCAAAGCACAAAATAACTTCCAGGCCAAGTGTTCTGTCTTAAACACATTAGCAGTGACATCGTAATTATACAAATGTTTATGACTAGGATAAAAATAATAATAAAAATAAACAGACAGCAAATAGATCCGGGCCGGATGTAGTGCAACATCTGGTACCAATCCTGAAAACAGATCCGGTCCAGACAGTTTTTGCACCCTGACCCAGATCCGGCATGGCTCCGCTTTACAGTTCTGGAACAGATCTGGACCAGATCTGAACTGGATCCGCAAAACACCAACCGTTTACAGACCATATCTGGCACGGATCTGGGGCAGATGTGGACCGCATCACAGCACCGTGGCAGGAACAAGTTTTACAGGGGTAAGTTCTGTGGATCCAAGGAAACTGATTTGTATCTATAACACACAGATCAGTGACCCTGGACTTCTAAAATTTGATTGTCGTAAAGAAACAAACCGCTTTGCAATAAGCATTTAAAAAAGCCTCAGTGACAATCACGATTACAGAGTACAGAGTTTACAACCGCTAATGGATAGTTTCTGCCGAGTGCAGATAAAATTGCTTATCGTTATGCCCCATGATCCTGCCACGGTGCTGTGATGCGGACCACATCTGTCCCAGATCCGTGCCAGATATGGTCTGTAAACGGTTGGTGTTTTGCGGATCCAGTTCAGATCTGGTCAAGATCTGTTCCAGAACTGTAAAGCGGAGCCGTGCCGGATCTGCGCCAGGGTGCAAAAACTGTCTGGACCGGATCTGTTTTCAGGATTGGTACCAGACGTTGGACTACATCTGGCCCGGATGTATTTGCTGTCTGGGTAATGTCATACTAAAGAGGTTAAAGGAGAACTAATTAACTTTGTACAGTTTTTTGCTGTTTTGCCTGTTTTTTGTTTGTTTTTTTTGGCCACATTCTTTTTCTATGGAGCTCCCCCTACAGCTCAGGAGTACATGTGTAACAAACTGTCAACTTACTTCCAGCCCTGCCCCCTCCTCACCCACCTCCCCCATGCTTTCCATGTGCATTTGTTTTTATACAATCCATGGAATTGTGTCAAGAAAGCGACAACCCACAGAAATACACAGAGAACAAAGTTTAGAGTTCAGGCAGATCTAGTTCTCCCTCTTCCTCTATTTCTCTCTCTCTCGCTCTCTCTCTCTCTCTCTCTCTCTCTCTATGTCCCTCTCTTTATCAGCCTCTCTTGTGTGCAATCTCATTTTATTTTCATTTCACTGGAGGTTTATTGACATGGGAAACATGCATTTCAGCATTCGTTCAACATGAACGAATGAATGCAAAGATGTGAGTGGAGACCTGTGAGCAGTTTATTCTGAGTCGTGCAAACTGAGGTCATGATGTACAACCAGCTAGATCTGGAGAGATAACACCTAATGTAATTCTTGACAACACTGGATTCCTGTTCATTGGTGAGAAACCACAACAAGATCATGAGTAGGTTAGTATACGAATAATGAATGTTTATGAGTTAAATGGTAGGAATATTTCATGAGGTGAAAGATGGAATGTTCCATTCAACAAGGTGAAGCTGCACATTCCAGCTTTCACCAAATTAAATATTTGTTCCATTTAAAGAATGTAAAAATTCATTATTTGTTTTATATAACGGGTAAAATAGATACGTTATTTGATATTATATTAATTTCCAAAAAACAGAAAAGGGACTTACATTATGGTGCATCACTGCTGCTTTGACATCAACAATCCAACATGAACCTTAAATAGGAGTCCAAAATTGTTCTCTGTCAACTTGGAAAAACAGTTGGGTAGTTACAAATAATTCTAACGATGTAGTCTGTGATACTTCCAAAAAGAAAAAGACTGCATACATCCTCAGTCCAATGAAAAAATGCGTCAGATATTTATCCAGCTTTTCATCCGAACAGCTCTTCATGCCTCCAGACGGCTTATGGAGTAGTGGATGGTTTTGTGTGTCTGTTAGAATAATTAGCACCGTCAATTAGCGCCTTCAAATCGTCATCCATCAGCAAAAAAACTCTGCCATGTTTAGCTAAACGCCGCCCCCACGAGTGTGTGCGTGGGTGGGGTTTGCAGTGTGCAATGGTACAAAATGTATGGAATCAACTTTGCACGCTAAATGGAATGGCTAATCCACGTCACGTGACATACAAACTACCAATCAAATGACAAGGATCCACTCAGCCGATATATAATAGTTTATGATGAAATAGAAAGGGTCCCCTCCACACCACAGTGCCCTGTTCACTTTGGAAAACAGCTTCTGTTGTGGCTGCAGAAGGTCTGGGTGTAAATCTGCGCTTCGGGTATAAATCCTGTCAAACTGCGAACGAACTCCATGAACAAGTAACTCTATTTTGGGCCATGTAAAGAAAGCTGTTAAAGTGAGGGGAAGGAAATGCTCCAATTTCAGTGTCGATCAGAAGCTAAACCCGTATGCTGTCACACTACTGACAAACTCTTTTAGTTTTAGGGAAATATTTGCATCGAGTGGGGCATATTTTGTTTTCAAAGATTTCCTTCTAGCTGCCAAAATCAACTTTATTCAAGTGAGTGAAAGCAAGCTGATCTACTCTGAGGCAAAGTAGTCAGTCTTCGAAGATTCGTATTTTCCTTTCTTTGGATCCAGCTATGTGGGCACGGGCTTTCGGAAAAGTAAGGAAACAGAAACTAATTATAATTTCAGCTCTATATTTCTTGGATGCAGAGCTGCTCTGCAGGCAGAAATAATCTTACTGTTTGAGTTAATCCTCAATAGGCCAAGGCCATGAAAGTTTAAAAGTAAATAATGCTAGACTGAGCCATGTGAGTGGAGAGAACTTTATGAGCTTAATCAAAGCACATGTAAAATCCAGTTCCCCATATTGAAGTTTGTCCACAAATGAATAAACTGCAACAGTCAGGCAGCTTTCCACATGACTCATAATATTTAAAGATAATAAACTTCATCATACCTGACAAATAGAAGCAATTCATCTGTAACTCTTACTAATAATCAGGTGTGTGCATAAATGGCACACCACCATGCAGGCATGGTCTCATGAAAATACAAGACTGAGTTTACCATGAAAAGCCAATTTGTGAAGGTACCAGTGCATTCCAAAGGAGAAAAAAATCAAATATGAGTGAATACCTTTTATTTTTGAGTATAAAATTTAAAATGTAATAAGAAATAAGTCTAATCCTGTGTGGTCATCATAGAAACTCACTCACTCATCTTCAACTGCTTACTCCAATTATGGGTCACAGGGGGCTAGAGCCTGTTCCTACACCTACGGACAATTTAAAGTTTCCAATCCACCTCACCCACATGTCTTTGGATGTGGGAGGAAGCTGAAGCACCCGGAGGGAACCCACGCAAATTCCACACAGAATGACAACAGGTGGGAATCGATCCCATGAACTTCTTGCTGTGAGGCAACAGTGCTAACCACTAAGCCACTGCGCTGCCTCATAATACAAACTGCTCAAAATAATTTAATCACATCTCTCTCTCTCTCTCTCTCTCTCTCTCTCTCCTCTCTCTATATATATATATATATATACTACATTACTTTATACTATACTGTACTACTACTACATACACACACTGAAAAAAGAGAATAGTTGAACCGAGTTAAATGAATTATTTCAATTTGTAACATCTAAATGAATTAGGTTGTTTGAACTTAAGTCACTAATTTAACTTACTAACTTAAGTTCAACCAACCTAATTCATTCAAGTGTTACCAATTGAAACAGATTTTTAAGTCAGTTCTTTTTCAGTTATTTCATTTTTGTCATGGCAGCACAAATTCATTCAAATTCATTCCATGATGGCTGCAAGAAAAGTGAAGTGGGGGGGGGACAGGGGGGTTGGGGGGGAGGAGTAGGATTAGGTTATGGTTAGGGTTAGGGGTAGGAATAGAGTTAGTAATAGTAACAAAAAAAAAAAAAAACGTCACGAAAATTTGACTCATTTCATGACCAGAGGACGAAAAAAAATGTGAGACTGGGCTGTGTGTGTCTATATATATATATTATATATATATATATATATATATATATATATATATATATATATATATATATATATATATATATATATATACGAGGTCTGTTAGAAAAGTATCAGACCTTTTTATTTTTTTTCAAAAACCATATGGATTTGAATCACGTGCGATTACATCAGACAAGCTTGAACCCTCGTGGGCATGTGAGAGTTTTTCACGCCTGTCGGTTATGTCATTCGCCTGTGGGCAGGCTTTGAGTGAGGAGTGGTCCACCCTCCCGTCGGAATCTCTTTGTCTGAGAACTTCCTGAGAGACTGGTGCTTTGCTTGATCAAAATTTTTTCAAAAACTGTGAGGCAGATCGAAGTGGACACCATTCGAGAAATTCATCTGGTTTTCTGTGAAAATTTTAACGGCTGATGAGAGATTATGGACTGTTGCTGTCGCTTTAAGGACTGCCCATGGAGACGGACATCGCAACGCGCCCTGAGCCGCCGCTGTCTGCCTGTTTTGAGCTGAAAGTTTCCAAATTTAAGCCTCTGTTGACCCAGGACATCGTGACAGAACAGAGAACTTTCAGAAGAGGTCGGGATCAGCAGTTTATCCGGACATTCCACTGTTAAAGGAGATTTTGCAATGAAAGAAAGTGCAGACGGGTCCGCGTGTCGGGACGCAGCCGGCGCCGCGCGCCGCCACAGGAGAAACACCTCCGTTGGAAGCCTTAAGGACAAGTTGGAACATGTCCAGCTGTTAAACAATTTCTCAGATACTCACTCAACTGAAAGCCATCAAAAGCCGCCTGGTTTTTACAAATGGTTATCAACACGGAGGTGTTTTTCCTGTGCCGCGCCAGCTGCGTCCCGACGCACGGACCCGTCCACACGTCTTTCATTAATAAAATCTCCAACAGTGGAATGTCCGGATAAACTGCTGATCCCGACCTCTTATGAAAGTTCTCTGTTCTCTCACGATGTCCTGGGTCAATAGACGCTTAAATTTGGAAGCTTTCAGCTCGAAACAGGCAGACAGCGGCGGCTCAGGGAGCGTTGCGACGTCCCACTCCGTGGACAGCCCTTAAAGCGACAGCAACAGTCCATAATCTCTCATTAGTCATTAAAATTTTCACAGAAAACCAGCTGAATTTCTCAAATGGTGTCCACTTCGATCTGCCTCACAGGTTCTGAAAAAATTTTGATCAAGCAAAGCGCCAGTCTCTCAGGAAGAAGTCAGACAAAGGAATTCCGACGGGAGGGGTGGACCACTCCTCACTCAAAGCCAGCCCACAGGCGAATGACTTAACCGACAGGCGTGAAAAAACTCACGCATGCGCACGAGGGTTCAAAGTTGTCTGATGTAATCACACGTGATTCAAATCCATATAGTTTTTGAAAAAATAAAAAGGTACGTTAGTTTTATCACAGACCTCGTATATATATATATATATATATATATATGTGTGTGTGTGTGTGTGTGTATATGTGTGTGTGTGTGTGTGTACACAGGGTTCTAGCCACGGTGAGCAGCGCCAGCTGGCCCCGCTCAGTACTGCAAATTTCCACCCATCCCTTGGGTTCAAATAGGCTGTGCTACCCAGCACTGAATTTTTGAAAAATGAGCTGAAATGTTGCTGAAAATATACCAATTTGCTCATATTTCAAGGTGATAGAGTAATAGTTTTGCCATTTTAAACCAATAATTAAAGTAAGAAGAATATATTTGTCAATGTCTTCATATGAAATTGCAATCAGCAGAGATCAGAGAGTCAGCGCGTTCTGTGGCCACAGAGCTGTGAACAGCAGCAGCTGAAAACAGCATCTGCTGCTCTCTGAACTGAAGAAAAAAAAAACCCGCCAGGAAAATCTGACATTAATTCAGAGGTCCTTCTGTGTCAGTATGTGATGATATATTCAGAAATTTACAGTTTATTTTACAGTTGAAAGGCTTCATGTTTCCAAAAAGCTCAGACTTTCATAAACAGCAGATGCCTGCGGGATCCAAGTGGGAGGGGGACAGACAGAGAACGAGACAGAGAGAAGAGGAGGAGGGGTGGAGGAGGAGGGGCACAGCATCAGTGAAATAGGTGGAAAACTGATTCACAAAGTTTTTCATTTAAAACAGCAGGTTTGACAAATCAGTCCAGGTTCAGCTCTTGTTCAAACAAGGCAATTACGTGCTATATTGTTTTGAAAGAAATGCCCAACCTGGTCTCACGGCAAGTTGTGCTTCAGCAGCACGAAATATACATTAATCTGATGGTTCGTGATATTGTGATGAAAAGCGCCTCATTTTTGTCACTTCAGCACAAATTCATTCTCATTCATTCCATGATGGCTGCACGAAATTAAAAGTGAAGTGGGGGGGGTCGGGGGGTTATGGTTAGGGTGGAGGGAAGGGGTAAGTTAGGGCTGGGGTTGGGAGTAGGGTTAGAAATAGTGAGTTAAAAGAAAGCTCCCTCACAAAAATTTGACTCATTTCGTCACGGGAGCAGGAAAAAAAAAAACAAAGAAAAAAATGTGAGACTGGGCTGGAAATGCCATACAATCCCACTCAGAAATGTTGAAAAAACAAAAAACAAAACTGTCAGGATGACAGAAAAAAGAAACTGCCTGCTTCAATGGATTAAAAACTACTGTGTCATTTTTGAAGAAGAGAGGAAATGCTATGTCCATTAAACATTAACCCTCTGGGACCGCCGCCGAAGACCAAGCTTTACTAAATTATGAATAACTTTTGAATGATATGAGATAGAAACTTACTTTTTTTGCTGAAAAGTTAACTCCGTGGACTTTCGAGCCAGCCATCGGCCATCTTTGTACTCCTCATAGAAGCTGTGATGACGTGCCCAATGTGAGTGTCCAATCGAAATTCGTTCACCGTCACATAGTTTTCCAAAAATCCAATCGTAGGGCAGATTTACCTCACGTGAAAAGCCAAAGATCATTTTCAGGAGTGATATGTTACTAGTTGGCCCGTTTGAATAGCCTCCTGGGTGCTCCAATGAGTACATACTATTAGTACATACTCAGTGCGCCCTGCGCCATTACGCACAGCGATCATTAAAAGCAGGAGCACACGGAGAGCCTCTGATGACAATCTCACGTGCTCAAACAAAGAGTGTGTAACTATCAGGATTGTTCCACTAGTTTGCATGTAAATTACTGGATAGCTCTGTTGCTTTCTCTGTGTAAAGCACTGTTTACCATATCAATGGACAACAAAACGCACAGACCATTTTGTATATATTGTTCAAAATGTGCATTTGTGTTTGTTTGAACCTTTTTGTTGTACTGCCTTCCACACAAGACCTCAAATTACCTTTATAAAGTGTCAAAACAGTTGTTTATTATAGTTTGCTGTGTGTTTTGAATAAATGTGTGTAGAAAATTATTTTTCGTTTTATTTTTCCTTGCCTATTTTTGATTGTAAACCTTTATTACACTTATAAAATACAACAAAAACATATATATTCTGAAAGCACAGGTTGTCCTGAAAAAAGAGACAAAACTTGATTGTGGGATGCAGGGAGAGCTGTTAACAGCAATAATAAAACATTTATGCCAGGCGAGTGAACTGTCCAAAAAATGCCCTCGGACCCCAGAGGGTTAATGTGTTTTAACATTTTCAACATTATTTCATTTTAGAACTTAGCCTTTGAGAGAAACATACATATATATATATATATATATATTATATATAGATTTGTCATGGAAAGCCGTGCGGAGGCTTCGCGCGTCACGACCGATTCGCTGATGAAGCGAGACAAAGGAACACCTCCGTTTCGGAGTGTTAGAGGACAAGTTGGGACATGTCCAGCTCTCCACAAGTTCTTTTATACTCACTCGACTGGTAAGCACTGAAAGCCGAGATAGACATGTCCCATGTTTTTCACCGACAGGCGTGGAAAAACTCACGCATGCGCACGAAGGTTCAAGCATGTCTGACGTAAAAACATATGAATGAAATCCATATAGTTTTTGAAAAAAATAAAAAGGTACGATACTTTATGGACAGACCTCGTATATATATATATATATATATATATATATATATATATATATAATCATTTTTTTTAACACCATACTGATACCCTGGCAATATCACCCAAGTCATCCAGAGGCATACATTTATAACTTATGGTTCAAATTTTAACCAAAGTAATTTAAAATTACTGTCACTTCTGAAGTTTTATAAATTGAAAATATCAGATATATGTTTTAGTTTTAAAGTAATGCGCTATTTTTTAAGGTTTTAGTGAGCACATGCTGGGTCCAGCAGTGCATTATGGGTAGGATAGGGTAATCTCAGTACGTTCATGACAGGACAAATGCATTTCAGACACTCTGTTAAGGCTCCACGGACAACAGCATTAAACTCTAGTGCCTAAAAGTCTCGTGAATATATGTCTGTGTGTATAGACGTTATTGTATTTGTTAAATTCCACGGATCTTGAATGTAGCAGAGACAGATTATCTGTAATTTTGTTTTGGCAAGTTTTCACGGTCTCTACTGCCAGCTACTGGCCAGTAGTGTTCATTGCAGTTCATGTTATGACACCAGCCTCGGAGGATGTTCATTCAGTTGTTTAATTTTGTAGAAAAAAAAGCAGATCACAGACATGACACAAAACTAAAGTCATTTCAAATGGCAACTTTCTGGCTTTAAGAAACACTATAAGAAATCAGGAAAAATAATTGTGGCAGTCAGTAACAGTTACTTTTTTAGACCAAGCAGAGGGAAAAAAATATGGACTCACTCAATTCTGAGGAATAAATTATGAAATCACCCTGTAAATTTTCAGCCCCAAAACTAACACCTGCATCAAATCAGATCTGCTCGTTAGTCTGCATCTAAAAGGAGTGATCACACCTTGGAGAGCTATTGCACCAAGTGGACTGACATGAATCATGGCTCCAACACAAGAGATGTCAATTGAAACAAAGGAGAGGATTATCAAACTCTTAAAAGAGGGTAAATCATCACGCAATGTTGCAAAAGATGTTGGTTGTTCACAGTCAGCTGTGTCTAAACTCTGGACCAATACAAACAACATGGGAAGGTTGTTAAAGGCAAACATACTGGTAGACCAAGGAAGACATCAAATCGTCAAGACAGAAAACTTAAAGCAATATGTCTCAAAAATCGAAAATGCACAACAAAACAAATGAGGAACGAATGGGAGGAAACTGGAGTCAACGTCTGTGACCGAACTTTAAGAAACCGCCTAAAGGAAATGGGATTTACATACAGAAAAGCTAAACGAAAGCCATCATTAACACCTAAATAGAAAAAAACAAGGTTACAATGGGCTAAGGAAAAGTAATCGTGGACTGTGGATGACTGGATGAAAGTCATATTCAGTGATGAATCTCGAATCTGCATTAGGCAAGGTGATGATGCTGGAACTTTTGTTTGGTACCGTTCCAATGACATTTATAAAGATGACTGCCTGAAGAGAACATGTAAATTTCCACAGTCATTAATGATATGGGGCTGCATGTCAGGTAAAGGCACTGGGGAGATGGCTGTCATTACATCATCAATAAATGCACAAGTTTACATTGATTTTGGACACTTTTCTTATCCCATCAATTGAAAGGATGTTTGGGGATGATGAAATCATTTTTCAAGATGATAATGCATCTTGCCATAGAGCAAAAACTGTGAAAACATTCCTTGCAAAAAGACACATAGGGTCAATGTCATGGCCTGCAAATAGTCCGGATCTTAATCCAATTGAAAATCTTTGGTGGAAGTTGAAGAAAATGGTCCATGACAAGGCTCCAACTTGCAAAGCTGATCTGGCAACAGCAATCAGAGAAAGTTGGAGCCAGATTGATGAAGAGTACTGTTTGTCATCATTAAGTCCATGCCTCAGAGACTGCAAGCTGTTATAAAAGCCAGAGGTGGTGCAACAAAATACTATTGATGTGTTGGAGCGTTCTTTTGTTTTTCATGATACCATAATTTTTTCCTCAGAATGATGAGTGATTCCATATTTTTTCCCTCTGCTTGATTTAAAAAGTAACCGTTACTGACTGCCACAATTTTTTTTCCTGATTTCTTATAGTGTTTCTTAAAGCCAGAAAGTTGCCATTTGAAATGACTTTAGTTTTGTGTCATGTCTGTGATCTGCTTTTTTTCTACAAAATTAAACAACTGAATGAACATCCTCCGAGGCCGGTGATTCCATAATTTTTGCCAGGGGTTGTACAAGCCACTACAGTTGTTCTCCAGCTGTGACTTGCGAGCACAGATATCTGAACAGCTGCCAGTTTCAGGGACATACCAACCGTTATCTGCAGACCTCTGTTGGGAAAGTGTAGGTACACGGACCCACAACAGGGGGCGCAAATGAACGGACAATGGAGGAAGTCAAATAACAACACTTTACTGTTGTGAATGGGCACAACAAACACAACAGATTACAACAATAGACAACAAGTCAAATCACAGAAGGTGTCGTGTGGGCAGGCTCGAAGATAGAAGATGTCTGTCCAAAGCAGAACCGGAACCACACGATTTCCTCCGCCACCAGACCCCGGGAATACTGGAGCCGCCAAGTCCCGAACTCCCAGGTGGCCACTGCCTCCGCGTGTCGGACCTGGTATTGCTGGCGAGGAACAAAAAAACAATTAAATGTGGGCGCGTTTACACCCAGCAATCCACACGGCAGGAAAACTACCTCCACCTCTCGTTGGAAAGAGTCTGCTATATAATGCACAAAAGTCACAAAAGGTTACTGTCGAAAAGATCTCACGGTCAGCTGAGAACGTTACCTTCCAGGTAGAACGATATCTCGGCAAAGAGGTGGAGACGTCCTGCTGATGTACCCCTGCTGATCAGGTGATTGGTAACAGCTGTTGCAGGTGATGCGTGACAGCTGTCACCCTGGCTGCTCCTGTGAGGCGGCTGCGCCCTCTGGTGCCTGGAGCCCGCACTCCAGACAGGGCGCCCTCTGGTGGTGGGCCAGCAGTACCTCCTCTTCTGGTGGCCCACACAACAACCTCAACAGCTCACAGAAAAAAAAAAGGCTCACTATCTGTTCCTTCATTCTGTGATTTTATTTTATGTATGTATTATTATTTTTTGTCTTGCATCTCTCTGATGTCTGTGCTTTTAATTTAACACCTTGCATGCACGGTCAGGTCCAGCTGACAGTCGGCTGTCAGCTGACAGGTGCTGTATATCCACAGCAAAATGATCACACATGAATGAGTTCACGCCTTTACACCTTTGTTTTATTTAATTTTCACTCTTTCTGTCTGTCATGTAAACTACAATTTACATGGTGGACGTGATATCAGCGTGCCTGGCCAGCTCATTAATTTCACACCGTACCGTGTGCTCAGTCGCTGGCCGGTCCTCATGTGATCGTGTCTGTATGAAATTATGAGCATGTCATGAGGGCATGAGCACCCGTCCACACATGTGCATTGCGTGTTCACCAGCTGAGTTGCAGTACACAGCAGTCAGCTGTTCCAGCAGCGCACTGTGCTAGACAGTGACCAGACTCCGGGACCTTCAGCCACAGCTGACAGTGTTGGATTCATGGTGTGTGTGTGTGTGTGTGTGGGTGTGTGTGTGTGTGTGTGTGTGTGTGTGTGTGTGTGTGGTGTGTGTGTGTGTGTGTGTGTGTGCGTGTGTGTGTGTGTTGGAGTGTCTTGTACACTCCACAAGCCATTTCTGTTGGGGGAATGACACACTCCACAAGTCATTTGTGTGTTGTTGGGGGGCAGTTTGGCACAGTCACACCAATGTGTTGCTTGGTAACACCACACTCTTGTTGCACTTGTGTGCAATCATCTGGACTCCACTATCATGTCAGGGGCATGAATAGCCCTGCCTTTTCTAAGTGCCCAGCGAGAGGTGTTGGATGTTCATGTGTGGCACCTGGAATTTGGCTGGCACCTGCCAAGGGGTTGGGGGGATGGAATGGGCACTCGCAGGGCACTTGCTGTCTTTCAGCCACTGGTGTGCGTGAATGGTTGTGGCGACAGCTGTACGAGGCGTTTTTTGAGGCAGAGGTGGGACAAAATCACTGTCAAGTCATTCTCAGGTCATTAATTTGCAAGTCCCAAGTCAAGTCTCAAGTTTTAATTATGACTTGAGACTTGACTTGGGACTTGCTGATCCTGACTTGAGAGTGACTTGATGGTGACTCGTCCACCTCTGGTTGAGGCAGCTCAGATTTTCATGAGGGCATGTAATTCCCCTTCGTGCGCCAGTCAGCTTCAATTGTACAGTATTATGTGTGAAGGGTTGATATCTTTTTGCCATGTTTTAGTTGCTTGCTGAAAGAGTCAAAGCAGTCAGCACTCATGGATTGTGGGAAAAGACTACCACATGCTGTACACAGTCATTCACAACAAGAACCAGTTACACTAAATTCTTTTTACCTTGTTCAGTTAAGTAGTTAGCCGCCTGGCTTCTGCATGTTAATACTAACCCAATGTTTGCATTTAATTTGATGTGCACGACAAGCTGACCCCCCCCCCCACACACACACACACACAACACCCCACACACACACACACCACACACACACACACACACACACACACCACACACACACACCACACACCAACATAAATAAATAAATAAATACATAAATATGTAAAAATAGAGCCTAGGTTGTAATGAGGTGTAATTGTTCTTGATCAACAGGATAATTATGTCTCCATGCCTAGAATTAATTGTCAAGCAGATGAATATAAATCGTTTTGCTGATGGACCTCACTGCAACCCACAGACCAGTGGGACTTATGTGTGTGTGTTTTTTTTTTCCCTTCATGACACATATTTTCACAGATGTGACTAATACTCCTGTATGACATATAGTCCAGAATATATGTTTAACTTAAAGGCATTTTCCAGGTTGGGCAGCAGACCAGACATCGTTCCGCCTTTATTAATATTTGCAGTTTGAGTTGTGGTGGGGTTAAAGTAAAGCAAATGACAAGTTTGGGTCACTTGTGACTCACTGGTGCACAGAGACACATTCTTTTCCCCCATATTTATAAACTCCATGCATGTGCATGGCCCTCTTTTAAAAATCTAAATTGTTGTGAAACTATGCATATGTGCAAATCCTACTTTCCACCCCCATCTTTAGCCCTATAGTAGTATGAAGATATACCCTCAGGTAAAAAAAAAAAAAAAAACAGCATATAAAGGCATTGACCTACATCACAAATATTGGACACACAATGTGAAAACAGGAAGGAAGAAGCAAAGTTTCACAGTTAATGAAAATGTACCACCCATCAGAAAAATCCAGAGCAGTATATATGCTGTATGTGGTTGTCTCAGTTATAAGGATAGGCATGGAGAACTAGTTCCACCTTAAACCAGTTCCAAATTTTCCAAAGCTTCAGAATAGTATGCCTCGGAGATTACTGATTCCTTTTACGATGCCAGCAGACACTCGCGCATTCAGTAAAGTCATCACCGTTTGTAAAGGTATCAGAAAAGAAGATACAGTATGTTCAATAGTATGGCTATATTTCATGAAGAAAGATGATAACAGTGGTAGTTGTATGGGCTGAAACACGTTGTACCATTTTTTGATGCAACATGGGATTCACCTGTTGGGCCTTTTATTTGACACCGTGCACAAAGACACTGTAGCACAAGTGCTATTGCTAATGTCCACCAATGAAGCAGTCATCTGTAAAGACAGTAAATAACCTGCCTGATTATAATATTAGCACCATGCGCATGTACCACCCTTTTTCTTTGACTAAGAACACCAAAATAAATGCTACACAAATATTCTTTCATTTTCTCCATTTTAGATGTTGCTCAAAAGAGTGCTGTGTATAGCATTAGCTGCCAGTCTAGTAACAGCTTGAGTCACCACTGGACAGCTAACCTAATGTTCTTCCAGGCAGGCCTTTTCTTCTTAACAGGCCTGCGGAAGACATGTTTGGCTGCTGATCAACTCTATGCGATGGGATGTGCTGCACTGCACGAGGCAACTGGTGGTCACACCAGATACTGACTGGATTTCTGACCCCCCCCAGACTCCCCTAATAAAGCAAAACTGCACATTTCAGAGTGGCCTTTTCTTGTGGCCAGTCTAAGGCACACCTGTGCAATAATCATGCTGTATAATCAGCATCTTGATATGCCACACATGTGAGGTGGGATGGATTATATCGTCAAACACAGATTATGGATTATCTCATCTAATACAAATTTAGACACATTTGTGAACAATCCATGTAATGTGGGTGTCATGCTCGGCTCATGGTTTAGGTCCTAGCCTCTGCATAAACTCTGATTCTCTGGTTTTGCTTTTCATACGAGGTCTGTTAGAAAAGTATCCAACCTTTTTATTTTTTCAAAAACCTGATGGATTTGAATCACGTGTGCTTGCATGAGCCAACCTTGAACCTTCATGCACATGCGTGAGTTTTTTCACGCCTGTCGATTGCGTCATTTACTTGTAAGCAGCCTTTGTGTGAGGATGGGTGTAGTCTCTCATCGTTTTTTCTTTGCAAGGAAAATGGCAGAACGACTGGAGCAGCGCAACTGCATCAAATTTTGCCAGAAACTGGGCGACAGCCAGGTGGAAACCATTCGGATTATTCAGATGGCTTTCGGTGACGATGCTATGGGCATCACACAGATTAAGGAGCGGTACAACCAGTTTAAAGATGACTGCACAATGGTGGAGAGCGAGCCACGCTCAGGGCGACCATCAACATGCTGAAATGACCGGATCATTTTCAAAGTGAACTCTGTGGTGATGCGGGACCATCATGTGACTATCCGAGAAATTGTGGAAGAGGTGGACATTAGCACTTTTTCGGCACATTCCACTGTTACAGAAGATTTTGCCATGAAAAGAGTTGCAGCGAAATTCATGCCAATGGCTTTGGCATGAAGCTGATGGCGCAGCAAAAGCACCACCGTGTTGAAGCCTCACGGGACATGGTGTGACATGCCCAGCTCTTCCACCATTCGGAAGATTCAGACGGCTTTGGGTGGCTTTTCAGTCGTGTGACTATCCGAGAAATTGCGGAAGAGCTGGGCATGTTACATGTCCTGTGAGGCTTCAACACGGTGGCGCTCTTGCTGCACCATCAGCTTTGTGCCAAAGCCATCGGCATGAATTCGCCGCCACTCTTTTCATGGCAAAATCTTCTGTCACAGTGGAATGTTCCGAAAAAGTGCTGATGTCCACCTCTTCCACAATTTCTCGGATAGTCACACGACGGTCCCACATCACCACAGAGTTCACTTTGGAAATGATCCGGTCATTTCAGCATGTTGATGGCCTATAGGAGCGTGGCTCGCTCTCCACCATTGTGCGGACGTCTTTAAACCGGTTGTACCGCTCCTTAATCTGTGTGATGCCCATAGCATCGTCACCGAAAGCCGTCTGAATAATCCAAATGGTTTCCCCCTTGGCTGTCGCCCAGTTTCTGGCAAAATTTGATGCAGTTGCGCTGCTCCAGTCATTCTGCCATTTTCCTTGTAAAGAAAAAACGATGAGAGACTACACCCATCCTCACACAAAGGCTGCTTACAAGCAAATGACGCAATCAACAGGCATGAAAAAACTCACGCATGCGCACGAGGGTTCAAGGATGGCTCATGCAAGCACACGTGATTCAAATTCATCAGGTTTTTGAAAAAAATAAAAAGGTCGGATACTTTTCTAACAGACCTTGTATATTCATACTTTAGCATGCTTGTCTCAGTTTGGTTCTGTTTGTTGTTTTTGCTTTGTTTTCTGTTTAGTCACTGGTTTCATTCAGCACCTCATCATTTAGTTTGCATCATTCAGCTATTCATTGCTTATCCTTGTATTACACTTTCATCACTGGTTCATTCTTTGCTTATCATTTATTGTGTAGTTTGCATTTGTTCACTCTGAGTCTTTTAAGTTACTTTAGTCTTAGTTTAGTTCTGTTTATCACATTTGTTGTATAATGCTTAGTCACAGGTTTTGTTATTATCTTTGGTGTTGCTCATCAGATTAGTTCTATTGCTATTCATGCATTTTTGTTTATCAGATATCTTGTTTTATTTATGGCAATATTCTTTATTCACCGGGTTTGTTTATTTGCGGTTTAACCAATAGTTTGTTTTGCCTTCATCAGTTATTGTGTTCTCCTTTGTCTGAGCCAGTATCTGTTTCGTCCTAGTTTGGTTTGATATTAATTCTTTGTTTAGACTAGTCACCAGTATTTCTTAGTTCTGCTGCCCCTTTTTGTTTGCTCATGCATTATTGTTTGTCTAGATGACGGTCACGTTATTCAGTTTGCTATTCTCCTGCACTCTACTTGCCTTTCTTCCCTCTTCTTTGTTCACTAAACCACACCTCTTTCCAAACCTTCCACACACATGCTCCACATCACCCTGATTAGTTTGCTCCTATTAAAACCCTCACAGTTCCACAGCTCACTGCCCGATTATGGACTCTGTTCACTTTCTCGCCTTTCGTTCTCGTCTTGTTTGCCCTCAGTGTTCTTGACCTTGCTTGTGAACTCTGCCTCGCCGTTGCCCTGTACTCAGCCTGTTTTTTGACCCTGCCTCTGTTTTTCCTGTAATTACTTCTTGATGCTGTGTTGTATGAACTTTGCTCATTTCGGGACCTTGACCCAGCCTGCACCGTGTCCTGATACCTCTGCCAGTAACTTGACATCTGTGTACCGAACCTTATGCCTGGTCTTCAGATAAAACTTTTTATCAGTCTAAGTCTGCACTGGTCTCCTCCCATTTCTTGTGTCAAGCCAACACCATTCCTGACAGTATGGATTGCATCAGGAATGGCATCCGTGTAAACTTGTGCCAATCCAACATGTAGATTCCATATCTTGGATTTGCTGTGGCAACCCCATGTGCAACAAGTAAGCAGCTGAAGGAACTTACTTATTTACTTTTAGAAAGTTTTATATCTTTGAAATCAGCTCATGAAAATAGGGAGAAAACAAAAGAGTTGCATTTATATTTTGTTCAGTGTAATGTGTGTGTGTGTATATATATATATATATACTAGTATGTGTGTGTATGTTTGTATGCGATTAATAGGGAAACAAAAGAAAATAATAATTCAACTGAGAAAAAATGTCTATTTCAGCACACGCTTTATGATCACACATCATCTATAATTAAATGTTCTTATTGTGAGACATTAAAATGTGAAAGAGCAGCCAGCAAAATGCTGAGTCCGATAAATTCAAAGTTAAATCTCTCTTTCTTTGCCACTTTTTTATTAAACTGGATGTTCTCTCTCTCTTTCTCTGCGTAAAAACACTGTTTGGCTCTTGGAACCTTGTTGTCATAAGACCTCTGGGACTGTATAGCCTATCTTCAATGCACGGATGGCATCTACTTAAATGTACTTTAGCAAATAGCATTTTTTTTTTTTTTTTTGCTTTTCTGTTCTATTCCCCCAGTTGCTTGGGTAGCCACTGCAAATGTGATGCAGATGTGAATGTGCTGACAGTTGGATGAGTTGGAGCAGCAAATGTGAGAGATCAAACTAGAGGGTACTTACAGAGAGTATACTTCCATTAAGGCTCACCTATACTTTTTCTCTGTCATTAAACAAGGTGAAATGCAGGTGTTTTGACAAGATTTGAATAACATTAAAACCAACCGGATGGATAAAAACATGAATTCATAAAAAATTATTTTTCAACCTCTTTTGGATCATAATTTAACAATGTTTTAATTTACCCAAGGTCTACATGGCCCAGTAAGTTTAACGATAAGGTAAGATAACGTATCCTATAGTCCCACGATGGGGAAAATTTACAGTGCTCAGCAGGAAAGGGACAGGAACAACTGAGCAAGTATCCAAAAACAAGGTAAAGAAAAATAAATATCCATAAACACATGTAAGTCAAGTTCTGTGTGGAATAACAATATACACAGTAGAATACACTATTTACAAGCCATTTACAAGAAAAAAATGAATGTGATGTTGTACACGAGTGTACAAGTAATTAATGCACAAGAATGTAGTATTATTTCATATGTGCGGGTGCATCAAAAAATCTGTTTCTGATGAAAAACTAAGAAATACGGAGGAAATAAATTTGATCAATTGTTCTTCATGTTTTGATTTGGAATAGAATGTGCAGTGAATTTTAAGCTTTACTCACTTTTAAACACACTGCTATTATTTTTAAACATAACTGTGTGTGTGTGTATATATATATATATATATATATATATATATATATATATATATATATATATATATATATATATATATATATACGCACAGTGAGGAAAATAAGTATTTGAACACCCTGCGGTTTTGCATGTTCTCCCACTTAGAAATCATGGAGGGGTCTGAAATTTTCATCTTAGGTGCATGTCACTGTGAGAGACGTAATCTAAAAAAAAAACAAAAAATCCGGACATCACAATGTATGATTTTTTTAAATAATTTATTTGTGTGTTACTGCTGCAAATAAGTATTTTTGATCACCTGTGAAAATCAATGTTAATATTTGGGTACAGTAGCCTTTGTTTGCAATTACAGAGGTTAAATGTTTCCTGTAGTTTGTCAAGTTAGGTTTCCACACACTGCAGCAGGGATTTGGTCCACTCCTCCACACAGATCTTCTCTAGATCTTCAGGTTTGGAATTTCAGCTCCCTCCAAAGATTTTCTACTGAGACTGGCCAGGCCACTCCAGGACCTTGAAAATGCTTCTTATGGAGCCCCTCCTTAGTGTGCCCTGCACGATTTTAAACCATAACAGCATCTTGTGTTATTAATGTAATCTTTGTGACTGTGGTCCCAGCTCTCTTCAGGTCATTGACCAGGTCCTCGTGTGTAGTTCTGAACTTTCTCAGACTCATCCTTACCCCACAAAGTGAGATCTTGCATGGAATCCCAGACCGAGGGAGATTGACAGTTATCTTGGTTTTCTTCCACTTTCTAATAAATAATCATAACAGTTGTTGTCTTCTACCAAGCTGCTTGCCTGTTGTCCTGTAGTCCATCCCAGCCTTGTGCAGGTCTACAGTTTGTCCCTGGTGGCCTTAGACAGATCTTTGGTCTTGGCTATGGTGGACAGGTTGGAGTGTGATTGATGAGTGTGTGAACAGGTGTCCTTTTATACAGGTAACAAGTTCAAACAGGTGTAATTAATACAGGTAAAAGAGTGCAGAATAAGAGGGCTTCTTAAAGAAAAATTAACAGGTCTGTGTGAGCCAGAATTCTTGCTGGTTGGTTAAGTGTCCAAATACTTATTTGCAGCAGTAACATAACAAATAAAGTATTAAAAAAATCATACATTGTGATTTCCGGATTTTTTTTTTTTAGATTATGTCTCTCACAGTGGACATGTACCTAAGATGAAAATTTCAGACCCCTCCATGATTCTAAGTGGGAGAACTTGCAAAACCGCAGGGGTGTTCAAATACTTATTTTCCTGTATATGACTTGCACCTGTTTTCACACAGTGAATTGAAAATTCTAAACCATTCAAACCTGAGGTGACTGCTCACAAATTCCTTTCAGAAATGAGTGTGCAGAAGTGAGAAATGTGGAAAAGACCGGATCCCAGGTGCACACTAACTAGCCAAGCAGCACCCCACCGACACGTCCTTAAGCTGTTACATGTCAAACTGGAACAGGACTGGCAGAGCAAAGAGCAGACTTCAGTCTCACTCATCCTGTATAACTGATCAGTGAGCATCAAGGACACCACTGAAACTGTTCATGGTAACATTGTGGGTGGAACCAGACAATGGCTACATAGGGGGCAAGAGTAAACTGTTATTTCTGAATGCTAGAATTCATCATAATAACACTCAACATCATGTAGTTTCCTGATTTTTCCTGATTTACAGTCTTTCAAGTGACACCTTATTGACCAATTTCAGTTTTCTGAAACATCCAAACATCCTTTCTTGTACTTGAAAACAAATTGAATTGTAAAAATAGATATCAAATAGTATTCTAATCATATAAACCATCTTGGGTGATATTCAAACATTTGGGAAATTGTATAATTGTCTAGCTAAGTGTTACTTGTTTTGAATGATTCAACTCATTCTTTTTAGTGTAGTCATGTATTCAAAAGTAAGTCCTTCATCTGCTCCCTTGTTTTTGCATTCGGGGTCACCACAGCAAATCCAAGGTGGATCTGCATGTTGAATTGGCACAGGTTTTATGCCGGATGCCCTTCCTGACGCAACTCCACATTAACATGGAGAAATGTGGCAGGGGTGGGATTTGAACCCAGAGCCTTCTGAACTGAAACCAAGCGCATAATCACTTGTCCACCATAAAAAGCTCTAAAAAGGCATATTCTTGGGAAAACATTTGAAAGATGAATCTGGTATATTTTAGCTGCCATCTTGGATATTTGACTGCCATATTGCATTTGTATGCATGCATGTGGTGTGTTTAAAACTGAACATCATTTGATATTTAGTGTGTGATTAGAATTATTCAGTCTCATTTTTTTTTTTTTTTTTTTTGTGGAGGAAGCCAGGAGTGTCTGGAGGAAACCAAGCAGACACAGGGGAGAACATGCCAACTCCCACAGAATGGCCCAGGTGGGAAGTGATGCCAGGACCTTTTGCTATGAGGCAAGTGCACTATTTTGCATTTATAAGTGTTAATATGATCTGCATATGTAAAATATGGTGTAAATTTTTATTTTTAGTCTTTTTACTTATTCAGCACATTTTTTTTTAAGATTTAAAAATGAATGTAAATGTTAAATATGATAAATTGCTAAATATTTAACAAATGGAAATATATTTGTTCAGTGTGAATGTTGCATGTAATTTATTTTTTAATATAAATGTTAAATATATTTAATAAAGGTAATCTATATAAATATGTTGTTATATGTTCAAAAGTTTCAATGTATTTTTAGTCTTCATATCCTTCAGGGTTTTAAGATAAAATAAAAAGACACTCATTATGAAATCCACATAATGTGTGTTTCCCTGTCAACCATTTTGATCTGTAGAATTTACAGAGGATAACAGTCAGATTAAACAGTTAGCTATATTTACTACTGCTGTCCACAGTTATTCCAAAGACAATACCCCTATGAGTCTTTAACGTGTAGATTTGTATTAGGATTTGCCACAATTTATACGTAAGATGCCCTTTCTGACACAACTCCACTTTTCCTGGACAAACACACAGCCCTCATCTTCCTAAGGGGTCTCCCATCCAAGCACTAACCAGGTCCTACTCTGCTTAGAATCTGATAGGATCAAGATCACACAGAGCAGAACAGCTGTAAGGGCCCCTTCACACATAGTACGAATAAGTACAAATCAGGGCTACTCACGGCGGAACAGCTCATATGATCGAACCACGAAAATGTTGAGCCGATGGGCAGGTGTAAACGAACCCGCTGTGATGAATTGTTGCACACTTACGTGCACAACACTGTCGCTGCGGGAACACAGTTCCAGCAGCTGGAGCATGTGTAACCACATCACACAGCTGCTGTGGGAAAAAAAGATAAAACTAAAAAATAGATGCCACCCATGGGATTCAAACCTACAATTGAAAAAACTCTGATCACCAGCCAGAAACTTACCACTGCGCTACCATTGCTGTCCTGTAGAGGTGCGGAAAAAAATGACTGAAATCAAAGGCAAAGGCTATCGCCCATCCGTTTGGCAGATAAATATAATGTCTTACCTTATTCGGCCAACATTGGGCAGATAAGTCATACACTGAACGTTACATGCACAACCGCTGGGCAGATAAATATAATGTCTTATCTTATTCGCCCAACTGTGATCATGTATTTGACACGTCTTGTGCATCTAAACTACGTTTTTTTTACACCACTTTTTAAGGCTCTATTGCAGCCTATGTTTGACACATTTAATGGTGCCGTCTTTAATTACTGCGAAAACACTGCAATGCATGACAACAGACAAACTTCATAAGCATTTTGAATGGAAGCCTGTTAACAATGACAAAACAGTTTTTGAACAAAATGCTGCTTGTTGGCTGTAAGATGGTGTTAGTTTGACACTGTTCCCTGGGTGTAATGAGCCAAACAGATCCACTTTAGATCACAGCTCCTCCACGGGCTGAAAGCCCTCCCGTAACCCACGAGAAATATCTGGCTTTTTTCCCTCCCGCGTTGAAAACGGAAGTGAGCTTACAAGTGCGCTCATTGGTCGGTTGTGGTTGAGCTTATATACTCACGTATTTACTTTATTGACCCAACGGTTGGGCGTATAGCCACTCGGAAATGAAAAGGACGTAAATGCAGTTTGTTTGTTTTTTTTTTAGAAAAAGTGCCGTGATAACTGATCCGAACGGCGTTTGTTACAACGTATTTCTACTGATACATGACTGAAAGTGGCATATTTGTTGCACTGTTGGCTTTTCATATAGTCCGGTGCCACGCTCAGAGAAGATGCATTCCTGTCAGACAGACGTGACATTCATATCGCTCTGCTGTGTGTTCACATGATCTGACGGTCCGTTTCAGCTGGAACAACCTGTCAATGCGTGCGCTGTGCACACTCTCCAGCCCGTCACAAAGGGATATATGTTTTTATGTATTTCCATGTGAGGACAGCAGGCAGAGACATGTGCCTCACGGAGGAATGCTGTAAGTTCATGTCCTTCAAAACACGGTACATGTTCTCCAGCTGGGACATCCAGGAGCAGAGATAACAACAGCAGCTGCTGTGAGCAGACACACGGCACTTGTCCGTTCAGCCCCCACACCAACGTGTCTCTGTGTTATGTGGTCATTCATTTTCATTATTTGTTATGTAATTGCATATGTAGATATTGTCGTAATTATTTATATACCTGTCCTGGCGGTGGTTTCTGTGTTTGTAATGTGTGCACTCAGCTGTCATCCAGCTGTCAGTGTGCTGTGATCAGCTGACAGGCCTCTGAGCCCTGTGCTGTGTGCGCTCATACCTGGCTGTCCGGCCCTCAAGTGATCAGATCTGTACATACATATAAGCATTTTATTTAAGTGTGCTACCCCCCCTCCCCCACGATGCCACATGTGTCGGGGGAGCAGGGGGCCGCGACACAGGCACCACTTGTGTGGCTTTTTGCAACTCCACAGTCGTGGAGGCACTTGGAGAAATTTCACATCCAGCTCCACAGTGATGGTCTGCTGACTGTTTTCGTGTTGATAGTGCGAATGGCCACACATTTTGTAAGTGCCAAGCGAGTGGTGTTAGATGTGCGTGTGTGTCACCTGGAACTTGGCCGACACCTGCCACAAGAGGGAATGACTGGGCTCTCACAGCGCACACTCTGTCTTTCAGTTACTGGGGTGGCAAGTAGTTGTAGCAACAGGTGTACAAGGCGTTGGAGGCAGCTACAATTTTACACATATTGCATACAATTCCTGCTTTACGTACAGTTTATGCACAATTCGACCACATGTGAAGGGGCCCTTAGCAATGTCCTTTTCTGTCAAATTCTCAGATTGGAAATGTAGTCCTGTTGGACAGCTCATGGTTACTTGGTTTTATTGTGCGCAATGTTTAATAATAGATAGATAAAAAGTCACACTTGACTGGTTAACGCAGTGATTCTCAACCGGGGTGCCGCGGTGATCAATCGTCAGGGGTGCCGTGGGCAATTATCAAATATCACCATTATCGGGTGTATGTGCTGTAATAGTGTGGCAGATGGTTGTAATGCTCTTTATTCCAGTAGATGGCAGCAAAGCGCGCAGTAGCGCTGAGCCGTGGTGCCGACAAGGAGGCGTGATCGCCATTTTAATTCCGGGCAAGTTAGTGATTTGTGCATAGAAGTTCACTTAGTCTCGTCAAGAAACAGGTGGAATATGCCGGAAAGCTGCGCATGTTGGCAAAGTCACAAACGGAGGAACAAGGGAGACAATATTTCCTTCCACAAGTAAGTGGGTTTGGTTCTTCTTGTCACTTTGTCCGTGATATTTGGATGATAAACAGCTGTATGTCTCCTGCCGTACCTGTGTTGCCCGATGACACAGATCATTAATTTCACTTATGTCTAGTTGATATTTTCCACTGCTAGACCAATGTCTAGTTAAAATTCTTGTCGTTAGTGACTAAAAATTGTTTGACAAGACTGGGGAGTTTTTGTTTTTTTTTGCACCTTAAAATAATGAGATTAATGACCCGTGCTGTGCTGCCACACACACAGAGATGTGCGCACACACACATACCGCTGACTTCATGAATGAAACTCGGTCAATAAAGGATAATTGTGTAAAAATATAATATGTATATAATGTATTGTAATGGTTTTAGGAGCCACGCTGCGTTGAACAGCAGCTGCAGCTCAGCCGAGCAGCGTAGCTTATCAGCGCAGATCCGTGTAACTTTCAACACTAATATTTGTGAATGTGTGTGTGTCAGAGTAAGTTTAATACTTTCCTGACATAATTTAATGTAATTTAATTTTACTGGCTCGATATCCAGGACAAAATGGCATTTTAACATGTATTTTGCGAGCATTTTTCTGAGTGTGTTCAGTCGCGAATCTCCATTGAAAATGCATTAACATCCGGGTACTTTGTCAATATTTTGCCCCGTTAGGAGGTGTCATGTCGCTGTCCATGAAGGGACCTTTTCGTTTAGTGTGCAGCATTGGGACTGCGCTTTCTAGTTCTTATATACAGCTCCATGACTATAGTATACTATGTTACGTCATATCTGTACCGCACGTGTTGCTAAGGTGCTAACGCACCGTGTAGAGACACGAGTTAGTGGTGCGTGACACATGACACATGACAGTGGTGTGCCGCAGGATTTTGTAAATATAAAAAGGGTGCCGCGGCTCAAAAAAGGTTGAAAATCACTGGGTTAACGGAACCAACATTTGACTGACATTTGTTTCAGTACAACATGTGACACAGGGGCATTCCTGTGTCACTAGTTTAGTTTGCTTGGTAGCATCTTCCCAGCCTATCCCAGCAGTCATAGGGCATGAGGTGGGGTACACCCTGCGCAGGATGCCAGTGTATCGCAGGGCCCTTCTGGTATTTCAAATGTAATAATTATATAGTTATTATAGGTTATCAGCTATTTGTAGTCTAACCAGGGCTCCACCAGAACTGAAAACAAAGATTGATGTTGCAATTACTTGAGAGAAATTCTCTTTTACAAGGTTTTAAATGACTTTCCCTTTGACCCTGATTCTGACCTTGAATTAATCTGAAGCTTTGTCATGAATGCCAAACCAGATGGCCTTAAACATGAACGATGAGAGAATGATTTCCAGTCTTGTTGAATTACCCACATCATATTTCTCACTGTGTTCAATTAATAATGGCTACTGCATTTGAGCCCATGCATCAAGAATAATAAACACAATATTTCCTTCAAGGACCATGTGAAGATAATTTCTTTATTATTGAGTCAGTAACAAATCCAAGAAAGACAGAAAAAAAAAATGAAAACAGAAAATCAGTAATGACAGAGTATGGCATTATTTCATGCTAACATCTGCAAATAAAAAAAAATTGTAAATTGTAAAAGAGGTTTTCGATCCCAATGGAATTCTACCTGGTTAAATAAAGATTATTATTATAAAGAATCATTTTGAAATGTAAAGGTCTGCGAAGACCGACCACATCTGAAGTCAATGTCGTGAAGAAAGGAAGTCCTGCTGACGTTAAAACTCTTGGATGCTTGTAAAGGGAGCGGGTGACTCTACTCTCTTTTTAAGATAAGCTGAACAAAATGTACAATAATTGCTTTTGATTAAAGGTCAGTTCAAATTACCATGTGTGAGCTGGCAGGCTACTGAGGACCTGCTGGGGATGTTTGTTGCTTTGCCTCTAATGGATAGGCACATTTAATACGCTAAGCGCTAATAAAGAGTAATGGGCCTGTGGTGTCACTGGGGAGGAGGAAGAGTAATTTGGGGTTCATGAGAGAAAGCATCTCGGGGATTAAAGAGTATCGGCCGATGAGAGTAAACACTGCACCGCTGCGCCTCTGGCCTATTTGGTGAAGCTGCGGATTAAAAGACGGACCCAAATCAGTTTGTGTTAGTGGCCGGGCTGGTCATTGGGGATGTCATTACGGTATGCCGAGAAGGGCTTCCAGGTGGTTGGAGGAGGCCTGATGTGTCTGCAACAGCAGGGGCCTACAGTGCACGGAGCGGTAAAAACTCAGAGCATCCTGGAGGCAGAGACAACAACGAGCCTTTTGTGCCATCCAGTGCACATGAGGGTAGGGGAAAAGGGCTAAGAGCATTTGGCTGGAGTCCGCAGGATGAGACAAACACATATCTGTGAGCCAATCAGTATTCCCACGGTCCTGCCGGACTTCTCTCCAACATAAAGTGGTTCCCTTAATGAATCTCTTCCCCTCACGTGGGTCTTTATGGCAAAACAATATCGTAAATCAGGCTAAATACAGAGGCATCTGCAGGACAGTCAGCTAGCTCTTTGTGAGCACGCAGGGATGTTTAATGTGAGCGAGCTCTGTTAGGACGGAGCAACAAATCCCATACTTACGGACCATCAACAGAAGTGACATCGCAAGTACATTCAGCAACTATTTAGCAGAGAAGCAAGTTATCCTCTGGAAAAATGTAGTCAAGGGTATGAAAATTATTGCACAAAGTTTTGTAGATACCTCAAGTATTAATGATGTCATAGGTAACAAGATGGCACATCTTTTTTTTTTTTTTTGTCCAGAAAGGAAAAAAGTAGAAATTTGTCTTGTAGTTATTATTGTTAATCCAACTCTAACCTTAATCATAATTCGACCGTGCAAATGTGACAACCCTATCTCACGTCACGTGATACTGTCACAAAATCGTTGCATTTTCGTGAGGGGACAGGAGCATTTCATGCTCCTGTCTCCTGGGTGTGTGTGAGGGTTATAGTTAGGGTTAGAAAGAATAAAATTTTAGAAACCGTGTCACCAAAATGTGGTTCATTTCGTGACGGGAGAGTGGAAAAAAAGCATGAGACTAGGCTGGAATTTGAACACAAAATGTGAAATTCATGTGGAAATTCACAGGAATATATAATAACAAAATATCATGTGTAACCTTTTGTATATCACACGAAATGTATCATCAGAATTCAATACGAGATGATACTCAGGGTTCTCACCAGGATTTTTTTACAGCATAGGTGGATCTTAGCGGGGCAGAGCCTCATGAGTGTTGCAGGTGCGAGGAATGTAGGAGGATTTGGGGCACTCCCCCACCCCAAAAAAATGGAAATTTACAACACTTTGAAACACTATTTCCTGCATTTTGAGGGCCAGTTTGTGTTGCTAACTGAGACGATAGATAATGTGCGACGTCCTTTAGAAAATAAACAAAAATAAAAAAAGCCCCCTACGCTGGTTAAATCACAGCATAGGGGCCCAAATCACAGCAAAGGGCCCCCTGTGCTCAACTGCGCTGGTAAGAACCCCGATACAGATAATCATTGAGGATGATCTCTCATATTTGCATTTAAGGTATGCTGACATGCTGGCAAAGATTGGGGAGCCTTGGGCTTTTGCAAATTTTAATTTTTTTTATGACAAAATAAATCAAGCTTCTTGACATCGGACTTTGTTACAAGAAAAGAAAACCAAAGCTCGTCTCATATGTTGCTTCTGGCAAACTAGCTGATATTTCACACGTTTTTGAAGGAAATCCTTTTCTGTTACACTCCTCCATGAAGCTGTCAAACTGGTGATGCAGCAGACAAAATTGTCACTATACACAGTCATGGATGGTTTATTGGTGATTTCACAGACACTCTTGTGACATTTATCACTGTTGAGTTGTCTGATGATTTATTGTGAACCTACACGGTATTTTCAGGTCAAACATTGCTTCTATTTTTGTTTCGCTGTTGTTCCAGTGGAGTATTTTCTAACAAAATTTATACTTTACTGAACTTTCAGTTTTTTACTGACTTAGCAGTGATACTGAACCCATGACACAATTCATACTTGCAACCACAAATATGCGTACTGTATCTTCCAAAGATATAGGACATTGTGTGGCTTGATTAACAGTGCAGTGGCCCGATCGTGCATCCAGATCAAGCAGCAAACAGCGCAGTGCAAGAGTCATTACTAGTTCCAAACTACTTGTCATGTTCAAACCCAGCGACCACATTCTTTAAAGAGCAAAAGTAAAAGTATTGCCTCCTATGAGAATATTTCAATAACAAGAAAGATACATGAATCACATATCGGCTAAAAGCTCGGAATGTCAGGCAGTAAATGGTAAATGGTCTGCATTTATATAGCGCTTTCCCATCTGCATCAGACGTTCAATACTAGGGGAGCTACGACCACTACCTTTGCCCAACCACTCCCAGGATGAAACCAAACCAACTTTTTTAGGTTCCTTAGATGACCCCAAAACACAATCGGGATGTTCCCCAAAATAAGCAAGTTATCCAAGATGACATCCAAGACAGCCACCAAAATAGGGTTTTTTCACTAAAACACCTTTAAACAACATATAAACAACTTCCTACTATGTATTTTAATGATAAGGGACTATTGGTGGCCATTTTGGATGACATTTTGAATCGTAAACCCATGAATGAATTTAGTTTAGGCGCAAATGAGTTTGCTGTGACCTGACTTGAATCTTTGTGATATTTAAGTTGTCTAGTATATGTTGTTTAAAGGTGTTTTAGTGAAAAACCCCATTTTGGCAGCCATCTTGGATGTCATGCCACTTTTTATTTTTGGGAACATCCTGATTGTGTTTTGGGGTCATCTAAGGAACCTCAAAAAGTTGGTTTGGTTTAGTCCGGGGGGGGTGCAAAGGTAGTGGTCGTAATGCTTCACATTCATCCCAATGTGAGGGTGAATGTGAGGCATTCAAAGCACAAAATAACTTCCAGGCCAAGTGTTCTGTCTTAAACACATTAGCAGTGACATCGTAATTATACAAATGTTTATGACTAGGATAAAAATAATAATAAAAATAAACAGACAGCAAATAGATCCGGGCCGGATGTAGTGCAACATCTGGTACCAATCCTGAAAACAGATCCGGTCCAGACAGTTTTTGCACCCTGACCCAGATCCGGCATGGCTCCGCTTTACAGTTCTGGAACAGATCTGGACCAGATCTGAACTGGATCCGCAAAACACCAACCGTTTACAGACCATATCTGGCACGGATCTGGGGCAGATGTGGACCGCATCACAGCACCGTGGCAGGAACAAGTTTTACAGGGGTAAGTTCTGTGGATCCAAGGAAACTGATTTGTATCTATAACACACAGATCAGTGACCCTGGACTTCTAAAATTTGATTGTCGTAAAGAAACAAACCGCTTTGCAATAAGCATTTAAAAAAGCCTCAGTGACAATCACGATTACAGAGTACAGAGTTTACAACCGCTAATGGATAGTTTCTGCCGAGTGCAGATAAAATTGCTTATCGTTATGCCCCATGATCCTGCCACGGTGCTGTGATGCGGACCACATCTGTCCCAGATCCGTGCCAGATATGGTCTGTAAACGGTTGGTGTTTTGCGGATCCAGTTCAGATCTGGTCAAGATCTGTTCCAGAACTGTAAAGCGGAGCCGTGCCGGATCTGCGCCAGGGTGCAAAAACTGTCTGGACCGGATCTGTTTTCAGGATTGGTACCAGACGTTGGACTACATCTGGCCCGGATGTATTTGCTGTCTGGGTAATGTCATACTAAAGAGGTTAAAGGAGAACTAATTAACTTTGTACAGTTTTTTGCTGTTTTGCCTGTTTTTTGTTTGTTTTTTTTGGCCACATTCTTTTTCTATGGAGCTCCCCCTACAGCTCAGGAGTACATGTGTAACAAACTGTCAACTTACTTCCAGCCCTGCCCCCTCCTCACCCACCTCCCCCATGCTTTCCATGTGCATTTGTTTTTATACAATCCATGGAATTGTGTCAAGAAAGCGACAACCCACAGAAATACACAGAGAACAAAGTTTAGAGTTCAGGCAGATCTAGTTCTCCCTCTTCCTCTATTTATCTCTCTCTCTCGCTCTCTCTCTCTCTCTCTCTCTCTCTCTCTATGTCCCTCTCTTTATCAGCCTCTCTTGTGTGCAATCTCATTTTATTTTCATTTCACTGGAGGTTTATTGACATGGGAAACATGCATTTCAGCATTCGTTCAACATGAACGAATGAATGCAAAGATGTGAGTGGAGACCTGTGAGCAGTTTATTCTGAGTCGTGCAAACTGAGGTCATGATGTACAACCAGCTAGATCTGGAGAGATAACACCTAATGTAATTCTTGACAACACTGGATTCCTGTTCATTGGTGAGAAACCACAACAAGATCATGAGTAGGTTAGTATACGAATAATGAATGTTTATGAGTTAAATGGTAGGAATATTTCATGAGGTGAAAGATGGAATGTTCCATTCAACAAGGTGAAGCTGCACATTCCAGCTTTCACCAAATTAAATATTTGTTCCATTTAAAGAATGTAAAAACATTCATTATTTGTTTTATATAACGGGTAAAATAGATACGTTATTTGATATTATATTAATTTCCAAAAAACAGAAAAGGGACTTACATTATGGTGCATCACTGCTGCTTTGACATCAACAATCCAACATGAACCTTAAATAGGAGTCCAAAATTGTTCTCTGTCAACTTGGAAAAACAGTTGGGTAGTTACAAATAATTCTAACGATGTAGTCTGTGATACTTCCAAAAAAGAAAAAGACTGCATACATCCTCAGTCCAATGAAAAAATGCGTCAGATATTTATCCAGCTTTTCATCCGAACAGCTCTTCATGCCTCCAGACGGCTTATGGAGTAGTGGATGGTTTTGTGTGTGTCTGTTAGAATAATTAGCACCGTCAATTAGCGCCTTCAAATCGTCATCCATCAGCAAAACAAACTCTGCCATGTTTAGCTAAACGCCGCCCCCACGAGTGTGTGCGTGGGTGGGGTTTGCAGTGTGCAATGGTACAAAATGTATGGAATCAACTTTGCACGCTAAATGGAATGGCTAATCCACGTCACGTGACATACAAACTACCAATCAAATGACAAGGATCCACTCAGCCGATATATAATAGTTTATGATGAAATAGAAAGGGTCCCCTCCACACCACAGTGCCCTGTTCACTTTGGAAAACAGCTTCTGTTGTGGCTGCAGAAGGTCTGGGTGTAAATCTGCGCTTCGGGTATAAATCCTGTCAAACTGCGAACGAACTCCATGAACAAGTAACTCTATTTTGGGCCATGTAAAGAAAGCTGTTAAAGTGAGGGGAAGGAAATGCTCCAATTTCAGTGTCGATCAGAAGCTAAACCCGTATGCTGTCACACTACTGACAAACTCTTTTAGTTTTAGGGAAATATTTGCATCGAGTGGGGCATATTTTGTTTTCAAAGATTTCCTTCTAGCTGCCAAAATCAACTTTATTCAAGTGAGTGAAAGCAAGCTGATCTACTCTGAGGCAAAGTAGTCAGTCTTCGAAGATTCGTATTTTCCTTTCTTTGGATCCAGCTATGTGGGCACGGGCTTTCGGAAAAGTAAGGAAACAGAAACTAATTATAATTTCAGCTCTATATTTCTTGGATGCAGAGCTGCTCTGCAGGCAGAAATAATCTTACTGTTTGAGTTAATCCTCAATAGGCCAAGGCCATGAAAGTTTAAAAGTAAATAATGCTAGACTGAGCCAGTGTGAGTGGAGAGAACTTTATGAGCTTAATCAAAGCACATGTAAAATCCAGTTCCCCATATTGAAGTTTGTCCACAAATGAATAAACTGCAACAGTCAGGCAGCTTTCCACATGACTCATAATATTTAAAGATAATAAACTTCATCATACCTGACAAATAGAAGCAATTCATCTGTAACTCTTACTAATAATCAGGTGTGTGCATAAATGGCACACCACCATGCAGGCATGGTCTCATGAAAATACAAGACTGAGTTTACCATGAAAAGCCAATTTGTGAAGGTACCAGTGCATTCCAAAGGAGAAAAAAAATCAAATATGAGTGAATACCTTTTATTTTTGAGTATAAAATTTAAAATGTAATAAGAAATAAGTCTAATCCTGTGTGGTCATCATAGAAACTCACTCACTCATCTTCAACTGCTTACTCCAATTATGGGTCACAGGGGGCTAGAGCCTGTTCCTACACCTACGGACAATTTAAAGTTTCCAATCCACCTCACCCACATGTCTTTGGATGTGGGAGGAAGCTGAAGCACCCGGAGGGAACCCACGCAAATTCCACACAGAATGACAACAGGTGGGAATCGATCCCATGAACTTCTTGCTGTGAGGCAACAGTGCTAACCACTAAGCCACTGCGCTGCCTCATAATACAAACTGCTCAAAATAATTTAATCAAATCTCTCTCTCTCTCTCTCTCTCTCTCTCTCTCTCTCTATATATATATATATATATATACTACATTACTTTATACTATACTGTACTACTACTACATACACACACTGAAAAAAGAGAATAGTTGAACCGAGTTAAATGAATTATTTCAATTTGTAACATCTAAATGAATTAGGTTGTTTGAACTTAAGTCACTAATTTAACTTACTAACTTAAGTTCAACCAACCTAATTCATTCAAGTGTTACCAATTGAAACAGATTTTTAAGTCAGTTCTTTTTCAGTTATTTTCATTTTTGTCATGGCAGCACAAATTCATTCAAATTCATTCCATGATGGCTGCAAGAAAAGTGAAGTGGGGGGGGGACAGGGGGGTTGGGGGGGAGGAGTAGGATTAGGTTATGGTTAGGGTTAGGGGTAGGAATAGAGTTAGTAATAGTTAAAAAAAAAAAAAAAACGTCACGAAAATTTGACTCATTTCATGACCAGAGGACGAAAAAAAATGTGAGACTGGGCTGTGTGTGTCTATATATATATATATATATATATATATATATATATATATATATATATATATATATATATATATATATATATATATATATATATATATATATATATACGAGGTCTGTTAGAAAAGTATCAGACCTTTTTATTTTTTTCAAAAACCATATGGATTTGAATCACGTGCGATTACATCAGACAAGCTTGAACCCTCGTGGGCATGTGAGAGTTTTTTCACGCCTGTCGGTTATGTCATTCGCCTGTGGGCAGGCTTTGAGTGAGGAGTGGTCCACCCCTCCCGTCGGAATCTCTTTGTCTGAGAACTTCCTGAGAGACTGGTGCTTTGCTTGATCAAAATTTTTTCAAAAACTGTGAGGCAGATCGAAGTGGACACCATTCGAGAAATTCATCTGGTTTTCTGTGAAAATTTTAACGGCTGATGAGAGATTATGGACTGTTGCTGTCGCTTTAAGGACTGCCCATGGAGACGGACATCGCAACGCGCCCTGAGCCGCCGCTGTCTGCCTGTTTTGAGCTGAAAGTTTCCAAATTTAAGCCTCTGTTGACCCAGGACATCGTGACAGAACAGAGAACTTTCAGAAGAGGTCGGGATCAGCAGTTTATCCGGACATTCCACTGTTAAAGGAGATTTTGCAATGAAAGAAAGTGCAGACGGGTCCGCGTGTCGGGACGCAGCCGGCGCCGCGCGCCGCCACAGGAGAAACACCTCCGTTGGAAGCCTTAAGGACAAGTTGGAACATGTCCAGCTGTTAAACAATTTCTCAGATACTCACTCAACTGAAAGCCATCAAAAGCCGCCTGGTTTTTACAAATGGTTATCAACACGGAGGTGTTTTTCCTGTGCCGCGCCAGCTGCGTCCCGACGCACGGACCCGTCCACACGTCTTTCATTAATAAAATCTCCAACAGTGGAATGTCCGGATAAACTGCTGATCCCGACCTCTTATGAAAGTTCTCTGTTCTCTCACGATGTCCTGGGTCAATAGACGCTTAAATTTGGAAGCTTTCAGCTCGAAACAGGCAGACAGCGGCGGCTCAGGGAGCGTTGCGACGTCCCACTCCGTGGACAGCCCTTAAAGCGACAGCAACAGTCCATAATCTCTCATTAGTCATTAAAATTTTCACAGAAAACCAGCTGAATTTCTCAAATGGTGTCCACTTCGATCTGCCTCACAGGTTCTGAAAAAATTTTGATCAAGCAAAGCGCCAGTCTCTCAGGAAGAAGTCAGACAAAGGAATTCCGACGGGAGGGGTGGACCACTCCTCACTCAAAGCCAGCCCACAGGCGAATGACTTAACCGACAGGCGTGAAAAAACTCACGCATGCGCACGAGGGTTCAAAGTTGTCTGATGTAATCACACGTGATTCAAATCCATATAGTTTTTGAAAAAAATAAAAAGGTACGTTAGTTTTATCACAGACCTCGTATATATATATATATATATATATATATATGTGTGTGTGTGTGTGTGTGTGTGTGTGTGTGTGTGTGTGTACACAGGGTTCTAGCCACGGTGAGCAGCGCCAGCTGGCCCCGCTCAGTACTGCAAATTTCCACCCATCCCTTGGGTTCAAATAGGCTGTGCTACCCAGCACTGAATTTTTGAAAAATGAGCTGAAATGTTGCTGAAAATATACCAATTTGCTCATATTTCAAGGTGATAGAGTAATAGTTTTGCCATTTTAAACCAATAATTAAAGTAAGAAGAAATATATTTGTCAATGTCTTCATATGAAATTGCAATCAGCAGAGATCAGAGAGTCAGCGCGTTCTGTGGCCACAGAGCTGTGAACAGCAGCAGCTGAAAACAGCATCTCTGCTGCTCTCTGAACTGAAGAAAAAAAAAACCCGCCAGGAAAATCTGACATTAATTCAGAGGTCCTTCTGTGTCAGTATGTGATGATATATTCAGAAATTTACAGTTTATTTTACAGTTGAAAGGCTTCATGTTTCCAAAAAGCTCAGACTTTCATAAACAGCAGATGCCTGCGGGATCCAAGTGGGAGGGGGACAGACAGAGAACGAGACAGAGAGAAGAGGAGGAGGGGTGGAGAGGAGGAGGGGCACAGCATCAGTGAAATAGGTGGAAAACTGATTCACAAAGTTTTTCATTTAAAACAGCAGGTTTGACAAATCAGTCCAGGTTCAGCTCTTGTTCAAACAAGGCAATTACGTGCTATATTGTTTTGAAAGAAATGCCCAACCTGGTCTCACGGCAAGTTGTGCTTCAGCAGCACGAAATATACATTAATCTGATGGTTCGTGATATTGTGATGAAAAGCGCCTCATTTTTGTCACTTCAGCACAAATTCATTCTCATTCATTCCATGATGGCTGCACGAAATTAAAAGTGAAGTGGGGGGGTCGGGGGTGGTTATGGTTAGGGTGGAGGGAAGGGGTAAGTTAGGGCTGGGGTTGGGAGTAGGGTTAGAAATAGTGAGTTAAAAGAAAGCTCCCTCACAAAAATTTGACTCATTTCGTCACGGGAGCAGGAAAAAAAAAAACAAAGAAAAAAAATGTGAGACTGGGCTGGAAATGCCATACAATCCCACTCAGAAATGTTGAAAAAACAAAAAACAAAACTGTCAGGATGACAGAAAAAAGAAACTGCCTGCTTCAATGGATTAAAAACTACTGTGTCATTTTTGAAGAAGAGAGGAAATGCTATGTCCATTAAACATTAACCCTCTGGGACCGCCGCCGAAGACCAAGCTTTACTAAATTATGAATAACTTTTGAATGATATGAGATAGAAACTTACTTTTTTTGCTGAAAAGTTAACTCCGTGGACTTTCGAGCCAGCCATCGGCCATCTTTGTACTCCTCATAGAAGCTGTGTGATGACGTGCCCAATGTGAGTGTCCAATCGAAATTCGTTCACCGTCACATAGTTTTCCAAAAATCCAATCGTAGGGCAGATTTACCTCACGTGAAAAGCCAAAGATCATTTTCAGGAGTGATATGTTACTAGTTGGCCCGTTTGAATAGCCTCCTGGGTGCTCCAATGAGTACATACTATTAGTACATACTCAGTGCGCCCTGCGCCATTACGCACAGCGATCATTAAAAGCAGGAGCACACGGAGAGCCTCTGATGACAATCTCACGTGCTCAAACAAAGAGTGTGTAACTATCAGGATTGTTCCACTAGTTTGCATGTAAATTACTGGATAGCTCTGTTGCTTTCTCTGTGTAAAGCACTGTTTACCATATCAATGGACAACAAAACGCACAGACCATTTTGTATATATTGTTCAAAATGTGCATTTGTGTTTGTTTGAACCTTTTTGTTGTACTGCCTTCCACACAAGACCTCAAATTACCTTTATAAAGTGTCAAAACAGTTGTTTATTATAGTTTGCTGTGTGTTTTGAATAAATGTGTGTAGAAAATTATTTTTCGTTTTATTTTTCCTTGCCTATTTTTGATTGTAAACCTTTATTACACTTATAAAATACAACAAAAACATATATATTCTGAAAGCACAGGTTGTCCTGAAAAAAAGAGACAAAACTTGATTGTGGGATGCAGGGAGAGCTGTTAACAGCAATAATAAAACATTTATGCCAGGCGAGTGAACTGTCCAAAAAATGCCCTCGGACCCCAGAGGGTTAATGTGTTTTAACATTTTCAACATTATTTCATTTTAGAACTTAGCCTTTGAGAGAAACATACATATATATATATATATATATATATATATATATATAGATTTTGTCATGGAAAGCCGTGCGGAGGCTTCGCGCGTCACGACCGATTCGCTGATGAAGCGAGACAAAGGAACACCTCCGTTTCGGAGTGTTAGAGGACAAGTTGGGACATGTCCAGCTCTCCACAAGTTCTTTTATACTCACTCGACTGGTAAGCACTGAAAGCCGAGATAGACATGTCCCATGTTTTTCACCGACAGGCGTGGAAAAACTCACGCATGCGCACGAAGGTTCAAGCATGTCTGACGTAAAAACATATGAATGAAATCCATATAGTTTTTGAAAAAAATAAAAAGGTACGATACTTTATGGACAGACCTCGTATATATATATATATATATATATATATATATATATATATATATAAATCATTTCCTTTAACACCATACTGATACCCTGGCAATATCACCCAAGTCATCCAGAGGCATACATTTATAACTTATGGTTCAAATTTTAACCAAAGTAATTTAAAATTACTGTCACTTCTGAAGTTTTATAAATTGAAAATATCAGATATATGTTTTAGTTTTAAAGTAATGCGCTATTTTTTAAGGTTTTAGTGAGCACATGCTGGGTCCAGCAGTGCATTATGGGTAGGATAGGGTAATCTCAGTACGTTCATGACAGGACAAATGCATTTCAGACACTCTGTTAAGGCTCCACGGACAACAGCATTAAACTCTAGTGCCTAAAAGTCTCGTGAATATATTGTCTGTGTGTATAGACGTTATTGTATTTGTTAAATTCCACGGATCTTGAATGTAGCAGAGACAGATTATCTGTAATTTTGTTTTGGCAAGTTTTCACGGTCTCTACTGCCAGCTACTGGCCAGTAGTGTTCATTGCAGTTCATGGCAGTATTCGTCTTGAAGCTGGGCAGACACTGTATGATATTTTTAATCAATGTACTTGGTTTCAGTTAAAACTGTACCACAGAACCGCACGGTGTAAAAGTTCAGAGCCCCCAATTTATGTTCTTGCACACATTGTACGTTCAAAAACCACACATCGGAGTCATGTTTCCAGAAGCAAAACGTAAGCTTTTTTTTCAAACTTAATTTACAAAAACTGTCGATGGGAGACATCAAAGTTTAAAAACAAAAGAACAACAAAAAAAAACATTACAAGACAGGTCTGCGGTGTTTGCACATGCACAGTGTGAGCGGTTGGATGCTTGTAGCTCTTCAGCAGCAGGATACCCTCCTGACGGCCGACCAGAATAATATCAAACAGGCTTGATTTTCATCTGACCATACGATCGGCAATCAGGAGGTGGTTGTGAGATGTTAAACGCAGCTTGTTACTCCATGTACACTACACGATGCAGGACGCACGATTAACCTGAAACTCGGTCCAAAAAATTCTCGCACAAATAAAAAATCATCTGAAAAAGGGCCAAAACTCGCACAGTGTAAAGCCAACATTTATGTGTCAAAACAATATTGAGTGCACGTTTTACAATATGATAAAACATGTGCACAATATAATAAAATGTGCGCACAACATCATAAAACGTGTGCACAATATAATACTGTAAAATGAGCGCACATTTTCTCCACATGCAAAACATTTTGCGATGACACTTCCAGGGCTCAGTAAAAATGCCTGTTTTTACAAATAAAAAAATGGAATATTTTACAAAAGTACATTTATCTGTAAACACCAACAGATGACACACGTCACATTAACGTGTTGGTTTACATAATGAATGACTGAACCAATCAGTGTTTTGCAGAGGCACATTTTACCCAGAATCCTTTATGATCTGTCTGTGTTTGTTACAAAACCTCAGAATTAGTGCATTATTCAACATTAAACGATATATGTTATATTTTAACTTTGTACAAATGACAGAATTGACATTAATGGAGTTATTCTATTGGTATTAATGTTATTTATAAATCAAAACCACAAGTCTCTCTCTCTCAGAGAGAGAGACAGAGTGCGTGCACGGGAGAGCGCTTTTATTTTAAGGACTCTGATAGAGAGAAGACATAGAGAGAAGACATTCTCTCTCTCTCTCTCTCTCTCTCTCTCTCTCTCTCTCTGTGTATGTGTCTGATCAGAGCTGTCGCTGTGACTTTAAAATAAAAGCGCTCTTTTGCACGTGCGCACTCTCCCTCTTTACAGGACATCCAGATGTTGGAGGATTGCAGCTTTTAGGCGAGGGCTTAAAAACCTCATGATAAAATCCTACTGATTTTCAAGCGCAGCGATTTGTACTGCTCAGCCGACAGGAGAGAACAGAAAAAAAAGGGGAAGTGGCTTTTTATAGTGGCAAGGGTGACACGCACTTGTGCACACATTCAAAATCAAACGCACGCAGCTCTACTAACGGAATGCACACAGGAAAAAGCCGAGTACGTGCATACTTTGGGCATATTTAAATGAAACAACGCCGCAATGAGCAGATCTACAAATACACCAGTGTGACAGGGGCTTTAGGCAGGGTACACCCTGGACAGGATGCCAGTCTGCTGCAGCAAAACAAGTTGTTGTTGTTATTATTATTATTATTATTATTATTATTATTATTATGTACCATAATTCCCAAAAGCTCAAATATATATGTTAATTATCCTCTCCTTTTGAAAAAAACTCAAAAACCACAGTTATCTTGTAATTTTTTTCAGGCAATGTGTAAAATTACATGAAGATGTACAGCAAATTTTTCCTTTTTAAAATTGTAAAAGTATGTTTTAGGCACCTTACAAATTATTCACCCATTAGCATTGCAATATGTGATGTTTGCGAATTTTCATTCTAACATTAGCCTGTATAATGTTAGCATGAATGCATTTTGTAAGCAGATTAACCCTTTGGGGTCCGAGGGCATTTTTTGGACCCTTCACTCGCCTGGCATAAATGTGTTATTATTGCTGTTAACAGCTCTCCCTGCACCCCACAATCAAGTTTTATGTCTCTTTTTTTTCAGGACAACCTGTGCTTTCATAATATATATATGATTTTGTTATATTTTACAAGTGTAATAAAGGTTTACAATCAGAAATAAGAAAGGGAAAAGTAAAGCCGAAATAATTTTCCACACACATTTATTTAAAACACACATCAAACTATAATAAACAACTGTTTTGACACTTTATAAAGGTAATTTGAGGTCTTGTGTGAAAGACTGTACAACAAAAAGGTTCAAACAATAAACACAAATGCACATTTTGAACAATATATACAAAATGGTCTATGCGTTTTTTTGTCTCATGGCAAAGCAATTTCTGTCTGCCATTACACAAAGATTACATCACAAACTCTACTTCTACTGTGTTTTGGAGTGTTCTGTGCTGCTCCTAAAGCAGCTTTCATTCACACTTTGGCCTACTTTGGCTCCTTACAGTCTGAGGAGCGCCCCTCCCCCTCGCTCCATTGATATGGTAAACAGTCCTTTACGCTGAGATAGCAAGAGAGTTATCCAGTAACATTCAACGTACATGCAAACTAGTGGAGCACTCCTGATAGTTACACACTCTTTGTTTGAGCACGTGAGATTGTCATCAGAGGTTCTCCGTCTGCTCTGTCTGCTTTCACTGATCACTGTGCGTAATGGCGCAGGGCGCATTGGAGACCAATAGTATGTACTAATTGGAGCACCCAGGGGGCTATTCAAACGGGCCAACTAGTAACATATCACTCCTGAAAATGATCTTTGGTTTTTCACATGGGGTAATTCTGCCCTACAATTGGATTTTGGAAAAACAAATGACGGTGAACCAATTCCGATTGGACACTCACATTGTGCAGGTCATCACACAGCTTCTATGAGGAGTACAAAGATGGCAGATGGCTGGCTCGAAAGTCCGCAGAGTTAACTTTCAGCAAAAAAAAAGTAAGTTTCTTGTGTATCATATCATTAAAAAGTTAGCCATCGTATACAATGGCGTCGGCCCTAGAGGGTTAATGCCATTGCTCACAATCAAGACACTAAGCTCATGCTAACATCAGGTGTGATGTCAGTGGCGTGACATCATACCTAATACCAAGCCTGACCAAGATGGATTTTTTTTTTTTTTTTTTTTTAGTAAATACAATATGCAATATTGGGAAGTAAAAAAAAAAGTTCTAATACCAATGTATCTGCCAATACACACATAAAAAAGCCATGATTACTGACTTTTTTCAAGCCCTTATGACAAAGAAATACAACTAAGGCATGATGCTTTAGATGTTAAACATTACTTTATTTTAAAACTCTATCAATCTAACCAATGACCAACCAAAATACATCAAGCTGCCTTCACTCAGATTGGCAGTCACTGTGTCGTATCGCTCAGCATTTGCATAAAACAGACTTCCTGTCTATTTTGGCCCCACCTATCGGGTAGCACAGCAATCACTTGTCCCTATTCCCTGTAAAACACCCACTACGACTGAAAATGAAAGACAGATGGTTGCTTTTTCTCTGTCTCTTGCAGGTAACCTGACCAAGGGATGATGGGGGTCCAAACATGGTTCAAAGGATTGTAAACAATCAGTGTTAGCCTGTTAGTTTGTTTTCAAGAAACAAGCAAAAAACTAACCAGAATTGCATTGTGCCTCTTTAAAAGTACCTTGGAACATGTTTCTCAGTATTTTTCCAATAACTTCTCAAAGGAAAGACTGATGATTCAACAGATAATAGGAAAATGTATTAGCTGATGATAACAAAGTATATTTTGTAAATATTAAAATAGTGAGATATTGTTATATAAGAGATTTTATACACTTAATTTAACATAAATTTAAATATATATATATATATATATTTTTTGGGGGGGGGGGTTAAATTTTGGCAAGAATGGAGTGGATTTACCCATGGGGATTGTGCTAGTTTGTATCATTATTATCGTTCTAAGATGAGCCTGTTATCAATGCTAACATTAATGTTAGCATTATAACTCAGCCACATGGGGTGTGCAGCCAGTAGATTCTGAGTACCGGTCCCAAGCCCAGATAAATGAGGAGAGCAGAAGAAGGCAAGGAATTAAAGTTTGTCAAGTCTCAGCCACATGAGGAGTGCCGGTCCCAAGCCTGGATAAATGGGTAGGGTTGCATCAGGAAGGCCATCCAGCATAAAACAAGTCAACCCAACCATGCAGAGAACAAATTGAATTTCCATACCAGATCCGTCAAGGCCTGGGTTAACAACCTCTGCCAACAGTTCTGTTGCCCAACAGGGTGCCAGCGGAAATTGGGCTACTGCAGGGCAAAGAAGAAGAGGAGGAAAATATATCCACAGAGAGCAGGAGGAGAGGATAACTAAAAGGGTGAAAGTGAGAGTCAGGGGTCTAAATGTTGACAGGATGACTGGTAAAGAGAGAGAGCAGGCTGATATGATGGAAAGGAGAAAGGTAGACATATTGTGTGTGCAAGAGACCAAGCACTGCAAAAACTGATATCTAAGAAAGTTTTTTTTTTTTTTTTACGGAAAATTTGACTTAATTTTTGTCTAAATAGAAAAATAATCTTGTCAAGCATTTTTTTAAATAAGAAAAAGTTTATTTTGAGAAAATGCATCTCACTTTTTCTTAATAAGTTTTTCCAGCTAATATCAAGCTGTATTTATCCAGTAACAAGGAACTTCAATGGATTTCAAATCATCCAAGCAAAGGAATATGATTGTTTTACTTATTTTAAGACAGAGGCTAATCTTAAAATAAGAATTCTCTCTAGTTTAAGGCACATTTTGATTGTTCAATGCTGAGGAATTTGGCTTGTTTTGAGAATTCTAACCAAGTAAATTTTTGTTACCCTATTGCCAGTTTTTTTTTTTTTTTTTTTTTTTTTTTTCTTAATAGAAGACAATTTGGCTCGATTTCAGATTATTTGTCTTATTTTGAGAAGGACAGTTTTTGCAGTGAGTGGAAGGGAAACAAGAGCAGGAGGATAGGCGGGGGTTCAAATTGTTTTATCATGGTGAGGATCGGAAGAGAAATGATCTTGGGGTCATTTTACCGGAAGAGTAAGTTAAGAATGTGTTGCAGGTTAAGCAATTCTCTCACAGGGGTGATGATGAATGTCATCAGTGCATATACCCGACAAGTAGGTTGTGAGACAAAGGAGAAAGAAGATTTCTGGAGTGAGTTAGATGAGGTAGTGGGGTGTGTGCCCAAGCGTGAAAAAGTAGTGATAGGAGTAGACTTCAATGCACATGTTGGCGAAGGGAACAGGGGTGATGAAGAAGTAATGGGTAGATATGGTATTAAGGACAGAAAGGTGGAAAGGCAGAGATGGTAGTTGATTAGTTGATACAATGTTGGGTCTGAGAATAAAGTTGGAGAAGCATAGAGAAGGCCAGAAGGAGTTACACTGTCTGTTTGTGGATTTAGAGAAAGCTTATGACAGGGTGCCAAGAGAAGAGTTGTGGTATTGTATGAGGAAGGCTGGAGTGATCGAGAAGTATGTGAGGGTAGTGCAGGAAATGTACCAGGATAGTGTGACAGCGGTGAGATGCACAGTCGGAATGAGACTCAATCAAGGTGGAGGTGGGATTACCCCAAGGATCAGCTCTGAGTCCTTTTGTGTTCGTAATGGTGATGGATAGGTTGATGTATGTATGAGCTCAGACAGGAGTCTTCATGGACTATGGTGTTTGCAGATGACATTGTGATCTGTAGTGACAATGGAGAACATGTTGAGTCTAAGCTGGAGAGGTGGAAATATACTCTGGAGAGAAGAGGAATGAAAGTAAGTAAGAGCAATACTGAGTACATGTGTGTGAATGAGAGGGAGCCCAATGGAATTGTGCAGTTACAAGGGGTAGAAGTGATTGAAAGCAGATGAGTGTAAACACTTGGGGTCAACTGTCCAAACTAATAGAGAGTGTGGTAGAGAGGTGAAGAAGAGAGTGCAGGTGGGGTGGAATGTGTTGGAGAAAGGTGATCTGCAAGAGTGAAGGGGAAAGTCTACAATACATTAGTGAGACCAGCTATGTTGTATGACTTAGAGACTGTGGCACTAACAAAAAACATGAGGCAGAGTTGGAGGTGACAGAGCTGAAGATGTTGACATTCTCTTTGGGAGTGACAAAAATGGACAGCATTAGGAATGAACATATCAGAGGGACAGCACAGATGGGACGGTTTGGAGAGAAAGTCAGAGAGGTGAGATTGAGACAGTTCGGACATGTAGAGAGGGTATATAGGGAGAAGGATGATAAGGATGGAGCCAAACGACAGGAGGAGAAAAGGGAGGCCAAAGAAGTTTATAGATGTGTTGAGGGAGGACATGCAGGTGGTTGCTGTGACAGAGGAAGATGCAGAGGACAGAGTGAGATGCTGTGCCCCCCTAAGGGGAGCAGCTGAAAGAAGATTATTATTATTGCTGTTGTTCATAGTAGTAGATAATTGTTGTTGTCGTACCCCACCTCTTTTTAAATGTGACTGGTCTGACTAAAGCTCATATTAACTCTAGGTTCTTGGCTCTATCTGTATCACTTCAGTGCAGTCTTCAGTGTTACTCTATGTATGTGTTCTGTAAGCCCTCCCTACTACAGATGAGATATGCCAGAAAAAAAAAAAAAAAAAAGTACAATTTCTCTTTGCAGTTCCTTTTCTAAAATTGGGTGCTACTCTCGATCCCTTATCAAATAATTGATAGAATTCCTCTCTATAGTACTTTTTCATTGCACTTTGTGTGTTTGTGTGAGATCGAGGATGTGTACATGGGCTCGTGGTTTCTCGCTATTTCGCTCTGGGGTGTAGTCATGTTTGCTGTACCATATCACAGCAGACAAAACCTATTCTTTCTCATCTGTCTTCATTCAAGAGGCAGACATCTCAGAGAGAAACCATCTCCTTGTTCTGCCCACGCTGCATTTCCAAAAAAGTTACTCATTCTACCACGCAGGTCTGATCCTGCATATTTCTTTGAAAAAAAAAAACAGAAAACAGCAAAGAACAGAAAAATCTGACACCTGAATACACACTATGTTCTGAAACATTTTTAGCTGTTTTAGAGGTCATTTATCTTGATCAAGCCATCCTTTTCTCGTTTCCTTCTGTTTCAACATGAAGGTTGCATTTACCTCACTGCATAAACTGTCCCTAAGACAAATAATCTGAAATCTAGCCAAACTGTCTTGTATTAAGCAAAAAAAAAAAAAACTGCCAGTGGTGTTGTATGGCTGGGGGGGCCTGGCTGCCTTTTTGTTTCTGTCTTTTGGTTTTCCTTCCAGGTGGCTTGCATTTGGGACTGAGTGGCTGTGTTGCTGAGGTTATCAGGACCTCACCCTGATCACCTGCGGCTCGTCAGGACTCACAGCTGTGGTGCATCTATATGGATGGGAACATGGTGGCATTTAAGACTGGAGTATACAGTGTGTATTTGCCAGAGACTCGACCTTGTGACCAGACGGGTGAGATCGTCGTCTTGGGAGCCATCTCATCATCAGTGGATGCAGAGAACGTCCAGGGTTTGATGCACGGTCTGTGAAAGAGGAGGGGGTGAGGTCTCACGCTCGTCAGCACACTTCCTGAGGTACGTTAGATTTTGTGACTAACGTTTATACAGTCAGTAAATGTGGTGTCCCTCACACCTTTTTATATTGAGCTGTATGTTAGTCATGTATCGGCTTCCACTGCAGTGGAGTTTTGTGAACTGGATGTTCCATGCCTGCAGGTTGGGAAGCTGATTAGTAATCAAGCCAGGAAGTGTTTGCTGTTTGTACACCTTTAAGTGTTCTCTCTGTGTGTAGAGTGTGGACTCACATAATGGTTCCTTCTTTCACAGACTCGGTTTGTTGCGGCCACCTGGGGGGTGTCGGCGGGGTCCTTGGGTCCGAACAGCTTCTGGCTCCGGACCGTTAGCGCTGCTGGGAGCGCACCACGCCAGACCGCACTTTCTTTTGTTATTTTTTGTATCACTGTTATGTATTAAATTCAGTTAGCCTTTGTACCGTGCTCTGCTTATTTCATACTGGGTCCTTCAAACGCTGGTCGGTTCTCCGAGCTGCGTCCGACACATAAGAAGTGGAGTAAGAAAAATTTACTTGGTTAGAATTCTCAAAACTAGCAACATGTCTAGGCACTGAATTCAATTTTCAATGTTATTAATTTATATAGCGCCATCTCACGACAGTCGCCTCAAGGCGCTTCACACAACACACAACTCAAAGCAGCACAAACTGAATTCAAATCAAAAAGGGCAGAGCAAAAAGGCTAAAACATAGTCAAATAAAAAGAAATTACAAAGCAAACATAAAAAAACATAAATTCACGATAACACAGTCTAAAAAAAAGTGGGTTTTCAATCTTGATTTAAAAGTCTAATTCTAAAAAGTCTAAGAATAATCAAAATGTGCCTTAAACCTAGACAGAATTCTTGTTTCTAATTTGCCTCTGTCTTAAAATAAGGAAAACAATCTTGTTCCATTGCTTGGATGATTTGAAATCCATTGCCTTTCCTTGTTACTGGTTCAATACCAGTGGATGGCACACTTCTGCTAATCTGCTAACCACTAATTATGAAAGATAATGTTTTCATTATCTGATTAGCTTTTCAGATAACTTTGAAAACCATCATCAGACCAATTATCTTCCGATAAGTTTTGGTCCGATAATTTTTAGACCGCTAACATTTTTGAAGACGTAGCTTTTTGTAGTAGATGCGCAGTTCTATCCTCTACAAACAGATAAGAGCTGGTTCCAGAAGAAACTGCTCTATCATCTGCAGGCAAAGTAGAACTGGTCACACAAAAGAAAAAAAAATACTTTGACCCCATACTGCTACGTTGGCATCACCCAAGTCATCCAGAGGCATAAAGTTTTAACTTATCATTAAAAATTTAACCAAACTAATTTCAGACAAGTTATTTAAATTAACATCACGTCTGAAGTTTTATAAAGTGAAAATATCAGATATATGTTTTAGTTTTCAAGTACTGCACTAATTTTGAAGGATTTGGTGTGGACATGCTGTGTCCAGGTGCATTATGGATGCAGTCATGACAGGATAAATGCATTTGAGATGCTCTGATCAGGCTCCACATGGACAACAGCATTAAACTCTTTCTATATTGTCCAAAAATGCTCGCAAATATATTCTCTGAGTTTATAGACGTTACTATTGTGTTTATGTAAAAACGCCAGAAGAAGCCCAGATTGTTTCTCCAAAAGCCAAAAAGTCTGTTAAATTGTGATTCAGGCCATGTGATATAACCGGTGTCAAAATACATAGAACCCTGCCATCTACTGGCAACCGTTATATAACACTGTTGTCAACCGCAGGATTTTAAAATTATCTGTAGGTAACCTGAGAGACCACACATGTGGAGATAAAAAAAAACAAAACATAGATCTCACAGGTTTAATTGTACAGTGTGTGGTGTCAGCCACACAGTAAAAACAACACACACAAACAGATTTCACACACTAACATTCCCAGGTCAGACACTTCGCTTTCTGATTGGCTGCATGACACATTTAGCTCCTCACATCCTTCTTAACACACCACACATGGCAGGAATATCTGATAAGATTATATTTAGTGTCATCACGATTATCGGGGGGGCCTTAAGATTGTCGGAAGAGGAAAATCGGGTTCGATATCGGCCTAATTATCTTGCCATGTGAACCAGGCTTGATGTTATGACGCCTCACGGAGTGACTGATTGATCTGTTATTAACACCGCACCGAGCCGCTAACCGATCTGATGTTATGACATCACACAGAGCGACAAGTTCAGCGACCAAAATACCAACATTCTGGGCGCAATGAACATGTTTTCACTATTATTTGATTTCTTTGTGTGACTGACATAATTATTCAAGCATTCAAAAGGTGATTCCTATCGCCACACAATTCCAACCACACGAGAACATTTTTTGACAGTTTCTGTTATTGAAAGAAACCTTGTCTCCCTAACCGGATAGAGTTGTGATGTCATCACACATGCGCTTAGGCGCTGTCTAGCGGGATCTTGAAAATTTCTTTCTTTTTTTTATACAAATGAAAAAATAACATTTTACAAAGGCACATTTATTTGTAAACACCAACACATGTTACACTGATTCACTTGTGTTGGTTTTTACATAGAATGAATCAACCAATCAGTATGAGCAAAGGCTTAGTTACCCATAATCCCTTTGGGAATCTGTCTGTTGTTGTTCAAATCTTCAGAATGAGTGCACTATTTTAAAATTAACAGATATGTGTTATATATCACTTTGTACATTGTAAGAGTTTACATTAATGTAGTTATTCTATCCGGAATAATTTTATTTTTAAAGCAAAACCATAATTCAAACCTGCTTTCTATTTCAAGACCTCTGCATCATCGCTGGACCACTGTATCCTGTCAGGGTAAATGATGCATTCCTACAGCGGGGAGCAGAGTGCACAAAGAAAGAAGTGCTGGTTCATTGGCGGTTTGGGTTTGTGATCGCCTTTGATTCTGTTAGAAGCTTTGGCGGTGTTTAAACTCAAAATCAGCTTCTTAGTAGCTGAGAGTGTATGGGAGGCAAAACTGAAAGTTATCGGTTATCTGTAGCTTCCGATAAGTTTTTAGGCAGTTTACCGGTTTAGCATTAAAAAAAGCTAACTTTTCAGTTGGCTGATTACCAGTTATCGAAGCTAACCTTTTGGTTAGCTGTGCCCACCACTGTTCAATACTATACAAATAATGAATGAGTTCAGTGGTACGAATATTTCATGAGGTGAAAAATGGAATGTTACTTTAAATGAGATGAAGCAGAGCTGAATGGTACATTCCAGCTTTCACCAAATTAAATATTGGTTCAATTGAAAGAATGTAAAACATTCATTATTTGTTTTATAATTAAAATAAGGAAAACAATCTTGTTCCTTTGCTTGGATGATTTGAAATCCATTGCCTTTCCTTGTTACTGGTTAAATGCAGCTTGATATTAGCTGGAAAAATTTATTAAGAAAAAGTGAGAAACATTTTCCCAAAATAAGACATTTTTTTCTTATGTAAAAAAACGTTTGACATTATATTTCTATTTAGACAAAAATTAAGTCAAATTTTCTTTCCTCTGGGGCAGATGCCATCATATATGACGGCTAAGACCAAGCTTTACTAAATTATAAATAACTTTTTAATGATATGAGATAGAAACTTGCCATTTTTGCTGAAAAGTTAACTCCACAGACTTTCGAGCCAGCCATCGGCCATCTTTGTAATCCCCATTGAAGCTGTGCGATGACGTGCACAATGTAAGTGTCCAATTGGAATTGGTTCACCGTTGCATGGTTTTCCAAACTCCAACAATAGGGCAGATTTACCTCACATGAAAAGCCAAAGATCGTTTTCTGGAGTGATATGTTACTAGTTGGCCTGTTTGAATAGCCCCCTGGGTGAACCAATGAGTACATACTATTCCAATACGCCCTGCGCCATTACGCACAGCGAAAGTGAAAGCAGACGGAGCAGATGGAGAGCCTCCGATGACAATCACACATGCTCAAACAAAGAGTGTGTAACTATCAGGATTGCTCCACTCATTTGCATGTGAATGTTACTGGATAACTCTGTTGCTTTCTTGGCGTAAAGCACTGTTTACCATATCAATGGAGCGAGGGGGAGGGGCTGCTCCTCAGACTGTAAGGAGCCAAAGTGGGCCAAAGTGTGAATGAAAGCTGCTTTAGGAGCAGCACAGAACATTCCAAAACACAGTTGAAGTAGAAGTTTGTGATGTAACCTTTGTGTAATAGCAGACAGAAATCGCTTTGAGATGAGACAAAGAAAATGCATAGAACATTTTGTATATATTGTTCAAAATGTGCTTTTGTGTTTATTGTTTGAACCTTTTTATTGTACAGTCTCAGACCTCAAATTACCTTTATAAAGTGTCAAAACTGTTGTTTATTATAGTTTGCTGTGTGTTTTGAATAAATGTGTGTGGAAAATTATTTTTCCCTTTATTTTTTCCTTTGTTATTTCTGATTGTAAACCTTTATTACACTTGTAAAACACAACAAAAACATATATATACTGAAAGCGCAGGTTGTCCTGAAAAAAAGAGACATAAAACTTGATTGTGTGATGCAGGGAGAGCTGTTAAAAGCAATAATAATACATTCATGCCAGGTGAGTGAACTGTCCAAAAAATGAACTCAGACCCCAGAGGGTTAAAAAAAATATGTATATATATATATATATATATATATAGAGAGAGAGAGAGAGAGAGAGAGAGAGAGAGAGAGAGAGAGAGAGAGAGAGAGAGAGAGAGAGAGAGAGAGAGAGAGAGAAAAAAGAAAGAAAAAATATATATATATATATTTTTTTTCTTTTTTTCAATTTTCTTTCTTAGACATGAGTTTTTGCAGTGCTTGCAGTGCAGTTCAATACAGAGTGGGACAAATAATAATCCAACACATAAATCCCACATACGAGGTCTCTTAGATAATAAACCGACCCTTTTATTTTTTTTTTTAACTATATGGATTTGAATGACATGCGATTACACCAATCATGCTTGAACCCTCGTGCGCATGCGTGAGTTTTTTCACGCGTGTCGGTGACGTCATTTCCCTGTGAGCAGGCCTTGAGTGAGATGTGGTCCCGCCCTCTCGGCTGAATTCCTTTGTTTCACACGCTGCTCGAGACGGCGCGCGTTGCTTTATCAAAATTTTTTCTGGACCTGTGAGGAATATCCGAGTGGACACTATTCGAGAAATTAAGCTGGTTTTCTGTGAAAAGTTTAACGGCTGATGAGAGATTATGGGGTGTTTCTGTCGGTGTAAGGACTTCCCACGGAGCGGGACGTCCTGCAGCGCTTCCAGGCGATGTCGTCGGCCTGTTTCGAGCTGAAAACATCCTAATTTAAGGCTTAATTCACCCAGGACATCGTGAGAGAACAGAGAAGATTCAGAAGAGGCCGGCATGAGGAATTTATGCGGACATTCCACTGTTTAAGGACATTTTTTTAATGAAAGACGTGCGCGCAAATTCGCCGAGTCGTTTCCGTGACGACTCGGCAAATCTGTGTGCGCCGCGACAGGAAAAACACCTCCGTGTTGAAAACCATTTGTAGAATTCAGGCGGCTTTTAATGGCTTTCAACAAGTGAGTAACTGAGAAATTGTTTAACAGCTTGGGCATGTTCCAACTTGCCCGTTAAGATTTGCAACGGAGGTGTTTTTCCTGCCGCGACCCCCCGCGGTCGGGTCCAGCCCGACATGCGACTCTGCCCGCACGTTCTTTCATTACAAAATGACCGTTAACAATGGAATGTCCGAATAAACTCCTCATGCCGACTTCTTCTGAAAGTTCTCTGTTCTCTGACGACTTACTGCGTCAACAGAGCCTGAAATGTGGAAGTTTTCAACTTGAAACGGCGAGACGCTGCCGCCTCGAAGCGCAGATCGCCGTCAGGCGCCGTGGATCGTCCTTAAAGCGACACTACCAGACCAAAATCTCTCATCAGCCGTTAAAATTTTTACCGAAAACCAGCTGAATTTATTGAATGGTGTCCACTCAGTTGTGCTTTACAGTTTTGAAAAAATTTTTATCAAACAAAGCAACAGTCTCTGAGCCATTCCTAAACAATGAAAAAAAATCGACGAGCGGGTGGACGACTCCTCACTCAAAGACTGCCCACAGGCGAATGACGTAACCGACAGGCGTGAAAAAACTCTCGCATGCCCACGAGGGTTCAAGCATGTCTGATGTAATCACACGTGATTCAAATCCATATGGTTTTTGAAAAAATAATAAGGTCAGATACTTTTCTAATAGACCTCGTATATTGAGCTGATTTTGGAAAAGATAGATTGGTGCTATTTTCACTCTACTGGACTAAATTAGCACCACACAGATTACATCACACAGTTTCAGCAGTTGCCACAGTCTGAAAACATCTAATTACAGGCTTTTCGCACAAAACTTTCAAAGTTTGCATAGAATGCATGAAAACAGCATGAAAAAAGAAGGAAACAGCAATAAAATGCAGACCAGCATGGCAAGGAACCATTTGCTAAGTGCTTCTTTCCCTGCTTATGGCTTTATACACAGGAATAGTTTGCGTGCTCTTGCAGCAAATCATATCAAGGCCTCCACCACTGTTAGTGAATCTGTGCCAGGAGTAGAGGAGGTTTGAGTAAAATGTGAGAGGGCAGCTGCTTCCTACTGCCTCAACACCAACAATAATTTTAACCACATCACCGGGATTAATGTAAATCAAATAGAATGGAGGAAAGGTAGTAATTTTACATGAGGATAAAGTGCGACCATGTAACAGCGTGCAAATAATAAATCCCCACAGCACCCCGTCCCAATCAAAGCTTAATGTTAGTTTTCCACTGATTTATTAAAAGTAGTCAAGGTCCAGTATAACTCAAGAGTGAATAAAATGTATCCCAGCATTCAAACCAACATATAACATCAGTTTGAACAGAACAGCAGCAGCAGACTTTTAAAAAAAAGATAGCCCCATTTTGACTCTACATGCTGAGCGTGAACAGAATTTCAACATAATGTCCACATATTACGTAATATGAACGAGCGAAGCTGTTCAGCATCTCACCATGTCATTTAGGTCCTTCAGATGTTTTTTAGCAAATGCTTCAGGGGAGCATTAGCATGACTAAAACCTTTCAGCTTCTGGGTGGTCTGCCTCCCCAGACCCCTCCTAATGACAGCCCTCTTAACCCCCTGCCACTTTAAGCATTTTTTTTAATGTAGATGTAAATTAATATTCAAACTTTTCAGCTACTTGGCTGTACAATATGGCCAAATTATCATATCTCAATATTGTCATATCAATATGATATATAATATGACAAAACAAAACAGTTTCTTAAACAAAACAGCAATAATGCCACACTCATTTTACACTCATCATAAGGTTAGGATACTGTGCCCTCCAAAAGTATTGGAACACTTGGTATTTCACACATTTTAATTTGTTTATGCCATTTCCAAAACAAAAATTACATAAAATATAAAGAATAAAAATTTCTAAAATTATCTTTCTCAAACTCAAACTGAAAGTAAATCTCTAAAACTTGATAATACATGTAAATAACAATCAGTTTTATTGCCAGTTTTCTTCAGACAAGCCAGGGGATGGAAACATAAAGATTCCAAAAAGGTATAGTTTTGACTATCTATGATTGAATGCTATGGAGTTATGAGGCAAACGCAGCAAGAATAGTGACAAACGTCAGTTTCAGTTTGTACAGGGGTCAAAAGTTAAAGTTGTTACAATTTTGGTAAAAAAAAAAAAAAAGATGTAACTTATTGGTTGAGTTAATCGGGTTTTTAAAAGTAACAGTTTGCATCATGTGTCATGCTTAGTTCATGTTACAGGGTAACATATGTCATGTTGTAGAAACCAATGGACATTGACCTTGTTTGACCTTTACTTTGGAGACCAAGCATTCAACATTGTCAAAACTATTCCATTTATTAATCCTATTCTGTTAAAATAAAAATGATATATCATATAGCACCCGAGTGGACAAAACATGGCATGCAAGTTCCATCAGCAATGGCCAGTAATGAAGCTGCTTGACAAAACAGTTTAGGGTGAACGCCAGTCAGTTTTCATTTTGATCACTTCATGTGCATTCGTATGGTCACATGTCTCATTCTGAGTCCACTTCAAGGTAAAACACAGGAGAGACACACACTGTAAGTATGGAAGAGGGTCGCCTACTGAAACGCTTTTAACTGCTCCAGACTATTGGAGGAAAAACTGCACAGCTAACAGCCACATGCAGTTTTCTCACTGTGGTTCAGCATGCTTATGAAACTGCAAGCAAGGTAAAGCTGAGAAGACCCCATGGGTCTGAATTGCCCAGACATGGACACAACTACGATCGCCATCAGACAAGCAACCTGGGATACGAGTCTAAAGGTGCTGAGAAAGACATTACAGGAGAGTTTCACATTGTCAAACATGACAGGGGCCATAGAAGAAGGTGAAAAAAGACAACTACTAACAAGAAATTTAAGTGGAAGAAGAGTATCCATGACAGCCATAAATAATCTACTCACCTAATCTGTTTCATAAATCTATTTCTCCCTACTGCATACTGCCACCTAGGAACCACCGTAGGGTGCATACGATGATTATTGCCTTATTAACAGCGCCGCCGTTCAGCATAAGCAGACTACGCAGCCTGTGTGGGGCACCAACCATGTTGCACTAGTTTGCAGGGCCTCCAATTGACTGAAAAATGTGTTGAAATTATTACATTATTACATTTCAAAATCAATATGAATTATTTATGAATAGGCCCATCGTTTTTCAATCAATCAATCAATCAACTTTTTTCTTATATAGCGCCAAATCACAACAAACAGTTGCCCCAAGGCGCTCCATATTGTAAGGCAAGGCCATACAATAATTATGAAAAACCCCAACGGTCAAAACGACCCCCTATGAGCAAGCACTTGGCCACAGTGGGAAGGAAAAACTCCCTTTTAACAGGAAGAAACCTCCAGCAGAACCAGGCTCAGGGAGGGGCAGTCTTCTGCTGAGACTGGTTGGAGCTGAGGGAAAGAACCAGGAAAAAGACATGCCGAGAAGGGGGGCAGAGATCGATCACTAATGATTAAATGCAGAGTGATGCATACGGAGCAAAAAGAGAAAGAAACAGTGCATCATGGGAACCCCCCCACAGTCTACGTCTAAAGCAACATAACCAAGGGATGGTCCAGGGTCACCCGATCCAGCCCTAACTATAAGCCTTAGCGAAAAGGAAAGTTTTAAGCCTAATCTTAAAGTAGAGAGGGTATCTGTCTCCCTGATCTGAATTGGGAGCTGGTTCCACAGGAGAGGAGCCTGAAAGCTGAAGGCTCTGCCTCCCATTCTACTCTTACAAACCCTAGGAACTACAAGTAAGCCTGCAGTCTGAGAGCGAAGCGCTCTAATGGGGTAATATGGTACTACGAGGTCCCTAAGATAAGATGGGACCTGATTATTCAAAACCTTATAAGTAAGAAGAAGAATTTTAAATTCTATTCTAGAATTAACAGGAAGCCAATGAAGAGAGGCCAACACGGGTGAGATATGCTCTCTCCTGCTAGTCCCCGTCAGTACTCTAGCTGCAGCATTCTGAACCAACTGAAGGCTTTTTAGGGAACTTTTAGGACAACCTGATAATAATGAATTACAATAGTCCAGCCTAGAGGAAATAAATGCATGAATTAGTTTTTCAGCATCACTCTGAGACAAGACCTTTCTGATTTTAGAGATATTGCGTAAATGCAAAAAGGCAGTCCTACATATTTGTTTAATATGCGCTTTGAATGACATATCCTGATCAAAAATGACTCCAAGATTTCTCACAGTATTACTAGAGATCAGGGAAATGCCATCCAGAGTAACGATCTGGTTAGACACCATGCTTCTAAGATTTGTGGGGCCAAGTACAATAACTTCAGTTTTATCTGAGTTTAAAAGCAAGAAATTAGAGGTCATCCATGTCTTTATGTCTGTAAGACAATCCTGCAGTTTAGCTAATTGGTGTGTATCCTCTGGCTTCATGGATAGATAAAGCTGGGTATCATCTGCGTAACAATGAAAATTTAAGCAATACCATCTAATAATACTGCCTAAGGGAAGCATGTATAAAGTGAATAAAATTGGTCCTAGCACAGAACCTTGTGGAACTCCATAATTAACTTTAGTCTGTGAAGAAGATTCCCCATTTACATGAACAAACTGTACTCTATTAGACAAATATGATTCAAACCACCGCAGCGCAGTGCCTTTAATACCTATGACATGCTCTAATCTCTGTAATAAAATTTTATGGTCAACAGTATCAAAAGCAGCACTGAGGTCCAACAGAACAAGCACAGAGATAAGTCCACTATCCGAAGCCATAAGAAGATCATTTGTAACCTTCACTAATGCTGTTTCTGTACTATGATGAATTCTAAAACCTGACTGAAACTCTTCAAATAGACCATTCCTCTGCAGGTGATCAGTCAGCTGTTTTACAACTACCCTCTCAAGAATCTTTGAGAGAAAAGGAAGGTTGGAGATTGGCCTATAATTAGCTAAGATAGCTGGGTCAAGTGATGGCTTTTTAAGTAATGGTTTAATTACTGCCACCTTAAAGGCCTGTGGTACATAACCAACTAACAAAGATAGATTGATCATATTTAAGATTGAAGCATTAAATAATGGTAGGACTTCCTTGAGCAGCCTGGCAGGAATGGGGTCTAATAAACATGTTGATGGTTTGGATGAAGTAACTAATGAAAATAACTCAGACAGAACAATCGGAGAGAAAGAGTCTAACCAAATACCGGCATCACTGAAAGCAGCCAAAGATAACGATACATCTTTGGGATGGTTATGAGTAATTTTTTCTCTAATAGTCAAAATTTTGTTAGCAAAGAAAGTCATGAAGTCATTACTAGTTAAAGTTAATGGAATACTCAGCTCAATAGAGCTCTGACTCTTTGTCAGCCTGGCTACAGTGCTGAAAAGAAACCTGGGGTTGTTCTTATTTTCTTCAATTAGTGATGAGTAGAAAGATGTCCTAGCTTTACGGAGGGCTTTTTTATAGAGCAACAAACTCTTTTTCCAGGCTAAGTGAAGATCTTCTAAATTAGTGAGACGCCATTTTCCTCTCCAACTTACGGGTTATCTGCTTTAAGCTACGAGTTTGTGAGTTATACCACGGAGTCCACGAAGCTCTCTTTTTCAGAGGAGCTACAGCATCCAAAGTTGTCTTCAATGAGGATGTAAAACTATTGACGAGATACTCTAACTCCCTTACAGAGTTTAGGTAGCTACTCTGCTCTGTGTTGGTATATGACATTAGAGAACATAAAGAAGGAATCATATCCTTAAACCTAGTTACAGCGCTTTCTGAAAGACTTCTAGTGTAATGAAACTTATTCCCCACTGCAGGGTAGTCCATCAGGGTAAATGTAAATGTTATTAAAAAATGATCAGACAGAAGGGAGTTTTCAGGGAATACTGTTAAGTCTTCTATTTCCATACCATAAGTCAGAACAAGATCTAAAATATGATTAAAGTGGTGGGTGGACTCATTTACTTTTGAGCAAAGCCGATAGAGTCTAATAATAGATTAAATGCAGTGTTGAGGCTGTCATTCTCAGCATCTGTGTGGATGTTAAAATCGCACACTATAATTATCTTATCTGAGCTAAGCACTAAGTCAGACAAAAGGTCTGAAAATTCACAGAGAAACTCACAGTAACGACCAGGTGGACAATAGATAATAACAAATAAAACTGGTTTTTGGGACTTCCAATTTGGATGGACAAGACTAAGAGACAAGCTTTCAAATGAATTAAAGCTCTGTCTAGGTTTTTGATTAATTAATAAGCTGGAATGGAAGATTGCTGCTAATCCTCCCCCTCGGCCCGTGCTACGAGCATTCTGACAGTTAGTGTGACTCGGGGGTGTTGACTCATTTAAACTAACATATTCATCCTGCTGTAACCAGGTTTCTGTTAGGCAGAATAAATCAATACGTTGATCAATTATTATATCATTTACCAACAGGGACTTAGAAGAAAGAGACCTAATGTTTAATAGACCACATTTAACTGTTTTAGTCTGTGGTGCAGTTGAAGGTGCTATATTATTCTTTCTTTTTGAATTTTTATGCTTAAATAGATTTTTGCTGGTTATTGGTGGTCTGGGAGCAGGCACCGTCTCTACGGGGATGGGGTAATGAGGGGATGGCAGGGGGAGAGAAGCTGCAGAGAGGTGTATAAGACCACAGCTGTGCTTCCTGGTCCCAGGCTAGACAGTCACAGTTTGGAGGATCCAAAAAAATTGGCCAGATTTCTAGAAATGAGAGCTGCTCCCTCTAAAGTGGGATGGATGCCGTCTCTCCTAACAAGACCAGGTTTTCCCCAGAAGCTTTGACAATTATCAATGAAGCCCACCTCATTTTTTGGACAAAACTCAGACAGCCAGCAATTCAAGGAGAACATGCGGCTAAACATGTCACTCCCGGTCTCATTGGGGAGGGGCCCAGAGAAAACAACAGAGTCCGACATTGTTTTTGCAAAGTTACACACGATTTAATGTTAATTTTAGTGACCTCCGATTGGCGTAACCGAGTGTCATTACTGCCGACGTGAATTACAATCTTACCCAAATTTACGCTTAGCCTTAGCCAGCAATTTCAAATGTCCTTCGATGTCGCCTGCTCTGGCCCCCGGAAGACAATTGACAATGGTTGCTGGTGTCGCTAACTTCACATTTCTCAAAACAGAGTCGCCAATAACCAGAGTTTGATCCTCGGCGAGTGTATCGTCGAGTGGGGAAAAACGGTTAGAGATGTGAACGGGTTGACGGTGTACACGGGGCTTCTGTTTAGGGCTACGCTTCCTCCTCACAGTCACCCAGTCAGCCTGCTTTCCCGACTGCACGGGATCTGCCAGGGGGGAACTAACGGCGGCTAAGCTACCTTGGTCCGCACCGACTACAGGGGCCTGGCTAGCTGTAGAATTTTCCATGGTGCGGAGCCGAGCCTCCAATTCGCCCAGCCTGGCCTCCAAAGCTACGAATAAGCTGCACTTATTACAAGTACCGTTACTGCTAAAGGAGGCCGAGGAATAACTAAACATTTCACACCCAGAGCAGAAAAGTACGGGAGAGACAGGAGAAGCCGCCATGCTAAACCGGCTAAGAGCTAGTAGCTGCGCTAAGCTAGCGGATTCCCAAAAACACACAAAGTGAATAATGTGCAAATAATCCAGAGGTGATTCAGCAGAAGGAGTGCCCCAATCAAGGCACCAAACAGGCCATGAAGCAGCACAGGCAACGCACGACAACAGCGAGCGCACGACAACGGTGCTAAAATAAAATAAAAATAATAAAAATAAAAAAAATAAAAAAATAAAAACGAAAGCGTTAGCAAGCTAGTTAGCTTGCCAACGCTAATGAAAGTTGGCTGATAAAAGTGCTCCGTCGCGATGTTTCGACCGTTAGAGGTCTTCCTTAGGCGTTGGAGCACAGTAAAAAAGTTAAAAAAGTAAAAAGGTAAAAAAGTAAAAAAGTCTTGAAAAAGACTGTTAGTTCAAGTCCAAAGCAGGTACCAGGTAGCAGTCTCTGTGTAAACAGTCCCAACCACTTATCCTTTTTGATATCCTTTATCACAATGTTTTTGTCTTTAAACATTGTGTGGGCACCTACCCCATTACTTAATTGTGACAAATTAACAGTTTTTTTTTGCCTAATATAAAGCCCCCATCCACCCCCGCCCCGATTCCCTGAAATGGTACAGCCCTGTTTGTGTCTTTCTCTGTTCGCTGTGTCGCCTAACCAGGGTTGCCAGATGTGACGATTTCCAGTCCAATAAATGCTCAAAAATGCATGGAGGCACTAAATCCTGCGCAATTTGAACTGATTTTTAAAATGCAGTGCCATATTTTTACCCTAAACAAACTAATTGGATGGGAAAACACCCAATCTGAGGAGATTTTCATTAGATTTTTCTAATGAAAGATGTGCGGACGGGTCCGCGTGTCAGCTCACAGCCGCGACGCTCCGCCACAGGAAAAACACCTCCGTTGGAAGCTTTAAGGACAAGTTGGAACATGTCCAGCTGTTAAACAATTTCTCATATACTCACTCCACTGAAAGCCATCAAAAGCCGCCTGGATTTTACAAATGGTTATCAACACGGAGGTGTTTTTCCTGTGCCGCCGCTCCGCGCCGGCTGCGTCCTGACGCGCGGACCCGTCCGCACATCTTTCATTAGAAAAATCTCCTTTAACAGTGGAAAATCCGGATAAAATGCTGAAACCGACTTCTTCTGAAACTTCTCTGTTCTCTCACGACGTCCTGGATCAATAGAGCCTGAAATGTGGAGGTTTTCAGCTTGAAACAGGCTGACGACGGCGCCTGAGAGCGCTGCGTGACGTCTCGCACCGTGGGAAGTCCTTAAAGCGACAGTGTCACCTCAAAATCTCTCATTAGCCATTAAAATTTTCACTGAAAACCAGCTTAATTTTTCGAACCATGTCCACTTCAATGTGTCTCACAGCTTTAGAAAAAATTTTGATCAAACAAAGCGCCAGTCTCTCAGCAACTTCTCAGACAAAGGAATTCCGACGAGGGGCTGGACGACTCCTCCCACAAGGAGTGCTCACAGGCGAATGACGTCACCGACAGGCGTGGAAAAACTCACGCATGCGCATGAGGGTTCATGCATGTCTGACGTAAAAACATATGAATGAAATCCATATAGTTTTTGAAAAAAATAAAAAGGACCTATACTTTATGGACAGCCCTCGTATATTTGTTCATTGCTCATTGTTTATTTGGAATCTACAGTGTTTTTTTTATTTAATTTAATTCTAATGCTGCTGTTAAGAAAGTTATTTATTATTTATACATTATAAATGGTGCTGCTGTTCTTTACTGTTATTGGCCTTACTTATTATAACATTGTAAATGTTCATTGCTATATGTGTATTTAATGTGAATTTTAATAAATAGTAACGGTTTGAGTAGAACTTTTGTGTGTGTGTGTGGGGGGGGGGCTTCTCTTGTATGGGGGTGGGGGGGGGCTCCCTGACCAGTTATGCTTAGGGCCTCTAAAACCTTAACAGCGGCCCTGCTTATTAGACATTTAAAGTCAGCTATATATCCATCTGGTTGTGTTGAAACTCATGAAGTGTTCATAAAGTGAGTGATAAATACGTCCAACAAATGTAAACCAAACTGAACTAACTATAAGGAATAAATAATAAATACCTTGCAACACAACCATATCCTGCTGATTTTACTTCTCCTGAAGTGGCACACAGCAGCCAACAGAATACCGTGCTGTTGTCTGACACTGCTTCAAGCTTCACGCGGCTTTGTATGCGTCAGTACTCCCAAGTTCCACATGTCGTTATTAAATGTCTGAGTGCCACCATCACATTTGTGTTTCTTAATGGCCCAACCCCATTATGTAAGCATTCAAGTAAGCACAGACATTGTTATATTACTGCTAAGTGGATCCTTGCCATTTGATTGGTGCTTTGTATGTCACATGACATGGATTATTTGTCCCATTTGTGTTGCATTGCATTTAGAGTGCGATTTGGTTCCATTTAGAGTGAAAATTTGGTTCCATACATTTGGTACCATTGCACTGTGCATGCGCACACCCACATACACGGACACGCACACGCACCAAATCCACTGCACTGTAAAACCGTCTGGAGGCTGTTAGCAGCAAGTTAGAATGAAAAGCTGGACTAATTTCTCAGATTTGTTTTTTTTTTTTTTGCTGCACTGAGGAAATACACAGTCCTTTTTTTGGTACACACGCGCACAAGCACATCCCTTTTGTGTGAGCACGCACATGCACCGCACACACGCGGGACGACAGAAGTGAGACGATTGAATTGAGCTAACTGACGGTGCTAGTTCTTGTAACACACACACACACAGAGGCATGCACACACACAAAAGCCACTCCGCTGTTAACCGTCTGGATGCATGAAAAGCTGAAGTGATTTTTGGCTGGACTGAGGAACTACGCAAAGTTTTTTTTTTTTTTTTTTTTATGGAAGTCTGAAGTCAGTGCACAGCATCACTGGACTACACGTCACAATTTGGACTTTAGCAGCAGTGCAACATCAAAAAGTAAGTCCCTTTTCTGTTGTTTATAAATTAATAAAATATCAAATGACAATAATCTATTTTAACCGTCATATAAAACAAATAATGAATGTGTTTACATTCTTTCAATGGAACAATATTTAATTAGGTGAAAGCTGGAACATTTGGTATGTTCCAGCTTTCACCTCATGAAATATTTGTGCCATTGAATAAACATCAGTTAGCAGTGCTGTTCGCTGACCTGTTGATATAACTAACAGTTATATCAACAGTGTCTGATGTCACTTTCTCTTCATGACAAACTTGTCGAAATAAAACATAATGGGGAGGTTCTGCAAAACAAAACTATTCATTGTGTGAAAGTGAACGGAGCGTCGGCTATCTCAGAATAAAAAGTGGATGTTGACAACACACAAGGTTGCCAACTTTGGGACTTTGGTTGGAGTGAGACTCTGTGCGCACGTACCGTGCGCTGAATGAAAAGTTTTGATAACCCTAACCCTAATCCTAATTAAAAAACATTACAGTTCACAAATAAAAATAATAATAGAAGGGAAACTCTGCTTGATTCTTCTCCTGTCCATCCTCCTTCTTTTTTCTGAAATACTTCACCAAGTTCATCCACAGGCATGTGAGAGGCAAATAAAGAAAAATGCTAAAACAGAAGCTGAAGGGTTTTAGCCATGCTAATGCTTCCCTGAACACAGGCTGGATGTGTGTGTGTCCCGGTTGTCAGGAGGATATGCCAGCAACTCCTGTGCAGTGTGAGCCTTCTCCAGAACTGAAGAGGAGGAAAAGACTCAAGCCTAACACCGCTGAAATGATCTTATTTTTAAATAAAAACCTTTTGAAGGCCCCAAATCTCTATTACATACAGTATTTTATGACTAATGTCTTTAAATGAAAACAGTCAAAAATTTGGAGATGCCCACTGAACCTTTATTATTTAACATACACAACAGTGTCCTGTTTAATTGTTCCATGCAAGGGCTATGTTAAAAATTGGCCAGCAGATGTCACCATACTTAACTGTATCAAATGCTTCTAAAAAAAATTGAGCCATTTCAACACAATAGCTTCCTGTTGATTCAATGGCTTCAGTTTCTCCGTCAGTAATAATTTAGCTATAAAATACATCAGTGAACACATTTTTTAGTGCATGTACACAGATAGACAAAATCATGAATACTTGCTAACCACGACATTAACATGTCCTTTAAATTACCTAGTTTGTAACTAGTTGAAGTCTGTAGTCAAAAAAAGTGGCCGACTCAGAAACAAGCTTCGATGCTATGCTTGAATTCTCTCTGAACTCTTCCCGAACAGCTGACATATCAGATGCAAGGTTTTCAGCAACTCAGCAATCAGAGAATCCTGCAGTCAGAATGTTGTCAGCAGATGTTAACAGCTGTTTCAGGTGTGCACCTTAAACTTCCTCTCTTTTCATTAAGAAACAATATGCTGTGGTCTGGTCTAATCTAGTCACCAACAGAAAATTAACAAGAGTTATTTTTAGTTTGGCATGACATTTCTTGCTTGTGCGTGAGATTGATGGTGATAGCACAAGTGTCACGCCAGATGTGTGAGAGTTGGCACCCCGAACACAATATTCTGGTTCTATTTTGCATATACAATAGGGATAATTGGGCATGGCACAGTGCCTTAGTGGTTAGTACGCTTGCCTCATACCGAGGTGGTCATGGGATCACTTCCCACCTGGTCATCTCTTTGTGGAGTTTGCATGATCTCCCCATGTTTGCGTAGGTTTCCTCCGGTTGGTCTGGTGTCACCGACTGAACGGCCCCTCTAAAACTTGGTCTGCCCTGCCTTCACTATGCATGCATCATTTCAGAGCATCAGCAGCATCATTTCTGAGTGTCAATACCGATTCATTGATTATCACCTCATTTCTGCTTAAAACGGTCTCAGTAACAGATGCCTGAAGCTTTTGTACAACAATCATTTCCACATACATTCAGCGTTATTTCACAATAAAAGACAGGGGAAGCGATCAGAGCACCACAGCAGCACATCTGAGTCTGGTGTGCTGCTGTGGCGCCTACGTCATTTCAGAGTGCCAGTTGCGATTCACCAATTACCGCCTCCTTTCTGCTTAAAACGGCCTCATTTCTGCTTAAAAATGGCTTTAGAATGATTTAAGAGGTTTTAATTTGCCATTGATGGTTAATAATCACATTATTCCCTTTGATTGCTTAGGGTGTAGAGAGTCAGACTCAGAGAGTCAGACTCAGACATGTGCAGTGAAGGCAGGGCGGACCAGTTTTTAGAGAGGACCGTTCCGTCAGCGACACCGGCTTCCTTCCACTTCCAAAGAGGTGCGGGTTAGGTGAACTGGGCACTTTAAATTGACCATAGGTGTGAGTGTGAGTTTACTTTCTATAGTCTTTCTTTCTATATGTGGCCTCGTGATAAACTGGCATCATGCCCACGGTGTATCCTGCCTCTTGCCCCATGACTGTTGAGACAGGTCCAGCTCCCATGACCCTTGATCAGAGTGGGAACTTCCCACTAGTCCTAGGGTACACTACTCCTAGGGTACACTAGTCCCAGTCCTAGGGTTAATTATTCCTAGGGTACACTAGTCCTAGGGTCCACTAGTCCTAGTCTTAGGGTCAATTATTCCTAGTGTACACTAGTCCTAGGGTCCACTAATCCTAGTCTTAGGGTCAATTATTCCTAGGGTACACCAGTCCTAGGGTGCACTAGACCTGGTTAGGGCTCGGGGTTCATGTGAACTTTAAAATCTGAATTGCATTTCTTTTCTGTGTGGTGTTTTGCATGTGCCTGCGTGGGCTTCCCATGAATACTCTTGTTCCTCTAAAAATGTTAGATTTGATCTTCTTCCAGTCAATGTAAAATCTTTCACTTACTTTGAAACCACATGAGGGTAGAGACTGTTGTGGTGCTAAAGTGACACCCTCATGAGAAAGCATGTGATCCTCAGTCAGATTTAATCAGTTGCTTTGTCAGTAGAGCAGGGTGTCCACTAAATGATGGATCACTGGGTTTGAGTCCTGATTGCAGCTGTGGGGAAAACGTCCCTGACACTGAAGCCATAAACACCGCTTAACCTCTAAAATGACATCTGGCCTAGTTATAACCCTCATCGCCCACATTCTCCTGGACCACAAACTTTATGGAACGAATGCAACGAGTCAGTCCAGACAGCATAGACGTCTGGGCCTCATATATGCCAACTATGGTGCCACATGGCTTTGTTCTACCAATGTCACATTAGATTTTGGGCAAATCTGGTCCACACACAAAAAGCTGATTTTGGATGAATACTGCATGGGTCAAACTGGCAAGTATACAAGGAACCAGTTTTAGGGTGAGTTTTGTTTTCTGTGTCTGTGCAAAATATAGTCCATATGAACTAAATGATAAGTGAAATTTTTCCCAAAATTGAGAGCTATCTGGGTGGTATACATTGTATTAAAAAAAAAGTCTGTGAAATTAACAGTAAAATCCTGTGAAATCACGACATTAAAAACTGTAAAAAGAAAAACAATGGAGTAATGTTTAATTTACAGCAGTAATATGTCAAATGTGGAACAGAACTGAACTGTGAATTTAACAGTACAAATATGTTAAAATATTATATATCACTGTAGAATTTACAAATGACTGTAGTTTAAACACAGAAAAGCCGTAATACCAAAAATTGTACATTATAGTTAGATTATCCAGATGACAATTTTCACAAATATAGTAAAATATTGATAATGAAGGGTTTGAATAAAGAAAAAAAAATACATTTTGAGGATAATTAAACATAAGGTGACCGTTTTGCAGAGATTTTATCTTCTAAATATACAATAAAATTATGACAGGTTTACATTGTAAAATTTACATATTTTATATATGTGAGTTTCGAAGGGTTATTTTGTTCTATTATTCTGTTGGTTATTTTTGCATTTCATTGGTTTTGGTTTGTTTATTCTCTTGCTGGGGTGTTTCTGCTTGGTTCTGTCTGTCTCTGTCTCTCTTGTTTGTCTCTTGGGTCTTGGTGGTGAGTGTTTCTCTCTCTCTCTCTCTGGCCATGCCCTTGTTCTGGTGCTTTCCATGCACACCTGTTTCTGATTTGCCAATTATCACCTGGGGTTATATAAGCTCACTGGATGTGTTCGTCTCTTGCCAGTTTGTTGTGCCTTGTGCTTTCATTCCAGCTCTGTTCCTCTGTTTGTATTCCTGCCTGTCTCAGTGTGTTCCTGACCTCCAGCCTGTTACCTTGACCACACCGTTTGCCTGATGTTTTTTTTACTGCTGCTTTTCTTTGACTGACTACTTGTGTACCAACCTCTGCTATCCACCTCAGTAAAGCCTTCTAAAAACCAGAGCTGTTTGTACGAGCCGTGCATTTGTGTACTGCAATTCCTGGCCATCCAGCCTGATAATGTAAAGCCATATGCACTGTAATTTTTATCTTTCTCCTGGTAACCACAGCTGCCAGAATTTTTTCTATGAAAAAGAAGGGATTTTTTTTATAGTGTATAGTGTCCTTTTGACCCCACACAAATATGGAATAAAGATGAAGATAAAGACAATTGATAGTCCAGTCTCACACTTTGTTTTTTTTTTTTCTTTTCTTTTTCCGTGATACAGATTCAGAAATGTATTACCTTTTCATGATGCAGTCACCCTTCCCTCACCTATTTTGACCCTAACCCAAAGACCAACCCCCCTGCGTGCATGTCACCCCAAATTTCGTGATACCATCACAACATTCTATTGTGACACCATCACGAAAATCTACTCTACTAATAGATTAAATCATTCAGATGTACTCACACTTGGTGCTCTGGACTGGGTCCAAGCGCATTACAGCCCCAAACGCCCACTTTGTTTGGCGAGTGCTCTTGTCTACTGGCACGTCTTTCTCAATTTGTGGAGCAACTAATTGGTGAAAGACCCCAGACCAGCCCAGCTGACTCAGCTGTGGCCACAAGTAATGTGATCAAAAACACCATCATCACATCACTGACATAACTAATTTAACAATTCCTACTTTTAATAAGTTTATTCAACAACATTTGCGTTAGAAACTGGTCTGGTTTCTCACTTCATTCATGAAGGTGAATCACGGTCAGTGATCAAAGCTGCAAAATATATCCTCATCACATGCAGTTGTGGGCACAGTTAAACAAAAAGTTAGCTTCGATAACCATTAATCTGCCTCCTGAAAAGTTAACTTTTATAATGCTAAACCGATAAAAAAAATTTGTGGAAGTTATCGCTAACTGCTAACTTTTAGTGTTGATACATTTGCGGCCACATCGGATTACACTGTTGGCTACTGATAAGCCAGCAGGGGTTGCTGGATAAATTCCCAGGATCACAAACACAAAATAAATCACAAAAAACAGAAGTTCAAGAAGAAGTTCAAGAAACAGGTGGAATATGCCGGAAAGCTGCGCATGTTGGCAAAGCCACAAACGGAGGAACAAGGGAGACAATATTTCCTTCCATAAGTAAGTGGTTTTGGTTCTTCTTGTCACTTTGTCCATGATATTTGGATGATAAACAGCTGTATATCTCCTGCCGTACCTGTGTCGCCCGATGACACGGACCATTAACTCTTCACTTATGTCTTATCCTATATTTTCCACTGCTAGACCAATGTCTAAATACTTGTCGTTAGTGATTAAAATTGTTCGACAAGACCTTAAAATAATGAGATTATAATGACGACATGACATTAGGAGATGTCATGTCGCTGTCCATGAAGGGACATTTTCATTTCAAAGAAAAAAGTATATTATATACAGCTAATATCATAAAATGCATTAAAATTGTAATCCTGCAAACTAATCCCCATTTTTACTAAATACACCTGTAATCTGAATATGTCTTTTTTTCTGTAACTGTAGCGGAATACAGTTACCTTTTTTTTTTTGGTATCCTAATTACGTAACGCCGTTACATGTATTCCGTTACTCCCCAAGCCTGATTATATATTCATAAACCGTTAATGGAGTTGCGTTCACAAATACAAATAAATGCACAAAAAAATAAATAAATAATAAAATCCCAAACACAGTGTCTTTATAAAAAGCAGTAAATCGCAATATTAATAGTCACAGTTTATCTCTGTATTATATAAATACAGGAACAGCTCACCTGTGTTGCGTTCAACACGACTGGTAAAATCTACGCTTTCCCCACTGAAGAAACTGTCTTTTCACTTTACAAAAGTAAAGATTTGCATGTACACTGTGTTTTTAAAGCAGACACACTACCTGTCGATTTACACTACGGGAGCTCATCTCGACAGAACAGACTGTTGCAGACACGCAACAGACAGGAACTAACATGTAACGTATGATTTTAGGGTTTACAAATGTTTTGACCATCAAATTTACTCAATTTACCAGTTAAAAAAAAATGTTAGCAGACTGAAAGTTAGCGGAATTAAATTTAGCGGAAGCTAACTGGTTAGGGCTGCCAACTTTGGGACCTTAGCTGTACTGAGATTCTGCACATGCATAGCGCACGCCAAAAAATTTTTGTAACCCTAACTTTAAAAAAAAAACAGTCCTCTTTTACTAATAAAAATAATAGAAGGGAAACTGTGTTTGATCCTTCTTTTCTCTACGTCCATGATCCTTCCTTTTTCTGGTTTATCCAGCTCTTTACAAGCTGGGCAAAATCTATCTTCATATGCCACCAGCTTCTGTTCCTGTTCGAGTCTTCTCCAAAACTGGAGAGAAGAGAAACAGACTCAAGCTTAACACCGCTGAAATGATCTTGTTTTTAAATAAAAACCTTTGAAATCCCCAAATCCCCTTCAATTTGTACAACTATGGTCATAACTGTCACTAGTTGAACAAACATTTCACAATTTTTATCTGTATTACATACAGTATTTTATGATGGCACAGTCACATTATAACACAAGTGTATTATTAATGTCTTTAAACACGTTTCATTGTACCATGCAAGTGCTATGTTAAAGATGGGCCAGCAGATGTCGCCATATTTAATTGTATCACATGCTTCAAACACTGAACCACTTCAACACAATTGTTTCATATTTATTCAGTGGTTCAAAAAGCTTCAGTTTCTCTGTCAGTAATAAGTATCAATAAAATGCATCATATACCACATGTTTTCAGCGCATATGCACAGATAGACTTACAATCATGAATACTTAGGATACTCATGATATGTTCTTTAAATTACCTAGTTTTGCAACTAGTTGAAGTCTGTAGTCTACTCTCTCAACACACAGTTAGACTGACAAGGCTCCATCTGTTGTGGCAAGGGATCCAAAGTTAGGTTTTTTATGGGTTTACCTTGTCATCCAAAACTTTCAATCCCGCATCAGTGGCTGACTCAGAACCAAAAGCTCAGAAGCTTTGCTCAAATTCTCTCTGAACTCTTCACGTGCAGCTGAGGTATCAGGTGCAAGGTTTTCAGCGAATCAACGATCAGAGAATACTGCAGTCAGAACGTTGTCAGTAAATGTTAACAGCTGTTTCGGGTGTACGCTTTAAACGCCTCTACTTTCATTAACCCTCTGGGGCCGAAGTCGTCGTATACGATGGCTAAGACCAAGCTTTACTAAATTATAAATAACTTTTGAATGATATGAGATACAAGCTTACTTTTTTTGCTGAAAAAGTTAACTCTGCTGACTTTTGAGCCAGCCATCGGCCATCTTTGTACTCCTCATAGAAGCTGTGTGATGACGTGCGCAATGTGAGTGTCCAATCGGAATTAGTTCAACGTCACATGGTTTTCCAAAATCCAATCGTAGGCCAGATTTACCTCACGTGAAAAGCCAAAGATCATTTTCAGGAGTGATATGTTACTAGTTGGCCCATTTGAATAGCCCCCTGGGTGCTCCAATGAGTACATACTATTAGTACATACTCAGTGCGCCCTGCACCATTACGCACAGCGAAAGTGAATGCAGAGGAGCAGACGGAGAGCCTCTGATGACAATCTCATGTGCTCAAACAAAGAGTGTGTAACTAGTAACTATCAGAATTGCTCCACTAGTTTGCATGTGAATGTTACTGGATAACTCTGTTGCCTTCTCTGCATAAAGCACTGTTTACCATATCAAAATAACAAAACGCATAGACCATTTTGTATATATTGTTCAAAATGTGCATTTGTGTTTATTGTTTGAACCATTCTGTTGTACAGTCTTTCACAGAAGACCTCAAATTATCTTTATAAAGTGTCAAAACAGTTGTTTATTATAGTTTGCTGTGTGTTTTGAATAAATGTGTGTGAAAAATTATTTTTTGCTTTTTTTTTCTTCCTTGCCTATTTTTGATTGTAAACCTTTATTACACTTATAAAACACAACAAAAACATATATATTCTGAAACCACAGGTTGTCCTGGAAAAAAGAGACATAAAACTTGATTGTGTGATGCAGGGAGAGCTGTTAACAGCAATAATAAAACATTTATGCCAGGCAAGTGAACTGTCCAAAAAATGCCCTCAGACCCCAGAGGGTTAAGAAACAATGTGCTGTGGTCTGGTCTAGTCTAATCTAGTCATCAACAAAAAATTAATGGGAGACATTTTTATTTTTGCGTGACATTTCTTGCTTGTGCATGACAATGTGAGATTGATGCTGAAAGCGTGACTGTCACCTCAAGCTAATCCGCTAACAAAGAAGTTAGCTTCGCTAATTAGAGGTTAGTGGAACTGTGCCCACCACTGATCACATGTGAGTGTATTTTTTTGTTGTTGTTGTTTTGTTTATTTGTTTTTAGATATTTTAGGGTTTTGTTTTTTTTTTATACACATGTTGCCATAGAGCATACATTCAATTTGCTACTTCAAACTGCACAATTTGGAAGTGAAAACAAATCCACTTACTGTCTGACCAACAGTGCTAAATTTAAAGGCAGTTGATTTACAACAACATGAAATACAAAAGCAAAACAAAATAAAAAAAAAAAAAACCCTCACATTTGGGAAAAAAAAAATGTTAAAGTTTGGCATATTTCCCTGATTAAAACCATCAGTTATCAAAACAGTCAAATATTTTATGCCATTCAACTAATCAGTTAATTGCCTGCATTTTTCTGCATGAGAATAGAAAGTATTGTATAATGGAATCATACATTCAACATAATTCCATGAGGGCGGTTAAAAAAAAAAAAATTGCCTTCAGTGACAAATTAACATCTTACCACAGTTTTAATGGCAGTTTTACTCAAACAAATTTTTATTTTAGGCTAATCCTCCATTATCATTAAGGTTATTCTATCCTGGTTTGGTGTGGCTCCTTCTAATTTGTGTTAAACTGAGGGCCTTGGGGTTAAGAGGCGAATCTGCATAAGCAGATAACGCTTCAGAATGAGCCGCTGTAGGACGGCAAACTGCCAGCACTGCCCCCTCCTGGCCTAAGCGACACCATCGGTAATTCACTGCTGCCGTGCTGTCTGTCCGTGTTATGGCTGGACAGCCTAATCCTCCTGAAGCCTCAACTCACCGTCCTCCGGTGTGAGACAGACAAAGCAGCACAAAGTGCCAAAGACAGACTGCTGCAGGACACACGACACAGTGACAACGTGTTTCCAGGTGAAGATAAGGCACAGGACAGGAATAAAAATGGGCTCAGGATGGTGTTTTTCAGTTCCACAGATGGGTTGTAGCCTTTGTGTGCAGACACTCCTTGAGTTCACTCAAGAGAGTTCATTAAGTTAAGCCACTCCTGCCACACTGATTGGACTCAGAGGTGGCCATTATTTTCACACTGATTAGAAGCCAGCGACTGTGTCAGGAAGGACGTTCAATTTACACCAACTACCAACTATTCCAATTACCAGCAACGGTCACAAAGTGTAGTCTGGGCCACTTTCACTCAACCAAGATGTACAAAAGGAAGGATTACACTGAACAGGTGTTTTTGTCAAAACTTTGAACAGAAACCCTTTGATAACCACTATCCTACCAAGTCTCCGCTTCACGGATCTATTCCAGCTTTTATATCATCCACGTGACACTGCAAAAACTGATATCTAAGAAAGTTAAGAACGACTCGTTTCAAGAAAAATTGACTTAATTTTGATCTAAATAGAAAAATAATCTTGCCAAGCATTTTATACAGAAAAAATGTCTTATTTTGGGAAAATGTAGCTCACTTTTTCTTAATAGGTTTCTCCAGCTAAAGGCTGGGGAAAGGATTAATTGAGCATTGAATTGAGTATACAAAGTTCAGGCGTTTGTTGTCGTCCACAACAAAAATGGCCAAAAATGACAAATGTCCCAGTATGACTTACGGATATATTAATAATATATAGTGAATATATGATGAACAATCACGGTAGTATAACGCATGTAGTGAGGAAACGGATCAGACACATTGCGATTATAACGGCAGTATTACAGGTGTATTATGAATGCATTGTGCACGTGTTGTGCGTGCACAGCATCTGCATTGTGGTCATAAAAGAAGCGCACTCGGGCCATCTGCATCACTATTCACACCAACAATACAGCCTCTGGAGCAATAGCTGGACTTGGACAAGTTGATTGGAGTAAACAAGCAGTGAACAGGGCGAATGGTGACGGCAGCGGATCACATCAGAGCGCAGCTCATCTGAACAATTATAACAAGAAGTTAAATCTGTTATAAACATAGGAATAAATACTGTAACAGCTGCAGACAAGAAGGAAAAAACACACAACTGTTTTATCAAGCCTTGACAATGTAAACAAGTCAAATAATTACCTTTTTAGATGGCTCAAAATGCTTTCTGCAGCTTACTAGCCGTTCACGCGCGTGCTGCAGCTTCCTCTGTGATTCAGAAGGTGATTAGAGCCGTTTTCAACAGCCAATTTGCACAATAAAGTGATTAATCCGCCACAAAATAATTATTTTATATATGCAGCGTCCAGCGCAGAGTGCGTGGCAGCCGGGAGAACAAAGAACGGTGTCCAGCTGAGAACACAGCACATCTGATTTGCATCCACCGCAAATCAGCTGCAAAGCAGACGTAATAAAAACGCTTTATTCATGGACAGTCTGTATGCAGTCGCTACAACTTATTTTATTTCGGGATGTGGACATGATGGGCACACAAAATATCCGTTTTACACAGTGTTCCAGTCCGCTGCCAAGCCGCAAATCCCTGTCATTTGCGGATATCAGCAGATGACGTTGAATATACAGCGTATAGATTGAGTATGTTTGTGTATGTATTGAGTATGTATGGCAGATGTCATCCGCAGCCAAAATTTTGCGCAGCTCAAAAATCCTGGTAACAGAAAAACGTGCCTCTGCGGATAATTATGGATGTGTGCGGATGTCGGCCGACTCATACAAGCATGTTTCATGCATATTGCGGATGTTAAGCAAATATGAACCAATTCTGTGCGCAATCCATACGCAAATCTTCCTAAATGCCAGTGGGGCAGGGTCCTAATATCAAGCTTTATATAACAGCTGAGTGGATCCTTGCCATTTGATTGGTGCTTTGTATGTCACGTGACATGGATTATTCATTCCATTTACTGTGCAAATTTGGTTCCATACGTTTTGTACCATTGCACGCTGCGAACCCCGTCCACGCACAGATGAGGGGGCGGAGATTAGCTAAACACGCCAGAGTTTGTTTTGCTGACAGATGACGATATGAAAGAGCTAATTGACAGTGCTAATTCTTCCAACACACACAAACACACACACACACAAAACAAATCCACTATTCCATAAGTCGTCTGGAGGCATGAAGAGCTGGATAAATTTTGCTGGACTGAGGAAGTACACAGTTTTGTTTTGTTTTTTGTTTTTTTGGAAGTATCACAGACTACATCATCAGAATTATTTTTGAACTATCTGTTTTTCCAATTTGACTGAGAACAATTTTGGACTCCTATTTAAAGTTCATGTCGGATTGTTGATGTCAAAGCAGCAGTGATGCACCAAAATGCAAGTTACTTTTCTGTTGTTTATAAATTAATACGAGGTCTGTCCATAAAGTATCGTACCTTTTTATTTTTTTTTTAACTATATGGATTTGATTCATATGTTTTCACGTCAGACAAGCTTGAACCCTCGTGCACATGCGTGAGTTTTTCCACGTCTGTCGGTGACGTCATTCGCCTGTGAGCACACCTTGTGGAAGGAGTGGTCCCGCCCCGTCGTCGGATTTTCATTGTCTGGAAATGGTGGAATGATTTGGGGTTTTTTTCCATCAGAATTTTTTCAGAAGCTGGTAGAGACTGGCACCTGGAAACCATTCAAAAAATTTAACTGGCTTTTGGTGAAAATTTTACGGGCTTCACAGAGAATAAGGTCTGTTAGTACAGCTTTAAGGACCCCTTTAAGGATGCTCGGCGCACCGCGCTCCGAGCTGCGACGACGCGGCACAAGCCACCGGACCATTTCTAAACGGATGGCTCTGTGGATACGAGACCGTTGTGTGCTCTTTCTCTGGTTATCACAAGAGCTGGACATCAGCCATTTTCTGGCAGATTTCACTTTTAACAAGAGATTTTGTCATGGAAAGCCACGCGGAGGCTTCGTGCGTCACGACCGATTTGCTTTGGAAGCGAGACAAAGGAACACCTCTGTTTCGGCATGGCAGAGGACAAGTTTGGACATGTCTATCTCGGCTTTCAATGCTTACCAGTCCAGTAAGTATCAGTGAAATTGTGGAGAGCTGGACATGTCCAAACTTGTCCTCTGACACGCCGAAACGGAGGCATTCTTTGTCTCGCTCGAACAGCGAATTGGTCGTGATGCACAAAGCCTCCGCGTGGCTTTCCACGACAAAATCTCTTGTTAAAAGTGAAATCTGCCAGAAAATGGTTGATGTCCAGCTCTTGTGATAACCAGAGAAAGTGTACATGACGGTCCCAGCTGCACACAGCCATCCATTTAGAAATGATCCGGTGGTTCATGCCTGTCGTCGCGGCTCGGAGCGCAACATGCTGAGCGCCATTGTGGGCCATCCTTAAAGCTGTAGTAATAGTCCTTATTCTCTGTGAAGCCCGTAAAATTTTCGAATGGTTTCCAGGTGCCAGTCTCTAACAGCTTCTGAAAAATTCTGATGGAAAAAAACCCCAAATCATTCCGCCATTTCCAGACAATGAAAATCCGAGGACGGGGCGGGACCACTCCTTCCACAAGGCGTGCTCACAGGCGAATGACGTCACCGACAGGCGTGGAAAAACTCACGCATGCGCACAAGGGTTCAAGCTTGTCTGACGTGAAAACATATGAATCAAATCCATATAGTTTAAAAAAAAATAAGGTGCGATACTTTATGGACAGACCTCGTATAATATCAAATGACAAAGATCTGTTTTAGAGGTTATATAAAACAAATAATGAATGTTTTTAAATTCTTTCAATGGTAGGAATATTTCATGAAGTGAAAGATGGAATGTTCCATCGTTGAATGGAACATTCCACCTTCACTGAATTAAATATTTGTACCATTGAACTCATAAACATTCATTATTTGTATAGTAACCAGTAACAAGGAAAAGCAATGGATTTCAAATCATCCAAGGAAAGGAACAAGATTGTTTTCCTTATTTTAAGACAGGGGCAAATCTTAAAATAAGAATTCTGTCTAGTTTTAAGGGCACATTTGATTATTCAGTGCTGAGACATTTTGCTAGTTTTGAGAATTCTAACCAAGTAAAAAATTTCTTACCCCAATGGCAGATTTGTTTTGTTTTGTTTTTGTTTTGTTTTTTTTTTGTTGTTGTTGTTGTTTGTTTTGTTTTTTGTTTTGTTTTGTTTGTTTTTGCTTAATACAAGAAAGTTTGGCTAGATTTTGGATTATTTGTTTCATTTTGAGATTTTAAAAGCTTTTATTTTCATGTCCATTACCCAAAAGTCCAATTTTATCTTCATTCATATTTATATTAATTAGAATGTACGGTTTGGTTTAAGGTGGTTTTTAAACTTGGCTGAGAAGTGAGGCGAAGATATGTGAGCAACAATATGGGTTAACGCAAAGAAAGAGCAATACAGATGTCATGTGAGAGTGTTGATGGAGAATTACAGAGCATGCCAGATGGAGATGTCTAAGACAGGGTGCCAAGAGAAGACTTGTTGTATTGTATGAAAAAGTCAGGAGTGGCAGAGAAGTATGTCAAGGTTATGTAGGTGGACAGTGTGAAAGAAGCGAGATGTGTGACACTCAACAGGTTCAACGGGGAGGTAGGATTACATTAAGGATTGCCTCTAAGCCATTGCTGACAGTGGCAATGGGCAGGTTGACACATACACTCAGACAGGGGTTTAAATTCATTATGATGTTTGCAGATGATGTTGTGACCTGTAGTGGGAGATGGGAGCAGGTTTAGGCAAACCTGAGTGGGTGGAGATACACAGTGAACACTGAAGACATGTTATGAGTGAGAATGTTTTGAGCATATTCCCAGATCATCAGGTCAGAAGAGAATAGAAAGACTAAGGAGGAGACTGGACCAACATTTACTGAGAATGTGTGAAATTTTTACTCACTGGGTGCAATGTTGAGAAATGTTAGTTTCTCAGAATCGAAAAGATGGAGAACCAGATCCTACTTTTTGGTTCAGGCAAAACTTCTCAATCGCCCCTTGTATTATACTATTTATAGTTGTTGCTAAGTGTGTACAATTTGATACTTTTTAAAATTCATCCATTTATTCATTTTCTATACCCACTTACTCCAATCAAGGATCACATGGGAACTGGAGCCCATTCCAGCAGTTACTTTATTTTATTTATTTATTTTTTTAATAGTAGTATGTCATGGATGTCCAGTGGACCTGTACAAAATGTCAAATGTTACAAAATCTTTTTGGGCCGCATGTTGTTCTTGTTTCACTAATAAAATAAAAGATCTGTGCCAAATTTTACTGTAATCGGACATTGTTTAGGGGTCCCCCACAAAGCAACAGTTTTCCCCAAACAACCAATGTAGTAATCCAGTCATTCCAGTAATGTTCTCCTCTGGGTGACCAATCAACCACCACTTTTTATGATTAGAAGCCATCACATGTACCTGTAAAAGAAAAATAATGGCATCAGTCTTCTCCCGTTAGGGTGACGTTGCCTTGCCAGTGGAGGGAGAGGAAAATGTGTCACTCTGGGGGACCGCTATCTTATCTGATTGAGTTCAAATTTGGTCTGCACCTATAAAACCCAAAGTGGAACAAAACAACGTGGCCAGAAGTCTTTCACAACTTTTATTTTTTCATTATATAACATGAACAGCCCTAACGCCCACAAAATAAGAATTTCATTGTATGGTGCAACACTGTTTTCACTGTGCATATGACAATGAAGACTCTTCATCTAGCAAGTGATAATAATTAATAAATGAGATTGAGACTAAAATAACTATAATAGCACCTTCTTGAAGGCAGCACGGCATGTTTTCTCCCTGCGTTCTCTCCAGGTGCTTTTTACATTTTAAATTGTCCGTAAGTGTGCGTGCAGGTATGAATGTGTCTGTATATGTGGCCCTACGACAGACTGGCAACCTGTCCAGAGTGTACACCGCCTCACGCCCTGTGACTGGTGGGATAGCAGGGGTAGAGAAATCCACTGGTCTGAGGTCACAGACCAGTAACTTTTGACTTATGTCTAACTGATATTTTCTCCTGCTAGACCGATGTCTAGTTCATAATTGTTGGTCTAGTGCTTAAATGATTTTTTTCCTACTTGCGCCTTAAATAACAGCCACTGTTCACAGATTACAATGACCCGTGCTGTGCCACTCACTCACATCACTGACTTCATGAATGAAGCTATTTTTACTTTTGTCCTGCTTGAGGCCACGCTGTACATTTGTATTTGCTGTGGAGGTGATTGTAGAAAGAAGACCTCCTTGAGTGACATATTAATCCAGAAAAATTACATAAAGACCCAACAGAGAACTTTAAAACTGTCACACACGTTGACATCTTTGCATGACACGGAGTTACAGAGCTGCAGAAGCATAAATTAGGCTTTAGAATTTTAATGAAGCACTCTGCCCCAGATTTAGGAAAACAAAAAAAAAAGAGGGACTGACCAAATGTAATATTTTTAATTAATAATGTCTACAGCTTATTTAAGGACAGGCGTTTATTGTTTCCAAGACAAAGTTCTGACCCGGTCATTAGGCTGGTCCTGATTCAGATGATGTTTATTGTAGATGTAACATCTGCTCATAATCGATCAGATGTGCTGTGGCAATGAGATGCATAATTGACAAGCAGTGACACGGTGTTTTGCACACTGGCATGCAGACGTGCATTGCTCACAACAATTCCTAACGAGTGAGTAAACTCACTGGGTTCATATCCATGCAGGTGTCTAGGCACCTTTACCACACGCCCGTCATTGGCCCACTCTGAAACGTCACAGTGGCAGGACCCAATCATGGTTGTCTTTCTGCTTGGCTTCAAATTAACCAGATCCAGATTAAAAATGGCAAAGCGACAGACACATATGCAGGCAAAACTGTCCTCTTTTTGGGGAAGAAAGACTGAAGGTAAATTAATTTACCATTGTTGTTGTCTAAAATTGTTCACACCAGTCAAGGCAATATGGGCTTATGATAAATTGTACATCACGTAGGCCACATCAAAAATATTTTAATGGCAGAAAATAATTCAACTGAGACTTGCCAGTTGGGCTCAGACGTCAATGATGATAAAGTAGAGATGTGCCAGTGGCAGATCTGTCAGAACCTACTACAAGTACCACAAACAAGCTGTCTAAGGTGATAATATCTGCATATCAGTTGTATACATGTGTCTCTGTTGTGTGTGTGTGTGGGGGGGCCTGCTCATAATCGGTGGAAATTAAATTATCTTTCTTTTGGGGTGTGATATGGAAGTGGAATATTGAAAGACTTAATAGAGTTCATCATTTTTCATTAAAACAGTTCATATTAAAACACAAATTGAGAAAAAACAGGTGTTTTGGTTTGTAATTGCGTAGTTTAATTTTTTTTAATTTATTTTAATTTACTTACTGTAAAAAAAGAAAAAATCGTTAAAAAATACATACTGATGCAGGACACGAAGTATGACATCTTGAAGAGCGAACGGCGCATGTTCTGTAAATGATGCCGGAGATATCCAAGTAAAGCCGACACAAAGTCTGCGCTGTATCCGGGAACATTAAACTTCAAGACTGACCCACTCAAAGCGCATGGATCCTCATTACGACATATGAACTGCGCCAGAGAAGTTGTGTGATCCCTTCTTGACCCAAACAGCAATGGCAGTGCGGCAAGTGAACCACTGAAGAAGCTACTACAACTAGACATCAGGGAAACGCCCATAGGCAAGGCCTTGAAGAAAAAGCTTATCACTGAATGTCAACGGGAAAGTTTCTGCTCCTTTTCAATACTGCATATGCTGTCGCTAAAAAGGAAAGGTGTTCACTGATTGAGTGGATGATACAACTCCAAATAAATCAATCAAACAAGGAGTTGCAGCTGGTGAATCTGAATGCAAATTAAAGCTGCTAAGGATTTTATATCAGCAAGCGCCGGGGTATTGCGAAACAATATCAACGAAGAAATCTCTCAAGCTCAGTTTGTGTACCTTTTTCTCTGACAGCAGCACAGATGTATCAATGGTGGAGCAAGAGATTGTTTATCTCAGATATGTCCGCCCTAATAGTGACACCGTTTTCCGTTTTGTTGCCTTAGTGGCAAAAAGCAGAGGAGTGCTTAACGGAATCAATGCCGGTCTCAAGGAGAACATAAAACTGGATTTGGAGCATCTGAAGCCAAGCAACCTTGGTCCGAGTCTTGTATGCTGCCACTTTGATGGTGCTAATGTCAACTTTGGCATCAAAAATGGAGTGTGTGTTCATATACAACAAGTCATCCCCAGTGTACTGAGTATTGTGTGTATTGCACATTGATTGGAAAGCGCTGTCCTTAAAGTGAGTAAAGGGAATTCATAAATGTCAAAATTTGAAGAGACACTGAAGGGTGTGTTTAACTGTCATCACTTCAGCAGTAAACAGCTAAGAGAACTGAAAAACATACCGTCACCCTCAATCAAGATTATATCAGTCTTGGTACCCTGAAATCCATGAGCTTTAAAGAAGATCTGTTTGCTGTCATATACCAGTTGGAACATGGAGTGTCCAGAAGTGACGGTGCCAAAGCACATGGATTCCGCTCTACACTGAAATCCGTCAAATTCATCAAAATGTTGTACTGTCTAGTATTAATATTTAATGTGTGTGTTGTGGTGTCTTAATAATAAGTCATTTGATTGGTCAATCAAAATAAAAAGTTAACTGAAAATCAATTGTATTTTGTTACCAAATCGGAATGTGATGTAAAACCTGAACATGATTTTCTTCAACAATCCTAAAATTTTGGTCATACTAGTCTGAGAAGCAATAGATATAATTGTTGCCCACAAAAACAGATATTATAGAGCTTACAGAGCAAGAATAGATTAAACGTAAAGGCTATGTTTCGGCTGCATAAGACAAGCACAAGTCCATAATTACAGAGCAAAGTATAAGGTCACCGTGCATTCACATGAAAGCAGAAGATCATATATTCAACGCAAAATGAAAATGTTCTATCATGCTATAGATTTACAAATACAATATTGATTGAAAGCATACGCATGATGTGGTGATTAATCCTCTGGAGTCCAAGGGCATTTTTTTGGACAGTTCACTCGTCTGGCATAAATGTTTTATTATTGCTTTAACAACTCTCCCTGCATCCCACAATCAAGTTTTATGTCTCTTTTTTTCAGGACAACCTGTGCTTTCAGAATATGTTTTTGTTTTGTTTTATAAGTGTAATAAAGGTTTACAATCAAAAATAGGCAAGGAAAAAATAAAGTGAAAAATAATTTTCCACACATTTATAGCAAACTATAATAAACAACTGTATTGACACTTTATAAAGGTAATTTGAGGTATTGTGTGAAAGACTGTACAACAAAAAAGTTCAAACAATAAACACAAATGCACATTTTGAACAATATATACAAAATGGTCTATGCGTTTTGTTGTCCATTGATATGATAAACAGTGCTTTACACAGAGAAAGCAACAGAGCTATCCAGTAACATTCACATGCAAACTAGTGGAGCAATCCTGATAGTTACAAACTCTTTGAGTCGGTGAGGTTGTCATCAGAGGCTCTCGTCTGCTCCTGCTTTCATTGATCACTGTGCATAATGGCGCAGGGCACACTGAGTATGTACTAATAGTATGTACTCATTGGAGCACCCAGGGGGCTATTCAAATGGGCCAACTAGTAGCATATCACTCCTGAAAACGATCTTTGGCTTTTCACATGAGGTAAATCTGCCCTAAGATTGGATTTTGGAAAACCATGTGACAGTGAACCAATTCCGCTTGGACACTCACATTGTGCACGTCATCACACAGCTTCTATGAGGAGTACAAAGATGGCAGATGGCTGGCTTGAAAGTCAGCAGAGTTAACTTTTCAGCAAAAAAAAGTATGTTTCTATTTCATATCATTAAAATGTTATTTATAATTTAGTAAAGCTTCGTCTTAGCCATCGTATATGACGGAATTGGCCCCAGAGGGTTCATTTATTTATCCAGGTTAGTCCCATTGAGATCAAGACCTCTTTTGCAAGGGAGAGCTGGACAATTATAAAGTTTCCATTTCATCTAACCTGCATGTCTTTAAATGTAGGAGGAAACCGGAGCAAACACACGTGAACACAGGGAGAACATGCAAACTCCACACAGAAAGGCCACAGGTGGGAATTGAACCCATGACCTTCTTTCTGGGAGGCAACAGTGCTCTCGACTAAGCCACTGTGCTGCCCTGGTACAATGAGGCTCGCCGACTCACCTTTGGAGACTATGAGCCACTACCTTGGACCAGGAGGACCAGTAACAAAATTGGTGCTACTGGTCCTGACCAGTAGGCTCAAAACATATTCCTCTAACCCTGGATAGGCTCCAGCTCCTGCCCATGACCCTTAATTGGAGTAAGCGGTTGAAGATGAGTGAGTGAACACCTTGTTATCGGAACAGAGTGTTTGGGTTTGCAACTGTCCTGGAAGTTGTGTGTGTGTAAAATGGATATTTCTACACCAGAAATGGTAGCCATCTTTGAAAAGTCATTTTGAATTTTTGAGTGGCTATTGGGCTCCCCCCCCCCCCCCCCCCCAAAAAAAAAGAAACCCCATAAGAGTGCCCATACCAAATTTGGTGCTTTTCTCACTAAGTGAGCAATTCTTAACTTATTTGCTCTGCCATAGGGACATTCCATTATCTCAACAGCGACATTCATGTTTCTGGGTCCTTGGCCTTTGAGATCAAGAGACCTCTAGGAAAAGCTTTTGGAGCCATGAGCTCATTGGACCAAGGAGTTTGGCGATGCTGACACCTTTACAGGCGAACAAATGTCCATGCCTTTAGGGTCATGATGCTTCTTATCTTACTGTATGGTTATGAGACTTGGGCTCCAACCAGTGACCTAAAGCAATAACTGTCTTTGGTTTAAGGTCTTTGCAGAGGATCCCTGACGACCACTTGATTTACCTTGCATAAAATGTATAGTTACTGAGATGATTTAGATTCCGTTAAGGAGCATCACTTGCATTGTTGGGGAGCATGACCCACCATGCTGGTGCCAAAGTGTCGAGGACCCCAACGGATGGAGAAAGCCAAGGGGTCGCACACATTTTAACTGACTGCAACAGAGGGATGGTTACTTTCAGGAGGTGAGGGTGGACCAGATGTCTGTCTGGGTGGTTGCCAGGTGTAGTGGATGGAGCCACAAGAGGAACCACATGTTCCCTTGTTGTTGCCATTGTGACAGCAGGGTTAGGGTTAGGGCTTTAAAATGGTGCCTATTCTTTCTATATAAAATATCAACAACAGTAACTTAAACTTAACATAAATGTTAAAAATAAATGTCAATCAAATCACTGTAAGTCCATCTAATAATTCATATATGTGTTGGGGAGAAAGAAAAAATCTAATCCTGCTTCAGCAACAGTGTTGACTTTATTCGGTGCTTGTTTTACATCCAAATGAGTTTTTCCAGTGGGGATACGCACTTTGTTTTAAATGAGAATACATGCTGTGTCAGTTACACCTTTGCATCCGCAACAACGTATCGTCTGAGCGGGTGTGCATTCATTTGCTGTCACGGATGAGAGGTCACAGCGAACCTTTCTGTCCAGTCCCGACTGCAGCAGACAATCGTGATTATTCATAAACAGAAAGTACTGCTCAGAGGACAGAAATGTTTGTAAAATTAAAATTAAATGGCAGTCCTAAGCTGTTTCCTATTCTGCTGCATGAGCGTGCTACCCTGAATCACAACGAGGAGCGCAGCTGCCATTTTAACATAATCATGACAATCAATCAGCTACACCACAAAGGAGTCAATGGGCCTTGACAATATGTACCTGTCAGATCATTGCCTCTAATGCAGTACGATCTGATGCTTGTCATCGACTGACACAGCGCTGCATACGGCCGCCTGCTGCGCTCGCTCACAAGCAGAGGCGGCATTTCATGGAGCCACCTGTCTGCAGTTATTCAAATTAATTAAAAACACTAATCATGAGTTAATCACAAATCATCAGTTGAAAAGAATCTTTAACTGGATGGGAAAAAAACAGAACAGATAATGTAAAATTATCTTTTTAGTCTGTCTTTTAAAGTTTGTAGAGGCAAATATGATTGTATCAAGTTGTCATCTTGACGTCACAATAGTCAAAGTCAAATAAAGCATTTTCCTTTAAATCCCCGGAAAACGTGGGATGTGATTATTCATCTTTTGCATTGTGATCAGTGGTGGGTACAGTTCAACAAATCCCCTAACAAGCTAATTAGCGACTCTAACGTTAGCAGATTAGCTTTTCAGTTAACTTTGAAAACCATCAGAGGACCAATTAGCTTCCGTCAAATTTTGTCCTGCTAACTTTCAGTCTGCTAACATTTTTTTTTGTTGGTAAAGTGAGTAAAGTAAATGGTGAAAACCAGAGGACCCTTTAGCTTACGCTAAATTTTGTCCTGCTAAGTTTAAGTCCACTAACAGTTTTTTTTTTTTTTTTTTTTTGCTGGTAAAGTGAGTAAATTTAATGGTCAAAAATGTTTGTAAACGATAATATCATACATGTCATACAGTTCCTGTTTATGAACGTAGAGAGCTAATTAACACTTCTGGTTCACATGTCAAAGCACACAAGTGCTGCTGTTGTTGCAACATACAACCCCAATTCCAATGAAGTTGGGACGTTGTGTAAAATGTAAATAAAAACAGAATACAATGATTTGCAAATCCTCTTCAACGTATATTCAATTGAATACACCACAAAGATATTTAATACTCAAACTGATGAACTTTATTGTTTTGTGCAAATATTTGCTAATTTTGAAATGGATGCCTGCAACACATTTCAAAAAAGCTGGGACGGGGCAACAAAAGACTGGGAAAGTTATTGAATGCTGTCATGACTGGGTATAAAAAGAGCATCCCCAAAAGGCTCAGATGTTCACAAGCAAAGATGGGGCAAGGATCACCACTTTGTGAACAACTGCATGAAAAAATAGTCCAACAGATTAAGAACAATGTTTCTCAACATTCAATTGCAAGGAATTTAGGAATTCCATCATCTAAAGTCCATAATATAATCAGAAGATTCAGAGAATCTAGAGAACTTTCTACACGTAAGCGGCAAGGCTGAAAACCAACATTGAATGCCCGTGACCTTCGATCTCTCAGGCGGTATTGTATTAAAAACCAACATCATTGTGTAAAGGATCTCACTGCGTGGGCTCAGGAACACTTCAGAAAACCATTGTCAGTTAACACAGTTTGTCGCTACATCTACAAGTGCAAGTTAAAACTCTACCATGCAAAGTGAAAGCCACACATCAACAACATCCAGAAAGGCCACTGCCTTCTCTGGGCCCGAGCTCATTTGAAATGGACAGACGCAAAGTGGAAAAGTGTGCTGTGGTCTGATCAGTCCACGTTTCAAATTGTTTTTGGAAATCATGGACGTTGTGTCCTCTGGCCAAAAAAGGAAAAACACCATCTAGATTGCTACCAGTGCAAAGTTCAAAAGCCAGCATCTGTGATGGTATGGGGGTGTGCTAGTGCCCATGGCACGGGCAACTTACACATCTGTGAACACCATCAATGCTGAAAGGTACATCCAGGTTTTGGGGCAACACATGCTGCCATCCAAGCAACGTCTTTTCAGGCACATCCCGGCTTATTTCAGCAAGACAATGCCAAGGCACATTCTGCACGTGTTACAACAGCGTGGCTTCGTAGTAAAAGAGTGCTGGTACTAGACTGGCCTGCCTGCAGTCCAGACCTGTCGCCCATTGAAAATGTGTGGTGCATTATGAAGTGCAAAATACGACAACGGAGACCCCGGACTGTCAAAGCTTCAACAATTAGTGTCCTCAGTTCCCAAATGCTTATTGAGTGTTGTTAGAAGGAAAAGTGATGTAACACAGTAGTAAACATACCACTGTCCCAGCTTTTTTGAAATGTGTTGCAGGCATTCATTTCAAAATGAGTTTATCAGTTTGAACATTAAATATCTTGTCCTTATGGTGTATTCAATTGAATATAGGCTGAAGATGATTTGCAAATCATTGTATTCTGTTTTTATTTACATTTTACACAATGTTCCAGCTTCATTGGAATTGGGGTTATAGAACTGAAAGAAGTAACACTGTGGACAAAAACGGTATGTAAGCAGTTCAAAAGTCAGTAATTTTATTTATTTATTTTTCATGCATTTGATTTATCTTGGTGAACACGATATGGATGTGCCGTAGCACCGTTAATGGTTTATAAATACATAATATAAACTGTGACTTCTAATACTGTGATTTACTGCTTTTGATAAAGATGGTGATAGTGTTTGGGGTTTTATTTTTTATCTATTTGTTTTTCATGCATTTGTTTTGTCTTTGCGATCCTGGGAATTTGCCAGCATCCCCTATGGCCCTTAAACTTGAAACTGGCTTATCAGCAGCCGACAGTGTAAGCAGATGTGGCCGCGACCAAGTCAATACTAAAAGTTACCCGTAACTTTTGCAAATTTTTTTAACAGTTTAGCGTTATAAAAGTTTACTTTTCAGTTAGAGGTTTAATGGCTATCAAAGCTAACTTTTCAGTTAGCTGTGCCCACCACTGATTGTGACAAACCAATATTTCTCAAATGTGTGATATTTTCACTCATTTGGTGCAGTGTTGAGAATGTTGGCTTGTCAGGATACAGCAGATGAAGAACCACGCCCTACCTTTTGTGGGACAGGCTCAAAACTTTTCAGTCGGCCCTCGTAGGCAGGTAGGTAGATTTCACCCAAGTCCAGTTATTTTCTGTTTGGAGCTGTATGTTCTCCCCGCGTGTGTGTGTGTGTATACCATCAAAAACATTCACATTAGAGTCTGCTTCTTTCTCTACACTAGACCATAGCAGCATCTCTGCATCTGGAGTTGGTCCCTGGGTGCCTGACTGTGAGTGCCCACTCCTCCTAGTGGTTGGACTGTGTCTGACTATAGTTACAATGGGTCAAATGCAGAGGACAGATTTCATTGTATGTGTTCATGTGTGCAAATTCATTAATTATTTTATCTTCTGCATGTAACACCCCTATTCCACAGGGCACTGTTCTATTATAATCCCCCACGATCCATAAAAAGTGCAAAAACAGGATGAAACAGCTTACTCCGGCTCGCCTCCAATCAGGCTGGCTTATAAAGTACATACCTGGCAACCTGCTTGAAAACAAAGCTGCGCCAGAACCACAACAAACACTGCTTCTGCTTCAAATTTTTACCCCCATGGAACACGATCAAACATGTTTCAGGCTGTACTCACTAAAACTACCGTGTTAAAAGATATCTGAACATGATTGAAGCTGATACCCAGAAGTAATGAGGGCGATTTGGCGAAGCAGGATGAAATTTTTGAACAGCTCGAAAATTTCACCCCGATTTCAAAACTGGTGCTGACGATGGCCCTAATTACTGCATATACCACGTTTGTTCAAGATTGACAAAAGATGGATCAAGAAGTTAATGTGATGCTTCAAAAACGTGTCTCGATTTGCTATTCGGGATGAACCAGGAAGGAACGGCGCTCTGTGGAACAGACCTGTAACATGCATAGAAGTGTTTCTTTGGAGGTTAACCGGAACGCTTATAAGTTGGTAACTACTGGGCACAGAAAAACATTTTGGCATACCAGTGGAATCAACGCATCAATGCACTGGTTTCAAAGCTATAAATAAACTCATACCCAACCAGGGAAAAACACATAACTCTGGAACTACAAGGTGTAGAAAATATGTCAGCATACTGAGGAATGGCCAATTTAGGCAAAAATCAAGTTCAAAAGTTGCAAGAATGAATTGCATATGGAATGCGCGGGATCATGTGTGCGATACGACATTAGCAGGAGCACTGTGAGAACATGGCAGAGACATAATCAATCTTTACAGTCCTTGTCTGAGTGTGTCGGGGCCCTTAGGCTCAGAACAGCAGCTATTCAAACAGGTCTGGGAGTCCATTGAAAACAGCTCCAAAGCTTCAGTATGAAGTGGCCACGGTCATTGTTAAGTGAGTTTGTCAAAGCCTCCGTGGTGCAGATGGAGAACATTTGCCTTGAAAATAAGTAAGAGTTTTTTAATGTTTGGCTGTCGTTGAACGCTGTGCCTTGGAGACTTCAAGACATATCGTCAGACATGAAAAGACAACCCTGTGAAAGCACAGATGAGAAGATTTGACGATGATATCTGCATGGACACCAAATTTTAAAGGGGAACTCCAGAATTTTTCAACCTGGGCACTATGTTTATATGGTTTTTGGTTCAACCTTTGGACTAATGTTATGATAATCAGCCCGGTAGTGAATTTGAATGCTAACACCATCCCGGGCTAAACAGCAAAACATGTAAGCCTGTTTTAAGCAGAAGAACATGGAGTATGATGTCGCTAAGCAGGAACAAGGCCAGGGTAAGTATCAACCTGTGTAATTAGACATTTTATTTTATTAATTTACTTGCATTTACTTTTTCCATTGTCAGCACAGGATTCAATGACTGAATATTATCATGCTCTCACGAACGCGGTAGGCAAAAGTGACAGTGAAGTGAGTTCAGATGCAAAACCCAATAAGTATTTTTTTTTTAATGGAGAAAAATGCAGTTGAAAATGAAGATTTAAAGGAAACCATATTCAGAAATGCACAGACTTTCATCAACAAAAGTGAAAACAGTTTGTTCAAATTCTTTCATATTTTCCACATTGATGGTTCCCTTGACAGCCAAGTACATGTTGGCCTCAACTAAAAATGTATGGTTTTGGAGATACTGGGTGTTACATCTGAACCATTCATTTATTTAATATTTGTGCTCTATGTAGAGTGAGTTGGACTTCTACACAGATCTTTCTCAGAGGCTGGACAACCCTGCTTTGAAGGAGTAAAGGCTGATGACTGCCACTAGTTCTTGGGGTAGAGCATTCCATAGTCTGATAGTATGTGGAAGAAGCTGTTCTTGTAGATCTGAGTCCGATCATATGGTACCTGGAACTCACCACGGTGGTTTCTTATGGAGGTAAATGCACGTTTACCTCCGTAAAGCATCACTCCATGCTAGCAGACACTTCAAATGACAGCTTTCTCCTACTCAATGACAGCAAGAACCAGTTTCTTTTGAGATGTTTATCTTGCCCCACAGGTTTGCGTGATATAGCTGTTTAGCCTGAGTTAGCATTCTAAATCCTCTCATCACACTCACTCATCTTCAACCGCTTTTCCGGGTTCGGGTCACGGGGCGACAGCTCCAGCAGGGGACCCGAGAGTTCCCTTTCCTGTGCCACATTGACCACCCCTGACTGGCGGGTTCCAGAGGCGTTCCCAGGCCAGTGTAGGAGATATAATCTCTCCACCTAGTCCTAGGTCTTCCCCGGGGTCTCCTCCCAGATGGACATGGCTGGAACACCTCTCTTGGGAGGCACCCAGGAGGCATCCTTACCAGATGCCTGAACCACCTCAGCTGGCTCCTTTCAATGCGAAGGAGCAGCGACTCTACTCCGAGCTCCCCACGAATGACCAAACTTCTCACCCTGTCTCTAAGGGAGACACCAGCCACCCTCCTGAGGAAGCCCATTTTGGCAACTTGTACCCGTGATCTAGTTCTTTCAGTCATGAACCAACACTCATGACCATAGGTGAGGGTAGGAACGAAGACTGACCAGTAGATTGAGAGCTTCGCCTTTTGGGTCAGCTCCCTTTTTGTCACAACAGTACGGTAGCGCGAATGCAATACCGCCCTTGCTGCGCCGATTCTCCCGCCAGTTCTGGATGAATTATTTAGGGTGACCAAATGTCCTGTTTTCACTTCCTGTCCTGGCTTGTTTTATAGAAAGTGATTACAATGCCATGGTTTTCATCATTTTTCACTGGGCCATTAAACTGACCGCCATTCGAGTATCATTTGAGTATCTCATTGCCGGGCTGAGTGTCCTGGTTTTCGGTAATCAAAATATGGTCAACCTAAATTATTATTTTTGTCACCAGTGAAAAGCAACATCTAAATCTTGGGCCCAGGTTGAAAAATTCTTGAATTCACCTTTAAAAGGCCAAGCAAGATTAACTGATTGACTCATCTCTGTTCAACTGTTGATTACCTGAAACATGGCCAAAGTGCAAAGATAGCGGAATCACTACAGGTGGTGTTCCTGGTGCTACAAGGTAGCTCAGCCAGGATCCATACTGCAGATTTGCCTTTTTTGGTGTCCATACCAGATCATTTGACTGTGCTGGACAACAACCTACAACAGCAAGATGCTGTGGTGAGACAGCTACATGAACATTTAAAGGGCTTTGGGGGAGGTGATGGTCTCACGGTTAAGCATTGGGACCAGAGGTTCCTCAGTTCAAATCCCAGCCTAACAGGAAAAATCACTAAGGGCCCTTGTGCAAGGCCCTTAATCCTCTAGTTGCTCCCGGTGTGTAGTGAGCGCCTTGTATGGCAGCACCTTCACATCGGGGTGAATGTGAGGCATTATTGTAAAGCGCTTTGAGAGTCGAATGCAGATGGAAAAGCGCTATATAAATGCAGTCCATTTACCATTTGGAACAAGTGGCAACTGAGATGCTTGTCTTGCACTGCACATTTCCCCACTGGGTGACATCATGCACAGTTTTCTCCCTGACAATATGCTACACAGACTAGGAGGAATCCTGCAGCCATCATATATCTCTCTGAGATTAATCAATGCTTTCAGGATTGTGCTACTATTAAAAAGGGCATGTTGCTTTTGTCTTCTCTCAATAACAAATGATGCAATCAACACCAGCAGTTTTCCTTTTATGAACTTTGCTGGCAGCTAGTTAAAGGCAGGCTCCCAACATTTGCCCATAGCCATAAAGACATAATGTAGCGCTAAAGATCCGGCAGTATTCTGACAAGAATGGACATGATGAGCAACGAGCATATCAGAGGGGCAGCGTGGGTCAGATGATTTGGAGACAAAGTCAAAGAGGTGGTTTGGATGTGCGCAGTGAAATGCAGGGTATGTTGGGAAAAGAATGCTGAAAATAGAGCTTCCTGAGGTAAGCAAAGGAAGACCAAAGAGAAGGTTTATGGATGTGGTGAGGAAGTGTCATCAGCTAAATTTTGGGTGTTCTGTTTTTTTTGTTTTTTTTCTATTCTGCTCAAGAGTTAGAAGAAGAGCACAACCAATAAACATCACAAGACAGAGTGAACCCTCGGAGGAGCATATGGAGTCATGAGGTCACTGGACAGAGGTGTTTGGCATGCCGGGATCTTTGCAGGAGTCTTTAGGGTCCTGGTTCTACCAATCATACTGTATGACTGTAAGACAGTGACCTAAGGCAATGACTGGATGTCTTTGGTACTCAGTCTGTTTGGAGGATCCGTGGGTAATGCTGGAATGACTTTGTGTCAAATGAGCTGCACCTTGACACTTGCACGAGTTTGATGCCCGCACTGCCGCACAATTTGTCATGCCAATATGTCATGCCAATATGTACCGCTTTCTGCTGCTTGATGCCACACTATATAAAATAATCATTTCATAGCCAATGTTGCATTTGCTCTCAGAACTTGGCTAATGAAACCATTCCCACATTGCTCCCAGAATCACATGGGAAATTATTTACAGCTGCAGGTTCTCTCGTGCTCGTCGTGTGGTGGAGAAGGCATTTGGAATCTTGTCTCAAAGGTAATTATTTTAATATATTGTAATGGATTGGTCAATCACTTGAATTTTCATTCCTTCTTATGAATTAGATGTATCTGTGAAGTTCTGTTTATTTTAGATGTAGCATTTCTTCATAATCTCAATTTCAAGTTCGGATGCTAACATTGACACATAGTGTTTTTGAATAGTTTGCGCAATGTTCACGACCACTAGTGGCACAAAAGTAATGAGTGCCAGAAATTTTGAACATTTCAAAATTTTCATTGCGCACTGGCACATAGCTGCGCACAGTTCACACGCAGTTTCTATGAGTTTACTCACCTTGCGTACCACTGTGAGGATCAAATGCGTGCAAGTGTCAAGGTGGTTTTAGAGAGACTAATGTCACACCTTGACGATTGAGCCTGCATATGCTGACCGTATTAAAAACTCTGGCGCATGCTGGAACACGTATAATAAATTAATGCAGCTGTCACACCTTGACGATTATCCAGGGTATGCCGACAGCCCTGTTTACACCCAGTGGTTTGGGTCAGTACTGCACGGTGTGGTGCTGGTCACAAACAGAGTAATTTAACATTATTTTATTTTATTTTTTAATTTTCATTTTTTTATCTTGGTGGACCATTTTCATTGTGTACAGAATGCTGATTAGTGGACTGGCTGTAGGAAATGCTGCCGTCAATGAACAGAGTGCTGTGACTCTTTAAATGTTGAAAGCGCCAAGCGGCTGCTTCCTGATCAGCAGATCTGATCAAGTCTGATCAGGTCATCAAAGACCTGAATAATGAAATGCTGTGATGATTTAAACTTTTAGGGCCCCTTCACACATAGTTGGAAGTTTGGACAAAGTGCACACTCGTGCGCATGACACAGGAATCGTGTGCAAACTGTATAATGTAGTCCCTGCTCCAACGTGACAAACACGCTGTGCGAACCCATTGCACCCTCTCGCTACAGGTGTCGGCCAAATTCCAGATGACACGCACAAACATCTAACACCGCTCACATGGCACTTAGAAAATGTGTGGCCACTCGCACTCTTGGCATAATAACAGACTGCAGACAATCACTTTGGTACTTGCAGAGAAATTTGTCTAAGTCCGACACAAGTGTGGTTTTGGTGTGTGTGCCGAGATGACAGGCAGTGTGTCCTCCCACTGTGGAAATCTGTGGATTTGGACAGTGTAGCTGGACACCACGTACTGTGTTTGGATGGACATGGACAAACAACAGCCCACTGTGATGCACGTGTGTCTGTTTGTTGTTATCAAGTGGACATAAATAAAAACATATATCACTGTGGCAATGTGCTGCAGCAAGCGAGAAGCCTGTCCATGTGCACGCGCCGGTTGGAGATGCGTCAGCAGATGTGGACATGAATGAGACGAGCGAACTGCTTCTCATTCACATCATTTTATGACTGTATGTCTGTGCCCATGGGTCATTTACAGAGGAACAGAACGGATCATACTTGTATTGCTTCCTTGATAAATGTGGTGTTTTTATATGATGTGTGATTTTAATTATTTTTTTCATACTTCCGTGTCCTTCTTGATATGAGGCAGATTCCCACAGCTGTCAAAGAACAGCTCTATAGCTCAGTGGTAAAGTCGCTGACTGGTAATCAGAGCTTTTTGAGAGGCATGAGTTCGTGTCCAGTGGGTGATGTGTTTTTCTCTCTTTTTTTTTTATTATTCCACATAAGTGGTGCGATGTGGTTCCACAGCTACCGGCTGGTTTTTATTTATTTATTTTATTTATACCACATAAGCGGCGCGATGTGGTTCCACAGGTATCGGCTGTTTTTTATTTATACCACTTAAGCGGCGCCATGTGCAGCACCTGGCACTGTTACTGCTCGAAAGACACCGGCGTGTGCATGAACTCTTGCACTGGGTTCATGCATGCCTGCCCGTCGGCACAATGATTCATGTTTGATGTTTCGTGCACTAATTTCGAACTGTTTCATGCTGTTTTGCCATTTTTGTCCAAACACCTTCCAAACATTGCACTGTGTGTGAAGGGTCAGTTAAGCACCAGTCAACCACTATCAGCTGTGGTCTGATCTGTTGGTGTGATCTGTCAGTTGGCTGTACAAATGTGGGACTGAGTTTGAATAAATGTACAGAAAATGCAGATTTATCCTGAAATTCTGCTGAAGGCATTCATCATGCCCACACTGATTTCTGTTTATGTCTGGATGTCAGACACTAACCAAGATGGCGGCACTCTGGCAACAGCCAGTGAATGAGCGGATTGCCCCGGTCCTCCATCTAGTGATTAAACAGATATCTATGGTTTATATACATGTTTTGAGAAATAAACACTACTAAAACTGCAAACACTGTTTTTGTAACCTGATAATACTTCTGGAGTCATCTACAAGACATTTTGCAGAGGTTAGCATCCATGCTAACTTCCACTAACTCAAAGCTAGCTTCCTATGGAGTTACAGGAAATGTGTATCATTAAAACCTGCAAATGCACAGAGGGTGAGCTACAAATCATCCTGTGAAAAAAAAGTGTTTGAGGTTTTGCCCTTAGGCCATGGTTTTAGGGCTCCTATCAAATCAAATCAATTTTATTTATATAGCGCCAAATCACAACAAACAGTTGCCCCAAGGTGCCTTATATTGTAAGGCAAGGCCATACAATAATTACGGAAAAACCCCAACGGTCAAAACAACCCCCTGTGAGCAAGCACTTGGCAACAGTGGGAAGGAAAAACTCCCTTTTAACAGGAAGAAACCTCCAGCAGAACCAGGCTCAGGGAGGGGCAGTCTTCTGCTGTGACTGGTTGGGGCTGAGGGAGAGAACCAGGAAAAAGACATGCTGTCGAGGGGAGCAGAGATCAATCACTAATGATTAAATGCAGAGTGGTGCATACAGAGCAAAAAGAGAAAGAAACACTCAGTGCATCATGGGAACCCCCCAGCAGTCTAAGTCTATAGCAGCATAACTAAGGGATGGCTCAGGGTCACCTGATCCAGCCCTAACTATAAGCTTTAGCAAAAAGTAAAGTTTTAAGCCTAATCATAAAAGTACGTAGAGAGGGTGTCTGTCTCCCTGATCTGAATTGGGAGCTGGTTCCACAGGAGAGGAGCCTGAAAGCTGAAGGCTCTGCCTCCCATTCTACTCTTACAAACCCTAGGAACTAGTAAGCCTGCAGTCTGAGAGCGAAGCACTCTATTGGGGTGATATGGTACTATGAGGTCCCTAAGATAAGATGGGACCTGATTATTCAAAACCTTATAAGTAAGAAGAAGTATTTTAAATTCTATTCTAGAATTAACAGGAAGCCAATGAAGAGAGGCCAATATGGGTGAGATATGCTCTCTCCTTCTAGTCCCTGATAGCACTCTAGCTGCAGCATTTTGAATTAACTGAAGGCTTTTCAGGGAACTTTTAGGACAACCTGATAATAATGAATTACAATAGTCCAGCCTAGAGGAAATAAATGCATGAATTAGTTTTTCAGCATCACTCTGAGACAAGACCTTTCTAATTTTAGAGATATTGCGCAAATGCAAAAAAGCAGTCCTACATATTTGTTTAATATGCGCATTGATTGACATATCCTGATCAAAAATGACTCCAAGATTTCTCACAGTATTACTAGAGGTCAGGGTAATGCCATCCAGAGTAAGGATCTGGTTAGACACCATGTTTCTAAGATTTGTGGGGCCAAGTACAATAACTTCAGTTTTATCTGAGTTTAAAAGCAGGAAATTAGAGGTCATCCATGTCTTTATGTCTGTAAGACAATCCTGCAGTTTAGCTAATTGGTGTGTGTCCTCTGGCTTCATGGATAGATAAAGCTGGGTATCATCTGTGTAACAATGAAAATTTAAGCAATGCCGTCTAATAATACTGCCTAAGGGAAACATGTATAAAGTGAATAAAATTGGTCCTAGCACAGAACCTTGTGGAACTCCATAATTAACCTTAGTCTGTGAAGAAGATTCCCCATTTACATAAACAAATTGTAATCTATTAGATAAATATGATTCAAACCACTGCAGCGCAGTGCCTTTAATACCTATGGCATGCTCTAATCTCTGTAATAAAATTTTATGGTCAACAGTATCAAAAGCAGCACTGAGGTCTAACAGAACAAGCACAGAGATGAGTCCACTGTCCGAGGCCATAAGAAGATCATTTGTAACCTTCACTAATGCTGTTTCTGTACTATGATGAATTCTAAAACCTGACTGAAACTCTTCAAATAGACCATTCCTCTGCAGATGATCAGTTAGCTGTTTTACAACTACCCTTTCAAGAATTTTTGAGAGAAAAGGAAGGTTGGAGATTGGCCTATAATTAGCTAAGATAGCTGGGTCAAGTGATGGCTTTTTAAGTAATGGTTTAATTACTGCCACCTTAAAAGCCTGTGGTACATAGCCAACTAATAAAGATAGATTGAACATATTTAAGATCGAAGCATTAATTAATGGTAGGGCTTCCTTGAGCAGCCTGGTAGGAATGAGGTCTAATAGACATGTTGATGGTTTGGAGGAAGTAACTAATGAAAATAACTCAGACAGAACAATCGGAGAGAAAGAGTCTAACCAAATACTGGCATCACTGAAAACAGCCAAAGATAACGATACGTCTTTGGGATGGTTATGAGTAATTTTTTCTCTAATAGTTAAAATTTTATTAGCAAAGAAAGTCATGAAGTCATTACTAGTTAAAGTTAAAGGAATACTCGGCTCAATAATGCTCTGACTCTTTGTCAGCCTGGCTACAGTGCTGAAAAGAAACCTGGGGTTGTTCTTATTTTCTTCAATTAGTGATGAGTAGTAAGATGTCCTAGCTTTACGGAGGGCTTTTTTATAGAGCAACAGACTCTTTTTCCAGGCTAAGTGAAGATCTTCTAAATTAGTGAGACGCCATTTCCTCTCCAACTTACGGGTTATCTGCTTTAAGCTGTGGGTTTGTGAGTTATACCACAGAGTCAGGCACTTCTGATTTAAGGCTCTCTTTTTCAGCATCCAAAGTTGTCTTCAATGAGGATGTAAAACTATTGACGAGATACTCTATCTCACTCACAGAGTTTAGGTAGCTACTCTGCACTGTGTTGGTATATGGCATTAGAGAACATAAAGAAGGAATCATATCCTTAAACCTAGTTACAGCGCTTTCTGAAAGACTTCTAGTGTAATGAAACTTATTCCCCACTGCTGGGTAGTCCATCAGAGTAAATGTAAATGTTATTAAGAAATGATCAGACAGAAGGGAGTTTTCAGGGAATACTGTTAAGTCTTCAATTTCCATACCATAAGTCAGAACAAGATCTAAGATATGATTAAAGTGGTGGGTGGACTCATTTACATTTTGAGCAAAGCCAATTGAGTCTAATAATAGATTAAATGCAGTATTGAGGCTGTCATTCTCAGCATCTGTGTGGATGTTAAAATCGCCCACTATAATTATCTTATCTGAGCTAAGCACTAAGTCAGACAAAAGGTCTGAAAATTCACAGAGAAACCCACAGTAACGACCAGGTGGACGATAGATAATAACAAATAAAACTGGTTTTTGGGACTTCCAATTTGGATGGACAAGACTAAGAGTCAAGCTTTCAAATGAATTAAAGCTCTGTCTGGGTTTTTGATTCATTAATAAGCTGGAATGGAAGATTGCTGCTAATCCTCCGCCTCGGCCCGTGCTACGAGCATTCTGGCAGTTAGTGTGACTCGGGGATGTTGACTCATTTAAACTAACATATTCATCCTGCTGTAACCAGGTTTCTGTAAGGCAGAATAAATCAATATGTTGATCAATTATTATATCATTTACTAACAGGGACTTAGAAGAGAGAGACCTAATGTTTAATAGACCACATTTAACTGTGTAGTCTGCAGTTGAAGGTGCTATATTATTTTTTCTTTTTGAATTTTTATGCTTAAATAGATTTTTACTGGTTGTTGGTGGTCTGGGAGCAGGCACCGTCTCTACGGGGATGGGGTAATGAGGGGATGGCAGGGGGAGAGAAGCTGCAGAGAGGTGTGTAAGACTACAACTCTGCTTCCTGGTCCCAACCCTGGATAGTCACGGTTTGGAAGATTTAAGAAAATTGGCCAGATTTCTAGAAATGAGAGCTGCTCCATCCAAAGTGGGATGGATGCCGTATCTCCTAACAAGACCAGGTTTTCCCCAGAAGCTTTGCCAATTATCAATGAAGCCCACCTCATTTTTTGGACACCACTCAGACAGCCAGCAATTCAGGGAGAACATGCGGCTAAACATGTCACTCCCGGTCCAATTGGGGAGGGGCCCAGAGAAAACTACAGAGTCCGACATTGTTTTTGCAAAGTTACACACCGATTCAATGTTAATTTTAGTGACCTCCGATTGGCGTAACCGGGTGTCATTACTGCCAACGTGAATTACAATCTTACCAAATTTACGCTTAGCCTTAACCAGCAGTTTCAAATTTCCTTCAATGTCGCCTGCTCTGGCCCCCGGAAGACAATTGACTATGGTTGCTGGTGTCGCTAACTTCATATTTCTCAAAACAGAGTTGCCAATAACCAGAGTTTGATCCTCGGTGGGTGTGTCGTCGAGTGGGGAAAAACGGTTAGAAATGTGAACGAGTTGGCGGTGTACACGGGGCTTGTGTTTAGAACTATGCTTCTTCCTCACAGTCACCCAGTCGGCCTGCTTTCCCGGCTGCTCGGGATCTGCTGGAAGGGAACTAACAGCGGCTAAGCTACCTTGGTCCGCACCGAATACAGGGGCCTGGCTAGCTGTAGAATTTTCCACGGATGCGGAGCCGAGTCTCCAATTCGCCCAGCCTGGCCTCCAAAGCTACGAATAAGCTACACTTATTACAAGTACCATTACTGCTAAAGGAGGCCGAGGAATAACTAAACATTTCACACCCAGAGCAGAAAAGTGCAGGAGAGACAGGAGAAGCCGCCATGCTAAATCGGCTAAGAGCTAGTAGCTGCACTAAGCTAGCGGATTCCTAAAAACAGACAAAGTGAATAATGTGTAAATAATTTAGAGGTGATTCAGCAGAGGGAGTGCTTTAGTTAAGGCACGTGAAGATTACACTGTGAAACAAATCCTTATCTAGTTAACTAGATCAATCTAATTGCGCAGATTAAACAGCTAACAGATACAGCAAAACACTGCTGTGCTCCGGAACAGGAAGTGATACAATACCGCAGTGAGAGCCAACCACCAGTAGAGGCAAGCCAAATTGGCAAGCTTTGCCTCTTTTAGTCCTCCTATGAGGAGGACTAAAAGATTTCAGGTCTCATTTATCCCCAGTGCAATGCTATTACTTAATGGCAATTAGCCCTCTTGTTTTTCTTGCACTACTATTACTTATTTGCACATCCACACATTGCACTTTTTTTCTTTTTTTTTTTTTTTCTTTTTTCAGTTTTGGCATGAATTCTGGATTGAACATTTGACAGTGATTTTGTGTATGTGTATGGTGCTTTTTAATATTGTATTGTTTTTATTATGTCTGATTTTAGACTTTTAATTGGGTCTTATTTTCACTGTTAATATTGTCATATTATTGTCATTGTGAACCTTGTCTTTTGTGTGCTCCTGCTACAATACTAATTTCCCTTTATGGGACAATAAAGAAATTCTGATTCTGATTAAATATTCCTTGATTTGCACAACTTCCACTCTTAAAACATAATTATTTTTGATTGATTGATGATAGATAGAGGGGCTATTGAACATGTACAAATTATATGTAAGACAATAGGATCTTAATAATTAAACAACTGCAACTTATAAAGAACACAATGCTCATATGGCTGAAGGTATTTTAGCATTGTGTTCTATTTAATCATGTTAGCAGGCATGTGAGCAATGGAATAAGGAGTCAGGCTACTAATATGTACATGTGGGTTTGATTCCCAGTCACACTATCTGTCTGTGTCCTAGGAAAAGACACTTTTTCCTGCACTGTCTCAGTCCACCTAGCTGTAAATGCTTTCCACTGGCGACACATCCAGGCAGAGTCATCTGCTCTTATCTGCTTCATGCTACAGAATCTGGAGATAAGCTACATCACCAATGGGCCTCAGGGCCTATACCATCTTTTTTCTGCTGCTTCTGGCATAATGAAGCATCTGGAATAACAACTAAATGAATTTTGGGTTGCATGTGTGAACTTGTTGAATTGATCCCGGTGCAGTGCCAAAACCATAATCATGGGTGTTGTGGAAACCAGAGGTGCTTTGGTTTAGTGAAGAATAGTGATGGTGGTAAGAAAGTGAAGCTGAAAATGTTGGCTTTTCACTAACAAATGACAGCTCTCTGCTTTGGGTATGATGCTGGGGCTTCCAAATTTCAAAAGGGGCTCCAACCACATCAAACCCCTCTCTATGCAAACAGAGGAAGAGTGGGCCACTGAGTGTCCTCTTTATCACTGTGATTCCTAAGCCTGATACGGACTTTGTGATTAAGTGGGAATTAATGTTTGTATCGCAGTGTGATTGTGCACACCTTGAACCAATGGTGGTCCCTGCAGGTCTTCTTTCTGTTGTAAACACCTGGATATGGGCAGGTCTTCTGTTCCAACATGACTATCCACAGCATGCATAAACTTTACATCAGCACATTTGACAGTTATTACAATGGTACCCCATGACTACCTACACAAACACATAACCCCTCCCCTTTAAAGAGCTCATGCACACTTCTTCCTTTCACCTTCCCTCATCGTTAAATTTGATTAAATTGAATGTGAGATCAAGTCTGCTGTAAAGAGCCAATTAACATGGGGCAGGTGCAATTTGCAGAAATATTACAGGACATTATAGTGCTGATATATGAAGAGGTGGCAGCAAAAAACCCTCGACTCAGTGACTGCAGAGCTCTTATGTATACTTCCCACGTGCACTTTAAACATAATGAGCATGACAGAATGCAACAAGGAATTTCGATGTCCACCTCCGCGTGTTTCACACCACGATCATTACACAAACAAAGGTGCACAGTTTGACTTGCAAATCTATAGCTTAAAGCATTTGTGGTGGTTAGTAATTACACAGCAGGGAGCGTCAAAGCTCAGCTTGTCTTACTGCGCTGCTCTGATTCTGTTTTCCATCGGTGACAAGGGAACTATGGAAAACACTCAGGCCACACCAAATTGAATTTGATAGATGGGGGAAAAAATCTGCCTCCTTTGATCAGTTCCTGCCATTGCAAAGCTTAGAAGTGAGTCACAGTGTGCTCAAAGCACATCCTTGAGATACCGTAGTCTTGACTAAAAAAAATAAAAAAATACCACAGTGCCACAGATCGCTTCCATTAACCCCCCTCATCTTTAAAAAAACATCACGGCAGAAATCAACCACAAACAAAAGACTTTAGGGCTTTTTATCCAATGCAACCACAGTTAGTCTTTTAAGTCAAACAGTTGTACAGTGTGAATATTAGTATTATTATAATTGTGATTGTTATTATATTGGTGAATGTAATTTAAACACGATCTAGACTCAGCCTGTATTGATTGTTTGTGTTAAAACAAACTAAACATTAATTGATTAAACTTACTATAAATATGTTAACACAACTAAATCATGACATACTCTGTATTGCACATTGATTGCCCCTTACTTGACTTCCTGTGCTGAAGTATGGGGCAATAACTATAAAACTACAGTGCAACGATTATTCATCCTTCAAAAAATGGCATTAAGAATAATTCATAATGCAGGCTATCGGGATCATACCAATATATTGTTTATCAAATCAAAGATTTTAAAACTCTATGACATGATTTCGTTAAGACTGTTCAATTGATGTATAAAGTGAAAAATAAGCAAGTACCATTTAGAATTCAAGGATATTTTATGCAAAGAGAAGGAATATATAATTTAAGGGGTTTGTATCATTTTAAAATTGCTGGCACTAGGACGACCAGGAAATGCTTCTGTCTTTTTATTTCTGGCCCCAAAAAAATGGAATAACCTACCTGAGAAACTCAAACGATGTCCAAATATTAACCAGTTTAAATATTTATACAAAGAAATAGTGTTTGCCGGATATGTATCTGATGAAAAACTGTAAGTTGGGTTGTATGATGAATCTGCTTCATATGAATTCTTACTATTGAATTGTACCGATGTAACTGCTATGAAACAGGAGCTGTTGTGAAATACTCACTTCCCTCAGCGTGTATGAACTGGCACATAGCTTGCGTTGATTTGACTGTATGGGTGGGTGTAGGCCCTGATAAGTGTTGTGTCAGCCTACACCTTTTGGGCACCATGTACATTGTTTTCTTGTTCTTTCTTTCTTGTAAGTTTTTTGTTTTGTTTTGTTTTCTTTTGTTTTTGGATTGACTTTGGGGTCTATACGAGGGCTGTCAATAAAGTAACGGTCCTTTTTATTTTTTTCAAAAACTATATGGATTTCATTCATATGTTTTTACGTCAGACATGCTTGAACCCTCGTGCGCATGCGTGAGTTTTTCCACGCCTGTCGGTAACGTCATTCGCCTGTGAGCACTCCTTGTGGGAGGAGTCGTCCAGCCCCTCGTCGGAATTCCTTTGTCTGAGAAGTTGCTGAGAGACTGGTGCGTTGTTTGATCAAATTTTTTTCTAAACCTGTGAGACACATCGAAGTGGACACGGTTCGAAAAATTAAGCTGGTTTTCAGTGAAAATTTTAACGGCTGATGAGAGATTTTGAGGTGATTCTGTCGCTTTAAGGACTTCCCACGGTGCGAGACGTCGCTCAGCGCTCTCAGCCGCCGTCGTCAGCCTGTTCAAGCTGAAAACCTCCACATTTCAGGCTCTATTGATCCAGGACGTCGTGAGAGAACAGAGAAGTTTCAGAAGAAGTCGGTTTCAGCATTTTATCCAGATATTCCACTGTTAAAGGAGATTTTTTTAATGAAAGACGTGCGGACGGGTCCGCGCGTCGGCTCGCAGCCGCCGCGACGCTCCGCCACAGGAAAAACACCTCTGTTGAAAGCCTTAAGGACAAGTTGGAACATGTCCTGCTGTTAAACAATTTCTCATATTGTTGGGTATTTTCTCCTCCAAACATTTTTAAAACCTTTAACAAGACAAACAGAGTCAAGAAACACCAGTGAGACAGAAAGTCAAATTTTACGCGCGGAGTGCGGCCAGGCTGTACACCAAGGCTACACTAAAGTCTGGCCTGCTTTTCCGCTCTTTTTATTAAGAGACGCCCTCATCACATAAACAAAAAACTTGTCCTAAGGGTGGGGGTGATGACGCAAGACAAGTTTCTTCCCGTAACATAAACGCATACGTCAATAAGTGCAGCTGTAAGGAAGGACACTTTCTTTTACACAGGTCAGCACATCTCGTTCGTCTGTTGCAGTTATCAGCTGTTCTGCATCTGCCTGAAGTGTCCTGTCCTTCACACTCCTTCACACTAAGCACCACATCACAACAGTCAAAACGTTCTCTTACTCCCAGTCGTTAAGAGGCTGCGAAAACAAAGTATATATAATATAACAAAGTTATATTATAATAATAAGTACATCCAGCCCTTCATTCCCAGCTCAGATTGACCCCAGAGTGCTAAAACAAAATTGAATTCTCAGGCTTGGTTAAGACAGGTGCAAAACAGCACAACACCGTTCTCATGAGAAAGAAGACAAAGCTAAAACAAGGTTGAATAACACATACATTCTCAGGGTGAAGTGCAAACAGCACAACACCGTTTTCATAAGAAAGAAGACGAAGGTACAAATGTTTAACAGTGATAACATATATATATATATATATATATATATATAAAATCCTTAACATTTCCCACCTGTTTATCACCTGTTAAACATACAGTAGGCATCACCCAGCTTAGTTAGTTAGTTTATTAACTTAATCTATTCTGTCCACGTTTTATTAATTGAACACCACCAACAGATGGAAGATTCGAATCCAGCTGCTATTTGATCAACCAGTTTATACTCGTCAGGCACTCCTCTGGGGACTCCTATTGCGTCAATATATGTTGGATTTCCTACTCCTTTCCAATCTCTTTTTACTCTATGTCTGGCTATGCCTTTCTGCCAATCCTCAGGAATAAGAGAGGCTGCATATGTCGTAACGTCTTCAGGGGTCATGGGTAACAATAATGATATTAATGCACAATAACCTGACACATTTCGTGGCAGTCTGTCAAAGATTCTGTTATCACCACACCACCACCATACATCACTCCTACCGACTGGTATAAATGAACTGTTTTTTCTGTATTATTCGACTACACCACTTGTCTTATTACTTTTTCAGCTAAAGCTTCATAGGCTAAGAGTGTGTTAACTCATCACATCAACAGTTCAAGCTTGAACTGGAGTTGTGAGCTTTTCAATATCATCATAATTCTCAGTACAGTCATTACAGTTTTCTCCACTAAGGTCTGACTGTTTCAATGCTTGATATTTTGGCATAGTTTGTTGGAAGGCCAGATTACACTGTACAAATGTATTTGACACCATTTTGCCAACCATTGTTTTGATATAAGGGATCACACAACACATGCAAAGTCCAATCAGAATTAGGACTATAATAACTGGTGTCACCATTTTCAATAGTAACTGCCAACATGGTCCTGAAGTCAACCAGGACCAGGGATTCCACCGGTTCACGGCTAGGGTGTCTTTATGCATTGCATCACGAAGTTTATTCAGCTCTTCCAATGCGTCCTGCATATCCACTGAATGAATGGAGTCTGGGATGAAAGTACAGCATGTTGTGTTCAGCAGAACACAAACTCCTCCCTGTGAACCAGTAAGCAAGTCTAAAACCATGCGATTTTGCATCACCATGGTACGTAAAGCATCTATTTCAGTGTTTTGAGCTGCTACTATTTTTTTAGTTACATTCATGAACAGACCCAATCGATAATTCAGAGTTTCAATCATTAATGAATTTTTTCCCACTCCTATCCAGGGGAACAATGAATGTGCTATTTTATCTCCTACAGACCACAATTTTTTGGTCCTTTAGTACATCCGAGCCCCACATGTGATCATGTGGTAACACATCTGGGTATATCAATCTCCTCCGTCTGGTGCTGCCATTCTTCTCTGTGGAGGTCCTACCACATATGTATGGTCAGTCACCTGGGTAGGTGCACACACACCACCCCAATTTGGTGGGAGACTCATGTACAGTCTGGAACCATAAAGCCAATAGATGTCATCATACACCGGAGTACCATTTATAGGTGGTAGCAAAAACTTACTAACATAAGCACATGATTCATCCGTTCCCCATGGACAGGAGCCTGTATAATTACATCCCCGTCCAATGTGATGAAGATAAGTACCATCCACATATTATGTTTTGGTTAGGCTTAAATTATTTGATAAAACATACGTTTGGGTACACAGACGTTTCTTAATTTTACCTACATTTTTATTCCCTGTCCCGTAAAAGCAAATTGGGAATGGCCGTTGTGATGACAATTTAACGTGATGATATTTTTGCGTTTCCCTTCAGTCTAGTCAATGGAGCAGCACTTGGGCACGCTTGTACGTCCTCTGTTGAAATCCCTATCATATAAGTGGTTGCACTGAGGCAAGTGGTGTTACATCTTATCAGATTTGCTGAGAACTGCTGCCCCCGAAATACAGTTTGATTATGCATCCGTATGATAAGACATTCTGTCACCCTAGCAGGGTACGGTTTAGCCGTCAGAGCTGGGTGTGTTGAGGATATAGGTATCTGTGAACAAACATAACAATTAGTAACGTAATTCCATTCCACCAGGCCAGGAATCCGAGGAGCACGAAACACACTAAGATCACAACGCAACTGGCTGCCCTACCAACAGTCCGGCAGCGGCGGCGCTGAGCACGCCGCTCCGGGGTCTGCTGTAGTTCAGTCATGATTGCTAGGATACAGTGTTGTTAACCACCTCACCTAATAGTGCAAGGATCTCCCTGCTTCACTGGCATTGAGACAATCTATTGCTAATTAAATAGACTCCCTTTGTAGCCAGACTTCCCCTGTCACTGTGGAGGCCGCCAACACACGCTGTATCTTACAGTGATGTATCCACGTTGATCTCTCCGCTATCTTTACTGCAGTTGGTGTTGTTAACAGCACTTGGTATAGACCTTCCCAACGAGGACTGGACTCTGATGAACACCCAGTCTCCTGGCTAGACTACTGGAAGGCCGTCCTGTGGAAGATCAAAATTATTCGGCAGTAAATGTGTTTAAGTTATCTCTTTCTGTGTTAATGTCTTTTTCATAAAATTTGCTAATGTTTGTTCCTCATCTGCTGTTTTAGTATCCATGTCAAAATTGGTAGACGATATGGTCGTCCATAAAGTATCTCAAATGGTGTTAACCCTGATGGTGTTGGTGTTATTCTCATATACAATTTTACTAGGTCCAACATTCAATCCAGGTTTGTTTTGTCTCTTCTATACATTTCCTTAATCTTATTTTTATTGCGCCCTTTTATGTGCCCTTTGTCCTTTCCACTAATCCGGCACTGTGTGGTTGATAAGCACAATGATTTTTGAGATTGACCTGTAGCGCTTCTCCTACGTATTGCACTATTGTATTAACAAAATGCGCTCCATTATCTGAATAGACTGTTTCTGGTATTCCAAATCATGGAATGATGTCTTTGCACAATGCCTTAGCCACTGTAAGTGCACCTGCATGTTTTGTAGGGAACAATTCTACCCATTTTGAGAAGGCATCAATTATGACTAAACAAAATTCCTTCCCTTCATGTTTACTCAGCTGTATATAATCCATATGAATCACTTGAAAGGGATATTGTGGTGTTGGAAATTTGCCTCTTTGGGGTCTCAAATTGCCTTGTGAGTTGTGTTTTGCACATGTCATGCATGCTCTACAATGCTGTTTTGCATATGCATCGAACCCATAAAGACAAAAAATAGATTGCAATTGCGATATCATACCCCCTGATGAGACATGCGTCACGCCATGGCTCATAATAGCTGCCCATTTAAACATATTTTTTGGCAATATGGGTTTCTTTTGTGGTCATATCCGGAGGGGTGTCATATAGGAGAAAAATAGAAAGAGCTGTTGCCGCCTTTGCGGTTTTGTCAGCAACGTCATTTCCTTTTGAAACACTGTCAGAGCCTTTGGTGTGAGCCGCACATTTGCATATAGCAATTTGTTGAGGCAACTTCACAGCTTGCAGTAGGGCAGTTAGGAGAGTGGCATGAGTCACTGGCTTTCCAGATGATGTCACCATTCCACGCTCCTCCCACAGTTTTGCAAACACATGCACTGTGCTGAAAGCGTACTGGCTGTCTGTATAAATTGATACAGCCGTACCTTTAAACAGATAGCAAGCTGCAGTTAAAGCAACTAATTCAGCTGCTTGTGCTGAAAATGACGATGGCAATGAAGCAGAATCCAATACTTCTGAATTTGTGACAACAGCATATCCAGATTGTGTTTGTCCATAAGCTTTGTCAGTGGAAGAACCATCCACATACACAATTGTACTGTTTGGGATGGGTGTGTCCTGGAGGTCTGGGCGTGCTTTCGTACAGACCGTAGCTACATCAAGACAATTGTGCGGCTCACCATCCTCAGGTAAGGGTATCAATGGGGATGGATTCAATGTCGTACAGCGCTCTACCGTAAGGTGTGGTTGTGATAATAGCAAGGACATGCACGAAAGATGTCTTGCTGGGGACAAAAGGCTCATTTTTGTCTGCAACAGAAGTGCAGAAACTGCATGTGGAACTTCCAGTGTCAACTGATGGAATAGAACAACATTACTGCTACTTTGAACAGCCATAAAGGCTGCAACAACAGCCTGTACACATGGTGGTAGAGGTCTAGGGGTATGATTCTCGCTTTGGGTGCGAGAGGTCCCGGGTTCAAATCCCGGACGAGCCCCCAGTCAATGTTGGGTATTTTCTCCTCCAAACATTTTTAAAACCTTTAACAAGACAAACAGAGTCAAGAAACACCAGTGAGACAGAAAGTCAAATTTTACGCGCGGAGTGCGGCCAGGCTGTACACCAAGGCTACACTAAAGTCTGGCCTGCTTTTCCGCTCTTTTTATTAAGAGACGCCCTCATCACATAAACAAAAAACTTGTCCTAAGGGTGGGGGTGATGACGCAAGACAAGTTTCTTCCCGTAACATAAACGCATACGTCAATAAGTGCAGCTGTAAGGAAGGACACTTTCTTTTACACAGGTCAGCACATCTCGTTCGTCTGTTGCAGTTATCAGCTGCTGTTCTGCATCTGCCTGAAGTGTCCTGTCCTTCACACTCCTTCACACTAAGCACCACATCACAACAGTCAAAACGTTCTCTTACTCCCAGTCGTTAAGAGGCTGCGAAAACAAAGTATATATAATATAACAAAGTTATATTATAATAATAAGTACATCCAGCCCTTCATTCCCAGCTCAGATTGACCCCAGAGTGCTAAAACAAAATTGAATTCTCAGGCTTGGTTAAGACAGGTGCAAAACAGCACAACACCGTTCTCATGAGAAAGAAGACAAAGCTAAAACAAGGTTGAATAACACATACATTCTCAGGGTGAAGTGCAAACAGCACAACACCGTTTTCATAAGAAAGAAGACGAAGGTACAAATGTTTAACAGTGATAACATATATATATATATATAAAATCCTTAACACATATACTCACTCCACTGAAAGCCATCAAAAGCCGCCTGGATTTTACAAATGGTTATCAACACGGAGGTGTTTTTCCTGTGCCACCGCACCGCGTCGGCTGCGTCCCGACGCGCGGACCCGTCCGCACGTCTTTCATTAAAAAAATCTCCTTTAACAGTGGAATATCCGGATAAAATGCTGAAACCGACTTCTTCTGAAACTTCTCTGTTCTCTCACGACGTCCTGGATCAATAGAGCCTGAAATGTGGAGGTTTTCAGCTTGAACAGGCTGACGACGGCGGCTGAGAGCGCTGAGCGACGTCTCGCACCGTGGGAAGTCCTTAAAGCGACAGAATCACCTCAAAATCTCTCATCAGCCGTTAAAATTTTCACTGAAAACCAGCTTAATTTTTCGAACCGTGTCCACTTCGATGTGTCTCACAGGTTTAGAAAAAATTTTGATCAAACAACGCGCCAGTCTCTCAGCAACTTCTCAGACAAAGGAATTCCGACGAGGGGCTGGACGACTCCTCCCACAAGGAGTGCTCACAGGCGAATGACGTCACCGACAGGCGTGGAAAAACTCACGCATGCGCACGAGGGTTCAAGCATGTCTGACGTAAAAACATATGAATGAAATCCATATAGTTTTTGAAAAAAATAAAAAGGACCGTTGCTTTATTGACAGACCTCGTAAATGAGTGAATTTCTTTTTCTTTTGTTTTGTAAGCATTGGTGCCAAATAAATTAAATTCAATTCAAAAATGGACTGGTATGGTTTATTATTATAGGGGTCACATTGTTCATAATCAGGTTTTATACATTTTACAATTAAATATAGTTGGGGTTTCATGCAAAATATTCTCTGTCTCACAATTCAACAACTGTTCATGTCAAAATTCTCGTGGTATAAGGAGGATTTACACTTGGCTCACATTTTATTGTCTGTCCACTCAGGGATGAGGGATCAAACCTACAACCCTCTGCTACCAAAGTCAGTTCTTTAATAAAATATTGATAAATGTTAAATATTGATAAATGTTGAACACCTAATTTTCAGAAGTTATGTAAAAATGGACTGCCTACTCTGGGTAGGGAATACGGCCTTGCCCCAAGTGAAGGAGTTCAAGTACCTCGATGTCTTGTTCTCGAGTGAGGGGATGATGGAGCGTGAGATTGGCCAGAGAATCGGCGCAGCAGGGACGGTATTGCATTTGCTCTACTGTACTGTTGTGACGAAAAGGGAGCTGACCCAAAAGGTGAAGCTCTCGATCTACTGGTCAATCTTCGTTCCGACTCTCACCCATGGTCAGGAGTGTTGGGTCATGACCGAAAGAACTAGATCGCAGGTACAAGCAGCTGAAATGGGCTTCCTCAGGAGGGTGGCTGGTGTCTCCCTTAGAGATAGGGTGAGAAGTTCGGTCATCCGTGGGGAGCTCGGAGTAGAGTCGCTGCTCCTTTGCGTTAAAAGGAGCCAGCTGAAGTGGTTCGGGCATCTGGTAAGGATGCCTCCTGGGTGCCTCCCAAGGGAGGTGTTCCAGACACGTCCATCTGGGAGGATACCCCAAGGAAGACCCCGGACTAGGTGGAGAGCTTATTATTGCCACACTGGCCTGGAAACGCCTCAGAATCCCCCAGTCAGAGGTGGTCAATGTGGCACAGGAAAGGGAAGTCTGGGGTCCCCTGCTGAAGCTGTTGCCCCCACGACCCGAACCCGGAAAAGCGGTTGAAGATGAATGAATGAATGAATGTAAAAATGTTTAATTATGCTCTTTCGTCTCACAATGAAAACATGATAGATTTAGCAAATATATAAAACAAACTAATGGATTGGATAATAACAACAACACGCCAGTGCTGTTACAGCCAGTTGGCTTTTGAAAACACATCATTTTCTAAATGGAGATCAGCTGTGTTTATTTTGGGGGATGAAATGATTGCAGGATAAACAAATGGTCCAACATGTGATGACTCCATTAGAACAAGGGGAACTCCATGAATACAAACAACTCTATTGGAAGGTGATGGAAAAGCACAAGGCAATGGATACAGGAACAATTCCAAGCCAGGTATGATTCCTCTGAGACAAATCAATGTGGCCAACCTTAAAAGTGCTTTAACTTTAAATACACAATAATCCTATTTCAGATGATCAGTGCGGGCCCTCTTTCTGTTAAAAGGCTTGATATACGGCTGAGTGGATCCTTGCTATTTGATTGGTGGAGTGCATGTCATGTGACATGGATTATTCGTACCATTTGCCGTTGCGTTTCATTTACCATGCAATAACTCCTTTTAGCATGCAATTTTGGTGCTATATGAAATGTGCTATTGCACACCCCATCCACCGCACATGCTCACACTACCAGGGGTGGTGTTTAGCTAAACATGGCAGAGTTTGTGGTACGTACCATTCCACAAGGCTTCCTCGTGGAATCATACGTTCTGTCATGAAATAGTCGTACCATTGAACTCAAACATTTATATTATTGTACTCAGTGTCTGGTTTTGAGAAGTTCTAGCTTCTGCTGCCTGCTACAGTACGCTTTATTGCCTTCTGTTTTTTGTGGGAGTGTTACAGCGCCACAAACAGGTCTGGCATATACATTGTTGTCAGTGACCCACGGTTAACATGGAACATTATTAACCGGGAATACTTGGAAACATTTTTTGTTGTTGTTGTTGTAACCGGTTTGAGAACGTCAATTTTCGGGTGGAACCCAAAACTGGAAACATTAAAATACCGTTTCTGTTTGGAATGAACCAGTTGGGAAAAAATTCTGATTCAAAGCTCTGCTCAAAAACAAAATGTCACTGAGTTCCATTAAGAATAGTGCCCATCCTATCCTCTCTGGGGCCACAAGCAAAATCTTACAAAGGGGCCCTCCTACGTGACTTGTGAGAAATGTAGACCATGTGCCATCAGTGCACAATCACCAGATACCCCAGTGCTCCCATTACAATCTGCCCTCCTTTAAAACAGCTTGCTTCATCTGGCATCTGGTCTAAGAATAAACAGATATGCACAAAACCGAATGATATATAACAAACATTGTTTAGGTTATTTTTATATTGATGTTAAACTGATACTTTTAAAACTGTGTTGGTGCCTAAACTATGCCTTAAGCAAAAGCATGTAGGCTGACTAGATTAAATCTGAATGTTAAATTGAATATATTAACATAATAAATATATGGATAGAAAGAAATACACAACATATTTGCACAACTCCACATAATAAATGCAGGTATCTCAATTACAATAAGGTTATGTTTAAACTAAATATGCTTTGTCACAAACATTGTGTTGAAAACTAAAATCCACATGTGAGCAAACTTTTGATCTACTGTGGCAAAGAGAAACACTCAAATCAAATATAGAATTGATAAGAAGCACTATGTACAGCTTTGTGAGCCTATATAGGTTTTATTATAATGTGTCAAACTAGTTCAAAATAATATTTCATATTGTTTTTTTTTTTGTTTGTTTGTTTGTTTTTTAAAGAATGAGAATTCAAATATAGGTTTTCAAATATATTAAATTTGAAACTCGGATGTAATTATACAGAACAGTTAACATATTTAAAAAAGCAAATTCCTCATCCACCTTCTTCCCAGTTTCCACGTGGAGCCGCCCCTGAACATAGTTCATTGAAACATTCCAGACAGCACAGAAGATTTTATTCAGCATTTTTCTGCTGAAAACAAATTTAACTGGCAAGTCACATTCATAAATATATATATATATATATATATATATATATATATATATATATATATATATGTGTGTGTGTGTGTGTGTGTGTGTGTGTGTGTGTGTGTGTGTGTGTGTGTGCATTAATTAAATATTTAAATAGGGAATCTGCTGTCGTAAGATGTTCTCCTCTTGACTGTTCTTTTCATTTTAAACTTGTGTGCTTCTGAGGTCTGTAGGGAGTTGAAGATGTTGGATTAAAAAAAAAAAAAAAAAAAACCTCCCTAAAGTTTGAAAACTGCTAAAATAAGGAGGTGAACCTTCAAATGTGAATAATTACAGACTTCTCTCAAAATTATGCATCTTGGCTAAAGTATTTGAAAAATTGGTCTGTGATCAATTGAAGGAATTTTTAGAATCAAACAAGATTTTAAACCCTGTTCAGTCTGGTTTTTGGAAACACAGCACTGTTACTTCTATTTTAAAGGTTTGCTGTCTAAAAGTCAGCTAAAATTAAAGTTGAAAGGTCACATTGGGTACAGAAACACAGGACACTCGACACAAAGCTCTTCAAGAACAGCTAACAGGATGATTTGACAGCCCCATTTGTTTCTTAATACAGGAATTGCTGGTTTGATGTCAGATCTCATTTCATTTGATTTTCCACATAGCACTATATTTTATAAGCCCTTGACGAATTAATAATTAGCCTTCCTATTTTTACATGGATCAAAGCATGGAATCAAATGTAGTACACACAAATGGCAAAAAAAAAAACAGTGAATGAAATATATGCAGCATCCTGACATATATTCCATTCTAGCCAAAATAATGTGCAGCAATTAAATAGTTATATAAATTAAAAAAATAGACATATTTATGTATTTATCCATTCACTTATCTTCTAGAGGACAAAGCATTAAAATCAAACAAAATAATCAAAATAAAAGAATATATGCATGTACAAAATAGATTAAAAATTTAACATATAAAAGTATAAAAAAATCATCCTGCATCAGCTTCCAATATGGCGGCACAGTGGCTCAGCTGTTAACACAGCTGCCTCACACCATGAATGTGGCAAGTTCGTTGCCTGGCTGGGCCTTTCTGTGTGGAGTTTGCATGTTCTTCCCAAGTTCACGTGGGTTTCCTCCAGGTGCTCCGGCTTCCTCCCACATCCAAAGACATGCAGGTTAGGTGAAGTACATTGACTGTAGGTGTGTGTATGTGGGTGTGAATGAGTTTATCTATATGTGGTCATGTGATAAACTGGCATCCTGTCCAGAGTTAACCTACCTCACGCCCTATGACTGATGGGATAAGCTCCAGCCCCCATGACCCTTGACTGGAGTATGCGAGTATTTGTCAATCTCACCTCTCTGACTTTGTCTAAAAACTGTCCTACTTGACCTGTCCCTCTGATACTGTATTTTCATTCCTAATCCTGTCCATCCTCATCACTCGCACATAAAATTGCAACATCTTCAGCTCTGCCACCTCCAGCTCTGTCTCAGAGTGTTTTTGTTAACGCCACTTTTTGTGAGTGCTGGTCACACTACCATCTGGTAAACTTTCCCCTTCACTCTTGCAGATATTCTTTGGTCACAAATCACTCCTGCCACCTTCCTCCACCCACTCCACCCTGCCTACTTTCTTCTTCACCTCTCTACCACACTCTCCATTACTTTGGATAGTATATACAACCCCTGGCAAAAATTATGGAATCACCGGCCTCAGAGGATGTTCATTCCATTGTTTAATTTTGTAGAAAAAAAAAGCAGATCACAGACATGACACAAAACTAAAGTCATTTCAAATGGCAGCTTTCTGGCTTTAAGAAACACTATAGGAAATCAAGAAAAAAAGATTGTGGCAGTCAGTAACGGTTACTTTTTTAGACCAAGCAGAGGAAAAAAATATGGAATCACGCAATTCTGAGGAAAAAATTATGGAATCACCCTGTAAATTTTCATCCCCCAAATTAACACCTGCATCAAATCAGATCTGCTCGTTGACATTGACCCTATGCCATGACATTGACCCTATGTGTCTTTTTGCAAGGAATGTTTTCACAGTTTTTGCTCTATGGCAAGATGCATTATCATCTTGAAAAATGATTTCATCATCCCCAAACATCCTTTCAATTGTCCAAAATATCAACATAAACTTGTGCATTTATTGATGATGTAATGACAGCCATCTCCCCAGTGCCTTTACCTGACATGCAGCCCCATATCATCAATGACTGTGGAAATTTACATGTTCTCTTCAGGCAGTCATCTTTATAAATCTCATTGGAACGGCACCAAACAAAAGTTCCAGCATCATCACCTTGCCCAATGCAGATTTGAGATTCATCACTGAATATGACTTTCATCCAGTCATCCACAGTCCATGATTGCTTTTCTTTAGCCCATTGTAACCTTGTTTTTTTCTGTTTAGTTGTTAATGATGGCTTTCGTTTAGCTTTTCTATATGTAAATCCCATTGCCTTTAGGCAGTTTCTTACAGTTCGGTCACAGACGTTGACTCCAGTTTCCTCCCATTCGTTCCTCATTTGTTTTGTTGTGCATTTTCGATTTTTGAGACATATTGCTTTAAGTTTTCTGTCGACGCTTTGATGTCTTCCTTGGTCTACCAGTATGTTTGCCTTTAACAACCTTCCCATGTTGTTTGTATTTGGTCCAGATTTTAGACACAGCTGACTGTGAACAACCAACATCTTTTGCAACATTGCGTGTTGATTTACCCTCTTTTAAGAGTTTGATAATCCTCTCCTTTGTTTCAACTGACATGTCTCATGTTGGAGCCATGATTCATGTCAGTCCACTTGGTGCAACAGCTCTCCAAGGTGTGATCACTCCTTTTTAGATGCAGACTAACGAGCAGATCTGATTTGATGCAGGTGTTAGTTTTGGGGATGAAAATTTACAGGGTGATTCCATAATTTATTCCTCAGAATTGAGTGAGTCCATATTTTTTTCCCTCTGCTTGGTCTAAAAAAATAACCATTACTGACTGCCACAATTATTTTTCCTGATTTCTTATAGTGTTTCTTAAAGCCAGAAAGTTGCCATTTGAAATGACTTTAGTTTTGTGTCATGTCTGTCATCTGCTTTTTTTTCTACAAAATTAAACAACTGAATGAACATCCTCCGAGACTGGTGATTCCATAATTTTTGCCAGGGGTTGTAGAATAGAAGTAGATAGATAGATAGAAGTATTTAAACTCATCTACTTTGGCAGGGGTGGTGGCCAAGTGGTGAGTGCACTTGGTTTCAGTGTGGTAGGTTCACTGTTCAAACCCCATCCCTGCCATATTTCTATCCGGCAAAAAATCTGTGCCAATTCAACATGCAGATCCCCTTAGATTTGCTGTGGTGACCCCGCATGCAAAACAAGGAAGCAGCCCAAGGGGCTTATTATTTAAGCTCATCTACTTTCACGACCCCTTCTCCTTGCAACCTCACTATTCCACCAAGCTTCCTGTCATTCACGCACATATACTCAGTCTTGCTCCGACTGACTTTCATTACACTTCTCCCCAGAGCATATCTCCATGTAATACGTAATATAGTACCTTCAACTGCACCACAGACTAAAACAGTTAAATGTGGTCTATTAAACATTAGGTCTCTCTCTTCTAAGTCCCTGTTAGTAAATGATATAATAATTGATGAACATATTGATTTATTCTGCCTTACAGACCCTGGTTACAGCAGGATGAATATGTTAGTTTAAATGAGTCAACACCCCCGAGTCACACTAACTGTCAGAACGCTCGTAGCATGGGCCGAGGCGGAGGATTAGCAGCAATCTTCCACTCCAGCTTATTAATTAATCAAAAACCCAGACAGAGCTCTAATTCATTTGAAAGCTTGACTCTTAGTCTTGTCCATCCAAATTGGAAGTCCCAAAAACCAGTTTTATTTGTTATTATCTATCGTCCACTTGGTCGTTACTGTGAGTTTCTCTGTGAATTTTCGGACCTTTTGTCTGACTTAGTGCTTAGCTCAGATAAGATAATTATAGTGGGCGATTTTAACATCCACACAGATGCTGAGAATGACAGCCTCAACACTGCATTTAATCTATTGCTCAAAATGTAAATGAGTCCACCCACCACTTTAATCATACCTTAGATCTTGTTCTGACTTATGGTATGGAAATTGAAGACTTAACAGTATTCCCCGAAAACCCCCTTCTGTCTGATCATTCCTTAATAACATTTACATTTACTCTGATGGACTACCCAGCAGTGGGGAATAACTTTCATTACAATAGAAGTCTTTCAGAAAGTGCTGTAACTAGGTTTAAGGATATGATTCCTTCTTTATGTTCTCCAATGCCATATACCAACACAGGGCAGAGTAGCTACCTAAACTCTGTGAGTGAGATAGATTATCTCGTCAATAGTTTTACATCCTCATTGAGGACAACTTTGGATGCTGTAGCTCCTCTGAAAAAGAGAGCCTTAAATCAGAAGTGCCTGACTTCGTGGTATAACTCACAAACTCGCAGCTTAAAGCAGATAACCCGTAAGTTGGAGAGGAAATGGCGTCTCACTAATTTAGAAGATCTTCACTTAGCCTTGAAAAAGAGTCTGTTGCTCTATAAAAAAAACCTCCGTAAAGCTAGGACATCTTACTACTCATCACTTATTGAAGAAAATAAGAACAAGCCCAGGTTTCTTTTCAGCACTGTAGCCACGCTGACAAAGAGTCAGAGCTCTATTGAGCCGAGTATTCCTTTAACTTTAACTAGTAATGACTTCATGACTTTCTTTGCTAATAAAATTTTAACTATTAGAGAAAAAATTACTCATAACCATCCCAAAGACGTATCGTTATCTTTGGCTGCTTTCAGTGATGCCGGAATTTGGTTAGACTCTTTCTCTCAGATTGTTCTGTCTGAGTTATTTTCATTAGTTACTTCATCCAAACCATCAACATGTCTATTAGACACCATTCCTACCAGGCTGCTCAAGGAAGCCCTACCATTATTTAATGCTTCGATCTTAAATATGATCAATCTATCTTTATTAGTTGGCTATGTACCACAGGCTTTTAAGGTGGCAGGTTACAAATGACCTTCTTATGGCCTCAGACAGTGGACTCATCTCTGTGCTTGTCCTGTTAGACCTCAGTGCTGCTTTTGATACTGTTGACCATAAAATTTTATTACAGAGATTAGAGCATGCCATAGGTATTAAAGGCACTGCGCTGCGGTGGTTTGAATCATATTTATCTAATAGATTACAATTTGTTCATGTAAATGGGGAATCTTCTTCACAGACTAAGGTTAATTATGGAGTTCCACAAGGTTCTGAGCTAGGACCAATTTTATTCACTTTATACATGCTTCCCTTAGGCAGTATTATTAGACGGCATTGCTTAAATTTTCATTGTTACGCAGATGATACCCAGCTTTATCCATCCATGAAGCCAGAGGACACACACCAATTAGCTAAACTGCAGGATTGTCTTACAGACATAAAGACATGGATGACCTCTAATTTCCTGCTTTTAAACTCAGATAAAACTGAAGTTATTGTACTTGGCCCCACAAATCTTAGAAACATGGTGTCTAATCAGATTCTTACTCTGGATGGCATTACCCTGACCTCTAGTAATACTGTGAGAAATCTTGGAGTCATTTTTGATCAGGATATGTCATTCAAAGCGTATATTAAACAAATATGTAGGACTGCTTTTTTGCATTTACGCAATATCTCTAAAATTAGAAAGGTCTTGTCTCAGAGTGATGCTGAAAAACTAATTCATGCATTTACTTCCTCTAGGCTGGACTATTGTAATTCATTATTATCAGGTTGTCCTAAAAGTTCCCTGAAAAACCTTCAGTTAATTCAAAATGCTGCAGCTAGAGTACTAACGGGGACTAGAAGGAGACAGCATATCTCACCCATATTGGCCTCTCTTCATTGGCTTCCTGTTAATTCTAGAATAGAATTTAAAATTCTTCTTCTTACTTATAAGGTTTTGAATAATCAGGTCCCATCTTATCTTAGGGACCTCATAGTACCATATCACCCCAATAGAGCGCTTCGCTCTCAGACTGCAAGCTTACTTGTAGTTCCTAGGGTTTGTAAGAGTAGAATGGGAGGCAGAGCCTTCAGCTTTCAGGCTCCTCTCCTGTGGAACCAGCTCCCAATTTGGATCAGGGAGACAGACACCCTCTCTACTTTTAAGATTAGGCTTAAAACTTTCCTTTTTGCTAAAGCTTATAGTTAGGGCTGGATCAGGTGACCCTGAACCATCCCTTAGTTATGCTGCTATAGACTTAGACTGCTGGGGGGTTCCCATGATGCACTGAGTGTTTCTTTCTCTTTTTGCTCTGTATGCACCACTCTGCATTTAATCATTGATGACTGATCTCTGCTCTCTTCCACAGTATGTCTTTTTCCTGGTTCTCTCCCTCAGCCCCAACCAGTCCCAGCAGAAGACTGCTCCTCCCTGAGCCTGGTTCTGCTGGAGGTTTCTTCCTGTTAAAAGGGAGTTTTTCCTTCCCACTGTCGCCAAGTGCTTGCTCACAGGGGGTCGTTTTGACCGTTGGGGTTTTTCCGTAATTATTGTATGGCTTTGCCTTACAATATAAAGCGCCTTGGGGCAACTGTTTGTTGTGATTTGGCGCTATATAAATAAAATTGATTTGATTTGATGTGTCCAGGATAGACTCAACCTGCTCTGTTCTCTCAATATAGATCACAATGTCATCAGCAAACATTATTGTCCACTGAGACTCCTGTCTATTCTTGTCTGTCCATCACCATTGTGAACAAGATAATACTCAGAGTCGATCCTTGGTGTAATCCCACTGCCACCTTGAATGCATCTGTTATTGCTGTTGAGCATCTCACCGCTGTTACACTATCCTTGTACATGTCCTGCACTACCCTCACATACTTCTCTGCCACTCCAGGCTTCCTCATACAATACCACAACTCTTCTCTTGACACCCTGTAATAAGCTTTATCTAAATACACAAACACACAATGCAACTCGTTCTGGCCCTCTCTATACTTCTCCATCAGCACTCTGAGCAAATATTGCATCATGGTGCTCTTTCTCAACATGAAACCATATTGCTGCTCATAGATCTTCACCTGTTTTCTAAGCCAAGCATCTACTGTTCTTTCTGAAAACTTCATGTTGTGGTGCTCCTAAACATTTCCATGCCTCCACTGGAATGTCATCTGGACCAACTGCCTTTCCACTCTTCATCCTCTTTATAGCGGCTCCCACTTCACCCTTACTGTAATCCCCTGCACTTCTTGACTTACTCTCTTACTGTCATCCAGCCATCTCTCTTTCTCATTTTCTTCATTGATCAGCTCCTCAAAATATTCCCTCCACCTTCTCAACGCACTCTCCTCGCTTGTCAGCAAATTACCATCAGCATCCTTTATCACCCTAACCTGCTGCACATCCTTTCCAGCTCAGTGCCTTTGTCTGGCCACTCGGTACAAGTCCATTTCTCCCTACTTAGTGTTTAACTTTATGTATAGTTTGCTATATGCCTTTTCCTCAGCCTTTGCCACTTCTCGTTTCATGTTGCACTACATCCCAGTTCTTTTTTCTCCTTATACTTTCCTGAAGAACTTCATTCCACCACCAAGTCTCCTTGTCTTCCTTCCACTGTTCAGATGTCACACCCAGCTAGCTAGCTCCCTCACCACATTTACAGTCCTTTTCCAATTGTCCAAAATCACTTCACCTCCATCCAGTGTCTGTTTCACCTCCTCCTTGAATTACATACAACACTCCTCCTTCAGCTTCCTCTTATTCACCTCTAAAGACATCCTACAAACAACAATTGATGCTGGTTATCTACATTCTTCCCTGCCACCACCTTACAGTCTCCAAATTATTTTAAGTTGCGTCTACTGCAAAACATGTAGTCCACATGTGTGCACCTTCCTCCATTGTTACATGTCACCCAGTGCATCTCCTTTTTCATAAAGTATTCACAACAGCCATTATGTCCTCTTCACCTGTGTTCCCTTCACAAACATACTCAGTGAAGTCTGCTCCAGTCACCTCTGTTTCATGCTTTGTTACGCTCTACACCACCTCATCCAACTCACCCCAGAAATCTTCTTTCTACTTCATCTCACAACCTACCTGTGGGGCATATGCGCTAATGACATTTATCATTGTCAACCGATCACCACCTGGTGGTGAGCTGGATCCGCTGGGAGGGGAGGAAGCCGGTCAGACCTGGCAGGCCCAAATATATTTTGAGGGTCTACTAGGAATGACTACCGGAACCCTCTGTCGGCGAGGTCTTCAACTCCCACCTCCAGGAAAGCTTCTCCCAGATCCCGTTGGAGGTTGGAGACATGGAGTCCAAGTGGACCATGTTCTCCAGCTCCATTGTGGATGTGGTTGCTTGTAGCTGTGGTTGCAAGGTCTCTGGTGCCTGTTGCAGTGGCAATCCCTGAACCTGGTGGTGGACGCTGGAAGTAAGGGATGCCGTCAAGCTGAAGAAGGAGTCCTACTTGTCATTGTTGGTAAGTGGGACCCTGGAGGCAGGCCAAGCATGCTGCAGCCTGTGCAGTCGCAGAGGAAAAAACTCTGGTCTGGGAGGAGTTTGGGGAGGCCATGGAGGAGGACTATCGGTCGGCCTCGAAGAAATTCTGGCAAACTGTCTGATGCCTCGGGAGGCAGAAGCAGCTCTCTGCCAATGCTGTCTATAGTGCGGGTGGGGAGCTGTTGACCCCGACTGGGTATATTGTCTGCCGGTGGAAGGAATACTTCAAGGATCTCCTCAATCCTATCATCACGTCTTCCGAAGAGGAAGCAGAGACTGGGGACTCAGAGGCAGACTCATCCATTACCCAGGCCAAAGTCACCAAGGTGGTCAGAAAGCTCCTTGGTGGCAAGGCTCCTGGGGTGGATGAAATCCATCCTGAGTACCTTAAGTCTCTGGATGTTGTGGGACTGTCTTGTTTGACACGCCTCTGCAATGTCGCGTGGCAGTTGGGGACAGTGCCTCTGGATTGGCAAACTGGGGTGGTGGTTCCTCTGTTTAAGAAGGGGGACCGGAGGGTGTGTTCCAACTACAGGGGGATCACACTCCTCAGCCTCCCCGGTAAGGTCTATTCCAGAGTACTGGAGAGGAGAATTCGGCCGATAGTCGAACCTTGGATTCAGGAGGAGCAGTGTGGTTTTCGTCCTGGTCGTGGCACACTGGACCAGCTCTACACCCTCCATCGGGTGCTCAAGAGTTTATAGGAGTTCGCCCAACCAGTCCACATGTGCTTTGTGGATCTGGAGAAGGCGTGTGACTGTGTCCCTCGAGGCACCCTGTGGGGGGGGTGCTCCTGAAGTACGGGGTCCGGGGTCCTTTGCTAAGGGCCATCCGGTCACTGTGCGACAGCAGCAGGAACTTGGTTCACACTGCCGGTTGTAAGTCAAACCTGTTTCCAGTGCACGTTGGCCTCCGCCAGGGCTGCCCTTTGTCACCGGTTCTGTTCATTATTTTTATGGACAGAATTTCTAGGCGCAGCCAGGGTGTAGAGGGGGTCCGGTTTGGGAACCACAGAATCTCATCTCTGCTGTTTGTGGATGATGTGGTTCTGTTGGCTTTGTCAAATCAAGACCTTCAGCGTGCACTGGGGCGGTTCACAGCCGAGTGTGAAAATCAGCACGGGATGCACCTGGGATGAAAATTAGCACCTCCAAATCCGAGGCCATGGTTCTCGACCAGAAAAAGGTGCCTTGCCCTCTTCAGGTCGGTGGAGTGTCCTTGCCTCAAGTGGAGGAGTTTAAGTATCTTGGGGTCTTGTTCACAAGTGAGGGACAGATGGAGCGAGAGATTGACAGATGGATCAGTGCAGCATCTGCAGTGATGCGATCGCTATATCGGACTGTCGTGGTGAAGAGAGAGCTGAGCAGGGTGGTAAAGCTCTCGATTTACGGATCGAGCTACGTTCCAACCCTCACCTATGGTCATGAGATTTGGCTCATGACCGAAAGAACAAGATCACGAGTACAAGCGGCCGAGATGAGTTTCCTCCGCAGGGTGGCTGGGCCCTCCCTTAGAGATAGGGTGAGGAGCTTGGTCACTCAGGAGGAGCTCGGAGTTGAGGCGCTGCTCCTCCACATCGAAAGGAGCCAGCTGAGGTGGCTCGGACATCTTTTCCGGCTACCCCCTGGACGCCTCACTGGAGAGGTGTTCCGGGCACGTCCCATCGGGAGGAGGCCCCGGGGAAGACCCAGGATACGCTGGAGGGACTACATCTCTCAGCTGGCTTGGGAACACCTCTGGGTTTCCCCGGAGCAGCTGGGGGGAGATGTGTGTGGATCGGGAGGTCTGGTCGGCTTTGCTTGAGCTACTGCCCCCGCAACCCGACTCCAGATGAAGCAGAAGAAAATGGATGGATGGATGGACATTTATCATTGCACTTTCAATTTCCAACTTCACACGCTGACACTCGCTTCACCTCCAGCACCATCTTAATATACTCTTCCTTTAAAAAGACCCCAGCACTATTTCTCCTCACATCCACACAATGATACAATAACTTGAAACCACTGCCTATGCTCCTGGCCTTACTTCTATTCCACTTGGTTTATTGTACAAACAATGTTTACTTTTCACTTCTCCATCATATCAGCCAAATCTCTCCCTTTACTAGTCATACTCCAAAAATTCAAATTCCAGACTCTCATATCCACCCTTCTTCACCCAGCAGTAGCCCAGTTTCTGCTGGCAGCCTGTTGGGCAAGAGCACCAGTGGTGGTCATTGTTAACCGGGCTTCAACTGTGCTTGTATGGAATTTCAGTTTGTGACCTACATCATTTTTGTAGCTTTTTTTTTTGTTCCAAGATGCCATTCTTGATGCAACCCTACTCATGTTTTTTTTTTTTTTTTTTTTTTTTTTTCGGGCTTGGGACCAGCACTCACAATGTACTGACTGCACTGTGGCTGAGATTTGACCAAATTTATGGTTAACGCCCTTCCTCCTTCTACCCTCATTTGTCTGAGCTTGGAACTGGCACTCAGAATGTTCTGGCTGCACACCCCATGTGGCTGATTCGATAAAAATAACTTTATGTATATATTGATTTGTCTTCTTATTTATATATTTATGTGTTTATCTATTTGTTTACTGTTAATTCATGCTTGGCTATACATATATCAGAGTTTAAGCTGAAACTGGGAGCATTCTGTTTTCTGCAAGGACTTCGCGGACTCACTCTGAAATTTTCTAATCATCAGTAAGCAGGGGGGAAATGCAGGCTGAGCTCCACACAATGTTCTTACTGTGATGACAAACTACTCACAGAATCTATAGGGGTGAACGCTAACCTTCTGGGGTCCAGGTTATTTTCCTAGATTTTACCATACTTTCACTAAATTCCATTTTAAGGTACTTTGAGTATAATACCCATGTGTTGCATATCAAAATGTTCACAATAATTGTCATGGTCGGCCCTGGCTCGGGTTTAGGTATTAGTTTATTGATTTATTTCCTCTGTGGTTCTCTAGTTTTATTTCCCATATGTTCATGCTTTGTCTTTTTAGTCTCTGTTCAGTTTTATTTATTGCTTTACTTTGTGCATACTGCAGTAACCAGATCATAATTATTCATCAAATTATTAAATCAAATTATTTGGAATGAATTGCACCTGACACGGAGGCACCAATTTAATGTAGTGAAATTGAATAATTTAATAATTATTTTTGTTGAGCCTCGCAATGTGTCATTGGCCTCATGGAGAGGACCAAAAATAGTGAAAATAAACTGAAGTAATATGCATATGTCGCGGACATGAATAAGCGAAGCTCGTCAGCATTTCACCATGTCATTTGGGTCCTTTATTTTGAGTAAATGCTTCAGGGGAACATTAGCATGGCAAAAACCTCTCAGCTTCTGGGGGGGGAGCACCCCCCCCCAACTTTTTAAGCATTTTTCTTTATTTGCCTCTCATATGCCTGGAAAAGCTCCTCTCCATCTAACCATGTCCTTTAGGTCCTTCAGACTTTTTTCAGTAAAATTGTTATTTCAGTTCTTTCAAGTTTTCAGCTAGTTGACAGTAGGGCTGTACAATATGGCCAAATTTTCATATCTTAATATTGTCATATAAATTGTCATGTAAATGTCACTTATACGAGGTCTGTCAATAAAGTATAGGTCCTTTTTATTTTTTTCAACAAAAAAAAAACAGTATCACCTCAAAATCTCTCATCAGCCGTTAAAATTTTCACCAAAAACCAGCTTAATTTTTTGAACCGTGTCCACTTCGATGTGTCTCAGAGGTTTAGAAAAAATTTTGATCAAACAAAGCACCAGTCTCTCAGCAACTTCTCAGACAAAGGAATTCCGACGAGGGGCTGGACGACTCCTCCCACAAGGAGTGCTCACACGTGAATGACGTCACCGACAGGCGTGGAAAAACTCACGCATGCGCACGAGGGTTCAAGCATGTCTGACGTAAAAACATATGAATGAAATTCATATAGTTTTTGAAAAAAATAAAAAGGACCTATACTTTATTGACAGCCCTCGTATACATGCTGTCCATATTCTTGAGCCGCTTAGGTGAGTAGGGAGACTTTCCATGGAATAAAAAAGCTTTTCAACCTACCATCCCTGGTTCTCAAGACCAGGCACCTAAGTGGTTCGACTCTTTTTTTTTTTTGTTAAAGATTTTTACGTGTATCTTAGTAAACACTAGCAGAGTTCCACCTTAGATTTGGAATGTATAATAGAAGATATACCTTACTGAATTTTCATATCAGTATGATATACGATATTACTATGATTTGACACAAAGTGCAGCAACAGTGAAAATTAAACATTTTTTTAACAAAACAGTAATAATACCACACTCATTTAGCTGATTGGTGTTAATCAGTGAAATCACCTGGTAGAATCAGTGGCTGCAAAGAAAACCTGCAGCCTCTTGGCCCTTTCTGGAACAAGTTGCCCACCCCTGGTCTAAATTAAAAGATGCTCCAGTTATATAGAAAACTATACCACATTATTTGCCTGATCATAAAGATTCCCTCAGAGTGATGCTGAAAAGCTAATTCATGCATTTATTTCTTCTAGGCTGGACTATTGTAATTCATTATTATCAGGTTGTCCTGAAAAGTTCCCTGAAAAGCCTTCAGTTAATTCAAAATGCTGCAGCTAGAGTACTGACAGGGACTAGAAGGAGAGAGCATATTTCACCCATATTGGCTTCTCTTCATTGGCTCCCTGTTAATTCCAGAATAGAATTTAAAATTCTTCTTCTTACTTATGAGGTTTTGAATAATCAGGTCCCATCTTATCTTAGGGACCTCATAATACCATATCACCCCAATAGAGCGCTTCGCTCTCAGACTGCAGGCTTACTTGTAGTTCCTAGGGTTTGTAAGAGTAGAATGGGAGGCAGAGCCTTCAGCTTTCAGGCTCCTCTCCTGTAGAACCAGCTCTCAATTCGGATCAGGGAGACAGACACCCTCTCTACTTTTAAGATTAGGCTTAAAACTTTCCTTTTTGAAAAAGCTTATAGTTAGGGCTGGATCAGGTGACCCTGAACCATCCCTTAGTTATGCTGCTATAGACTTAAGCCCAGGTTACACATAGACGGTTTTGTCGGTGGGTAGTACGTAGACTGAAGTTCGCGGTAGTTCTGGCTTTTTTCACGGCGGAAAGGGGCGGAGCATTTTGCTGGCGTTTTGAGCGCCGTACTAGCCGCAAATACGAGGATAAAACGCCGCTAAATCCGTTGAATAAAGCGGCGTTTTGACGCCGTAGCATCCGGCACACGTCAGGCAATGGGGGTTAATACTCAGTTCTATCCTTTACAATCGCAGGTTAAGACGCGCGTGAGAACGGCGGTGTTCTGCTGCCGCCGGTAATGCCCTATGTACCGCTGGATTTATCCAGGAAAATCCTGCATTACTCCGGGAACTTTTGCATATAGGCACCGCCCCCAGAGTATAATAGGCTGAAGCAGCTGTCACTGCAGGGGGAAGGAGCTCACTTCTCCGGGACACTTCCAGGAGCTCTTACCGTCTATGTGTAAACAGGGCTTTAGACTGCTGGGGGTTTCCCATGATGCACCCAGTGTTTCTTTTTATTCACCTCTTTTTGCTCTGTATGCACCACTCTGCTTTTAATAATTGGTGATTGATCTCTGCTTTCTTCCACAGCATGTCTTTTTCCAGATTCTCTCCCCTCAGCCCCAACCAGTCCCAGCAGAAGACTGCCCCTCCCTGAGCCTGGTTCTGCTGGAGGTTTCTTCCTGTTAAAAGGGAGTTTTCCTTCCCACTGTCGCCAAGTGCTTGCTCATAGGGGTTATTTTGACCGTTGGGGTTTTTTTGTAATTATTGCATGGCTTTTGCCTTTCAATATAAAGCACCTTGGGGCAACTGTTTGTTGTGATTTGGCGCTATATAAATAAAATTGATTTATTGATTGATTTAATAAGCCAACAACAATAAGCCACCCGAATTAAAGGAGAAATGCTGCTTTTAAAAACCTGGACCTCATTTCTGGCATAAAATATGATCGTTTACTCACCAATATAAGTTTGGTGTGATTAGAAGTCCATAGTTTAAACGACGTGTTCAGTTCGAATCTGGAGCAAACATTTTTCTTCTCCTACTAAGGTGGATTAGAACTTTTTGTGGTACACAGCACAAACTACTGGACAGGAGGAACCTAGCAGTCGATGTGACTCACTGATTTGAAAATGCAGCTCTTTCAACCAGACGTGTGGTGCCGTGACATGTCAATCATCTGTGTACAATCAGATTTCAGGAGAGTCCAGTGAAACCCCGGCCTCCGCTCTAGCTCCACCCATGCCAGGAAGTGTTTGACATTTGAACTTTTCCTGTTTCAATGTGACTGATAAATTGGCACTTCCTGTTTGATTGTGAGAGTTCCCACGAGAGTCCATGGGATCTCGCCTGTCAATCCAGGAAGTGTTTTGACATTTGAACATTTCCTGTTTTACTGTGGATTTGAAAATTGGCGCTTCCTGTTTAGGATGCCCTGTACCATGAGTGAGCTTCGCGCCGCTGCGTGATTCCTCGCTCATATTATTAAACACCTGAATTAAATTAAACTGGCTTGGACCTCATTTAATGGGTTACCAAAATAATTAACAATTTTAATGTTTAATAATTATTATTTAATTAGAATAATATATATACTCAACAAAAATATAAACGCAACACTTTTGGTTTTGCTCCCATTTTGTATGAGATTAACTCAACGATCTAAAACTTTTTCCACATACACAATATCACCATGTCCCTCAAATACTGTGCACAAACCAGTCTAAATCTGTGATAGTGAGCACTTCTCATTTGCTGAGATAATCCATCCCACCTCACAGGTGTGCCATATCAAGATGCTGATTAGACACCATGATTAGTGCACAGGTGTGCCTTAGACTGCCCACAATAAAAGGCCACTCTGAAAGGTGCAGTTTTGTTTTATTGGGGGGGGATACCAGTCAGTATCTGGTGTGACCACCATTTGCCTCATACAGTGCAACACATCTCCTTCGCATCATCCGTGAAGAGAACACCTCTCCAAAGTGCCAAACAGCAGCGAATGTGAGCATTTGCCCACTCAAATCGGTTACGACGACGAACTGGAGTCAGGTCGAGACCCCGATGAGGACGACGAGCATGCAGATGAGCTTCCCTGAGACAGTTTCTGACAGTTTGTGCAGAAATTCTTTGGTTATGCAAACCGATTGTTCCAGCAGCTGTCCGAGTGGCTGGTCTCAGACAATCTTGGAGGTGAACATGCTGGATGTGGAGGTCCTGGGCTGGTGTGGTTACACGTGGTCTGCGGTTGTGAAGCTGGTTGGATGTACTGCCAAATTCTCTGAAACGCCTTTGGAGACAGCTTATGGTAGAGAAATGAACATTCAATACACGAGCAACATTTCTGGTTGACATTCCTGCTGTCAGCATGCCAATTGCACGCTCCCTCAAATCTTGCGACATCTGTGGCATTGTGCTGTGTGATAAAACTGCACCTTTCAGAGTGGCCTTTTATTGTGGGCAGTCTAAGGCACACCTGTGCACTAATCATGGTGTCTAATCAGCATCTTGATATGGCACACCTGTGAGGTGGGATGGATTATCTCAGCAAAGGAGAAGTGCTCACTATCACAGATTTAGACTGGTTTGTGCACAGTATTTGAGAGAAATGGTGATATTGTATATGTGGAAAAAGTTTTAGATCTTTGAGCAAAACCAAAAGTGTTGCGTTTATATTTTTGTTGAGTGTAATTACCTCAGGGCACCACCTGTTTAAAGCATAGGTACTTTAATTTAAACAATGATTAATTAATCAGTCTCAAATTAATTAATCAGTCTAAATTTAATTGATCAGTCTTGGGTCTGAAAGTCTAAATTCTATGATACGATTGACCAAGGGTTTCCTTCTGAACACAAAACGAACCACAGCAGAAATATTTACATTTTATTTACAAATATACAAGGAATGAACAGTTTACTGCCATTTTTGAGTGGGTAGTAATTAAATAAGTTCATTTATGGACACAATTTGCTTACTCATGAGACGTTGAAAGAAAGTACTGAGATAAACCTTAAAGACTTTAAGTAAATAAAACTGATTTGAATTTAGTGATGAAATTTGAAGCCAGTTATTAAGAAAATTATTAAACAAATATGTGAATATGTTTAAAAAGCCACTTTGCATCCACTGACAACAAAACCCTTTTTCTGGAACCTTTATCTGGATCACTTAGCTGACCCGTTGAAGAGATGGATCAGGTGAACTGTCCATCCGGCTCTTTGCAGCGTGAGCTCACCTGGATCAGGGGTTAAACCAGTGGTCTCCCCGGCGATCCCAAGGCCTATAGGAAGCCATGCTGTTGTAACACGTGCAGAATGTGGCTTGGTATTGTCTTGCTGAAATAAGCAGGGATGTCCCTGAAAAAGATGTTGCTTGGATGGCAGCATGTGTTGCTCCAAAACCTGGATGTACCTTTCAGCATTGATGGTGCCATCACAGATGTGTAAGTTGCCTATGTCACGGGCACAAACACACCCCCATACCATCACAGATGTTGGCTTTTGAACTTTGCACTGGTGACAATCTAGATGGTGTTTTTCCTCTTTTGTCCAGAGGACATGTCATCCATGATTTCCAAAAACAATGTGAAATGTGGACTCATCAGACCACAGCACACTTTTCCACTTCGCGTCTGTCCATTTCAAATGAGCTCGGGCCCAGAGAAGGCGGCAGCGTTTCTGTATGCTGCTGATGTATGACTTATGCTTTGCATGGTAGAGTTTTAACTTGCACTTGTAGATGTGGCGACAACCTGTTAACTGACAATGGTTTTCTCAAGTGATCCTGAGCCCATGCGGTAAGATCCTTTACACAATGATGTCAGTTTTTAATGCAGTACCGCCTGAGGGATCAAAGGTCACGGGCATTCAATGTTGGTTTTCGGTCATGCCGCTTACGTGTAGAAAGTTCTCCAGATTCTCTGAAACTTCTGATTATATTATAGACTGTAGATGATGGAATCCCTAAATTCCTTGCAATTTAATGTTGAGAAACATTGTTCTTACACTGTTGGACTATTTTTTCACACAGTTGTTCACAAAGTGGTGATCCTTGCCTCATCTTTGCTTGTGAACGGCTGAGCCTTTTGGGGATGCTCCTTTTATACCCAATCATGACACTCACCTGTTTCCAATTTGGTGTTCTTTAAGCATTCATCAACTTTGCCAGTCTTTTGTTTCCCCGTCCCGACTTTTTTGAAACGTGTTGCAGGCATCCATTTCAAAATGAGCAAATATTTGCACAAAAACAAAAAAAGTCTATCAGTTTGAACATTAAATATCTTGTCTTTGTGGTGTATTCAATATAGGATGAAGAGGATTTGCAGATCATTGTATTTTCTTTTTATTTACATTTCACACAACGTCCCAACTTCATTGGAATTGGGGTTGTACTCTACGCAGGTGAAAGGGGCTTAAGTAAGTTTCATAGACTGAAAGATCAGATTGCTTTACGAAACCAGGCCCCACTTTGTTATTATGAACAAACACGTGGACTGTGTTTACTCACAGGTACAACCAAAACAGTACATAAAATAAGTTCATAACACGGTGTTGCAGACCAAACAGTCCACCCCTAAAAATCAGTCTGCCTTTTGCATCTGCACATGGGTCATTTCAGACCACAGTAGCACGTCTGAGACGGAGTCTCTTCACCCAAAGCAATAAACAAAGTTAAAATATAACATATATCTTTTAATGTTGAATAATGCACTAATTCTGAGGTTTTGTAACAAACAGACAGATCGCAAAGGATTCTGGGTAAAAGTGCCTCTTTTTGGAGCGAGGCGGAGGGGAAGGCGAAGGGCTACAAATCCCTCCGTTTGGAGGGGTAGGAGGAGCTTACTGCTGTCTCTGAAAAAACAAACATGGCGCCGAAAGAGCCGCACAAATGAAGCGGCTTTCATTACAAATTACGCTGTTTAGAAAGTTATAACTTGGCAAAAAACTTTACAGGCAGTTGTCTATGACAGCAGCGTGTCTGATGCCTGATGCATGTTGCGTATGTTGTCGTTCTGAAGAATATCGTAACGTCGCTCGTGCGCTGCGTTATAATGCATATACAGACGAACGCTACGATAAGACACTTTTATATCTCACAATGGAGAAAATCATGATAAAGTGTAAGCATGTTAATTTATATGTTCATAAATCTTTGGATAATATCAATCCCTGCTGTTGGATTTCAAGGTCTGTAACACGTGTGTATTTTGTAAACAAATGGAGCCCTGAACACACTTGTCTAATAAGCTTTCAGGCAGAAAATGAAAAGTTTCATCAATGGGAATAAGTTGGAAAATATATACACACACGTATATGTGTAACACATAACCTGACGTCCTAATAGACTGATATTATTTGTCAAGGAAATTTCTAAAGGAAATAAGGCTGGATGCAAAAAATGGGAGAATTTGAAAAAGAAATAAGGTTGTAATTCCATTAAAAAAGGGAAACTTGTATAATGTATACATTCATTGCACACACAAAAAAAGCCATTTGCAAAGCCAAAAAGTTGATTTGACAATCATCTGACATAACCGGGGTCAAAATAAATAGAACACTGCTATCTACTGGTTCCCACACGCTTAGTGAACACTACTGACCAGTAGATGGCAGTAGAGGCCTTGAAAACAAAATTCCAGCTACAGTAATCCCTGTCTGCTACATTTAAAATGCATGGAATTTAACAAATGCAAATAAAACCAACATCTATAAACGCAGAGAATATATTCAAGAGAGTTTTAGGCACTAGAGTTTAATGCTGTTGTCTGTGGAGCCTGAACAGAGTGTCTGAAATGCATTTGTCCTGTCGTGATGTACTGAGATTACATCATCCTACCCAAAATGCATTGCGGGTCACAGGATGTGCTCACAAAACCTTAAAAATTAGCACATTACTTTAAAACTAAAACATATATCTGATATTTTCACTTAATAAAACTTCAGACATGACAGTAATTTTAAATAACTTGTCCAAAATTTGCTTGGTTAAAATTTGAACCATAAGTTAAAAACCTATGCCTCTGGATGACTTAGGTGATATTGGCAGCCTATTGGTATGTTGTTAAAAGAATTTTTATTTTTTTTTTATTTTGGGGCTGTTTTTCTTTTGTTTGCAGAGGATTGAGATGCTTTTTATACAAGCGTCTCTCTTCTGTTAGCAAAGGTTATAGCTGTGCGTCTGTTTTTAACAGGTGAGTGCTAAACTAATTTTAAAAATGCTTGTTGCTATTCAGATTTGTTTATTTTGTTTGGCAGAAAATGGACAAGGAGATGTTTATAGTGGAAGTGGAGTCGTACAGTCTGTTATGTGATCTTTCTGATCCTTTTTCACAAGGACATTGCAAGGAAAAATAAAGCCTGAAAAAAAAAATGGTCAAAGTTGTGTTAGTGGACTATAAACTAACATTTAAACAGTACAGAACATCGACTGTAGATGTAAATAAATAAACAAAACAGGTGGGGCACAGCACAATGCAACACAACACGCAAGTGTGTACGGCAGACCAAGACGTGATGGCTATGTCACATAATGCAAATGTAGCATATGGAAGAGATACGAAGCTCGTAGGTCAGGACAGGTTTCACCGGGAAACTTTTGTATTCAGCCAAAATAAACTGATTGCAAGAGAAAACACACACAGTAGGAAGTTAATGAGTTCCTTTAATCTGTAGGGATGAAAAAATCTCTGCTTATTGGCAGATTTCTGTTGTGTGTTGGGGGGGTGGCTGGATGTTTTGTTCTTTTCTTTTCTTTGCTCTTCAGGTGGCATGAGAACTGATTTGTCTGTGGAGAAGGTGCTGGCTGAAGAGTCCTCACCCTCATCAACATCATGTGTAGCACCTGTGACTGGTGCTCACATGCAACCTTAAAGACTTTCAGCTGAAGCAGATAATTGGATGGCGTTCTGCATTTAAGGCATGTGTGATTCAAGCAGAACTGTCGGGAACTCGACCTTGTGATGTTCGTTTGTGAGACGCTGAGGACCGCGCCTGGGTTTGACACATCGAGCCCGTGAAGCAGGGAAGGGTGAGGACACATGCTGTCAGCACACGTTAAAGGTAATTAAGTGTTTGATTAATTGTTGATAGTAACTTGGTGTTTTGTTACACAGTATACTTGAATTGTGATGAGAATTGTGCAGCTTGCTTCTCACTGCTGTGGCGTGCGGATAAGTGATCCTCCACCTGTTGTGAGAAGCTGCTCATTTGCATAAAGTTAAAAAGATACAGACCTGAATGTGTTGCTGATAGCGTGTGTCTTTTGAAAGATATTGTTGTAACTGCTGACTTACCTCACCTCTTCTTTGCTTCACAGAGAGTCGGTTTGTTGTGTCCACCTGGGGGGTGTTTGTCTGGTGGTAGTGGGTCCAGGAACGCCGGGCTTCTATCCTTTTGGGCGCTTAAGAGCGTGCCAACAGTCACTCCACCAGAAGGACGTTTTTTTAGTTTTGTACACATTATTATGCACAGGTGAAAAATAAATTGTTTCTGTTGTTGGAACCGCTTTCTGGTTATTTTTAGCGCTGGGTTCTGTCTGACGCAGGTCCGCTCCTCAACCCGCGTCGACACATAACAGTAGTTCCCGGCCATTCCATAATGGACCCAGCGGCAGAAGCGGTTCCTTTTGCCGAAAAAGTTCAAGAACACTTGGAGAAAATATAGGAGCAATTACAGCATCTCGCAAACCAAATTAAACAAACGGACGCCCGTGTTACGGAGCTTGCAGCGCAAGCCGTTCCGCTTCCTGCTGCTCCAGCTGCGGCATCATCGATACTAGTGCAGATAACTCCGTCACCCAGAGATTCGGCGTCCGAACCGATTGTTTGTCGTCCGGAGCCTTGTGCGGTGATGCAATGTTCTCTGGTTTCTGCTCAGTCAGGTTGGAACACCGCAGCTTTACGAGGAATGTTTGTAGATGGGTTAAATGAGTCATTAAAAGACGAGCCGGCAGTCCATGACGAGCCAAACGATTTAGATGAGCTAATATCGTTGGTGATTCGTCTAGATGATCGGATGAAGGAGCGTGGATGCGAGAGAGGACGCCCATCAGAGCGGGTTTTTTCGTCTCGGGGCTTTCCCCGACACAAATCTGGGCCGCCTCTTCTTCGCCCCACTGAGGCTCCTCCGACGGGACCTCTGGCTCCTCCTGTTGACGAGCCCATGCAGCTCGGACGAGCAGAGATTCCTGTATTGCCCCGACATGTAAGCGTCAAGAGAAATAATGGTGACGTATCTCCAAGTGTTCTGGGACAGGCAAAATAACACACATAAAAAAAAAAAAAATAAAAAAAAAATCTAGCATGAGTAAATGTTTTGTTTTCTTTAAATAGGGGCTATAACTGTATGGGGAATCAGAGGCGTATCTGGTGGAGTGATTGTTAGGCGGTTAGAAGTCCGCCTGGGCTCACTTAATTGTTAATTTTTTATGTGTTTTTAGGTATTTTCTGTTTGGGTTTGTTGGGTCGTTTTATTTTGTTGTTTTTTATTTCTCTACATCCCTAACCCCAACCTCACTTGCCCCAAGACCGTTTGTCTTGTGGGTTGTGGGGTGGTGCAGGTTGGTCACGCTGAGCATTCTCAGAAGACCTCTGCACCTAGGGGGGGGGTGTTAGAGGCGTTTTCTTGGTTTGGTTAGGGCCCGGTTCCACTCCAGCCTCGGTGAGCCTTTGTACCGTTCGTCATTGGTGTTGCCGGGGTGTGGTGCAGCGGAGACTTACCTCAGTCGGAGGGGTGGGCCGATCTGTTGCCGTTCGCCATTTCGGTAGTTCCACCCCTCCCGAGAGGCTGGGGTATGGTCGAGTTGGGGCACCGGACGTATTTCCGGTTCTCCGCTGCGCCTTGGGGTTGGATCTGGGTTAGTTTTTTCCTGTTCCCTTCTCCGGCTTAATTTTTGATTTTGTTCTGTTTCCTTCCGGGTTCCACCTCCAGGGTTGATGGGACGGTCCTATGGGGGGGAATTGGCTTGGGGCCAACTAGCCAAGTGTGACCGGGTCTGGGGTTCCGGGGTTGTGGGGAGGGTACCTCCTGGGGTTGATGGTACGGTCCCCTGGGGGGCGCCGTTTTGCTCCATGTACACCTGGGGACCTTTGTGGGATTATGGTTCTGGCTGTTCCTCCTGGAACTGGCGATGAAGGCCTTCTGGGGGGGGGGGGGGGGGGCTCTGCAGGTCATTCTGGGGGGGTTGTTTGTTATTTTTCTTTTATGCATTTATGTTTGTATTGTGTTTGTGGGGCTGTGTTGGGTTTTTGCGTTTGGGAGTTTTTCTTTCCTTCCCGGGGTTTGATGGGACGGTCCCCTGGGGAGGTTTTGGGTGGGTTTTCTGTTTTTTTTTTTGGTGTGTTGAATTGTACTGGGGAATGTTTTGGGGCTTTTGTTGATTCCAGCCGGCCTTCCAGCTGCGGCGCCTGTCCTGCTGTCTGTGGTGGACCTTAGGAGCGTGGTGCCGTCTGCTTCCTGACGTGGACCCCGGAGGGAGGTGCTGTTCTCGGGCCTGGTCTGTTCGGTCGCCGGGAGGCTTCCCGTTGATGGGGGGGTACTGTTGTGTGTTGGGGGGGTGGCTGGCTGTTTTGGTGTTCTTTTCTTTTCTTTGCTCTTCAGGTGGCATGAGAACTGATTTGTCTGTGGAGAAGGTGCTGGTTGAAGAGTCCTCACCCTCATCAACATCATGTGTAGCACCTGTGACTGGTGCTCACATGCAACCTTAAAGACTTTCAGCTGAAGCAGATAATTGGATGGTGTTCTGCATTTAAGGCATGTGTGATTCAAGCAGAACTGCCGGGAACTCGACCTTGTGATGTTCGTTTGTGAGACACTGAGGACCGCGCCTGGGTTTGACACATCGAGCCCGTGAAGCAGGGAAGGGTGAGGACACATGCTGTCAGCACACATTAAAGGTAATTAAGTGTTTGATTAATTGTTGATAGTAACTTGGTGTTTTGTTACACAGTATACTTGAATTGTGATGAGAATTGTGCAGCTTGCTTCTCACTGCTGTGGCGTGCGGATAAGTGATCCTCCACCTGTTGTGAGAAGCTGCTCATTTGCATAAAGTTAAAAAGATACAGACCTGAATGTGTTGCTGATAGCGTGTGTCTTTTGAAAGATATTGTTGTAACTGCTGACTTACCTCACCTCTTCTTTGCTTCACAGAGAGTCGGTTTGTCGTGTCCACCTGGGGGGTGTTTGTCTGGTGGTAGTGGGTCCAGGAACGCCGGGCTTCTATCCTTTTGGGCGCTTAAGAGCGTGCCAACAGTCACCCCACCAGAAGGACGTTTTTTTAGTTTTGTACACATTATTATGCACAGGTGAAAAATAAATTGTTTCTGTTGTTGGAACCGCTTTCTGGTTATTTTTAGCGCTGGGTTCTGTCTGACGCAGGTCCGCTCCTCAACCCGCGTCGACACATAACAGTAGTTCCCGGCCATTCCATAATGGACCCAGCGGCAGAAGCGGTTCCTTTTGCCGAAAAAGTTCAAGAACACTTGGAGAAAATATGGGAGCAATTACAGCATCTCGCAAACCAAATTAAACAAACAGACGCCCGTGTTACGGAGCTTGCAGCGCAAGCCGTTCCGCTTCCTGCTGCTCCAGCTGCGGCATCATCGATACTAGTGCAGATAACTCCGTCACCCAGAGATTCGGCGTCCGAACCGATTGTTTGTCATCCGGAGCCTTGTGCGGTGATGCAATGTTCTCTGGTTTCTGCTCAGTCAGGTTGGAACGCCGCAGCTTTACGAGGAATGTTTGTAGATGGGTTAAATGAGTCATTAAAAGACGAGCCGGCAGTCCATGACGAGCCAAACGATTTAGATGAGCTAATATCGTTGGTGATTCGTCTAGATGATCAGATGAAGGAGCGTGGACGCGAGAGAGGACGCCCATCAGAGCGGGCTTTTTCGTCTCGGGGCTTTCCCCGACACAAATCTGGGCCGCCTCTTCTTCGCCCCACTGAGGCTCCTCCGACGGGACCTCTGGCTCCTCCTGTTGACGAGCCCATGCAGCTCGGACGAGCAGAGATTCCTGTATTGCCCCGACATGTAAGCGTCAAGAGAAATAATGGTGACGTATCTCCAAGTGTTCTGGGACAGGCAAAATAACACACATAAAAAAAAAAAAAAAAAAAAAAGAAAAAATCTAGCACGAGTAAATGTTTTGTTTTCTTTAAATAGAGGCTATAACTGTATGGGGAATCAGAGGCGTATCTGGTGGAGTGATTGTTAGGCGGTTAGAAGTCCGCCTGGGCTCACTTAATTGTTAATTTTTTATGTGTTTTTAGGTATTTTCTGTTTGGGTTTGTTGGGTCGTTTTATTTTGTTGTTTTTTATTTCTCTACATCCCTAACCCCAACCTCACTTGCCCCAAGACCGTTTGTCTTGTGGGTTGTGGGGTGGTGCAGGTTGGTCACGCTGAGCATTCTCAGAAGACCTCTGCACCTAGGGGGGAGGTGTTAGAGGCGTTTTTCTTGGTTTGGTTAGGGCCCGGTTCCACTCCAGCCTCGGTGAGCCTTTGTACCGTTCGTCATTGGTGTTGCCGGGGTGTGGTGCAGCGGAGACTTACCTCAGTCGGAGGGGTGGGCCGATCTGTTGCCGTTCGCCATTTCGGTAGTTCCACCCCTCCCGAGAGGCTGGGGTATGGTCGAGTTGGGGCACCGGACGTATTTCCGGTTCTCCGCTGCGCCTTGGGGTTGGATCTGGGTTAGTTTTTTCCTGTTCCCTTCTCCGGCTTAATTTTTGATTTTGTTCTGTTTCCTTCCGGGTTCCACCTCCAGGGTTGATGGGACGGTCCTCTGGGGGGGAATTGGCTTGGGGCCAACTAGCCAAGTGTGACCGGGTCTGGGGTTCCGGGGTTGTGGGGAGGGTACCTCCTGGGGTTGATGGTACGGTCCCCTGGGGGGCGCCGTTTTGCTCCATGTACACCTGGGGACCTTTGTGGGATTATGGTTCTGGCTGTTCCTCCTGGAACTGGCGATGAAGGCCTTCTGGGGGGGGGTGGGCTCTGCAGGTCATTCTGGGGGGGTTGTTTGTTATTTTTCTTTTATGCATTTATGTTTGTATTGTGTTTGTGGGGCTGTGTTGGGTTTTTGCGTTTGGGAGTTTTTCTTTCCTTCCCGGGGTTTGATGGGACGGTCCCCTGGGGAGGTTTTGGGTGGGTTTTATGTTTTTTTTTTTTTGGTGTGTTGAATTGTACTGGGGAATGTTTTGGGGCTTTTGTTGATTCCAGCCGGCCTTCCAGCTGCGGTGCCTGTCCTGCTGTCTGTGGTGGACCTTAGGAGCGTGGTGCCGTCTGCTTCCTGACGTGGACCCCGGAGGGAGGTGCTGTTCTCGGGCCTGGTCTGTTCGGTCGCCGGGAGGCTTCCCGTTGATGGGGGGGTACTGTTGTGTGTTGGGGGGGTGGCTGGATGTTTTGGTGTTCTTTTCTTTTCTTTGCTCTTCAGGTGGCATGAGAACTGATTTGTCTGTGGAGAAGGTGCTGGCTGAAGAGTCCTCACCCTCATCAACATCACGTGTAGCACCTGTGACTGGTGCTCACATGCAACCTTAAAGACTTTCAGCTGAAGCAGATAATTGGATGGTGTTCTGCATTTAAGGCATGTGTGATTCAAGCAGAACTGCCGGGAACTCGACCTTGTGATGTTCGTTTGTGAGACACTGAGGACCGCGCCTGGGTTTGACACATCGAGCCCGTGAAGCAGGGAAGGGTGAGGACACATGCTGTCAGCACACGTTAAAGGTAATTAAGTGTTTGATTAATTGTTGATAGTAACTTGGTGTTTTGTTACACAGTATACTTGAATTGTGATGAGAATTGTGCAGCTTGCTTCTCACTGCTGTGGCGTGCGGATAAGTGATCCTCCACCTGTTGTGAGAAGCTGCTCATTTGCATAAAGTTAAAAAGATACAGACCTGAATGTGTTGCTGATAGCGTGTGTCTTTTGAAAGATATTGTTGTAACTGCTGACTTACCTCACCTCTTCTTTGCTTCACAGAGAGTCGGTTTGTCGTGTCCACCTGGGGGGTGTTTGTCTGGTGGTAGTGGGTCCAGGAACGCCGGGCTTCTATCCTTTTGGGCGCTTAAGAGCGTGCCAACAGTCACCCCACCAGAAGGACGTTTTTTTAGTTTTGTACACATTATTATGCACAGGTGAAAAATAAATTGTTTCTGTTGTTGGAACCGCTTTCTGGTTATTTTTAGCGCTGGGTTCTGTCTGACGCAGGTCCGCTCCTCAACCCGCGTCGACACATAACAGATTTCCACTTTTTTGCCAGTCACCTGGGTAATTTTTGAAATCTGTGTTGTCCTGCAGGAACCGTTCAGTGCTGAATTTAGTGTTTTTACATCAGGCACCTTATTGGGCAGCTAAGGGAACATAATAGCCGTAGGCGGCATTCTTATTCCCTTTCCATTGATGACTGTTTGTGTTTCTGATAAAGGTGAGTTATAATGGTCCATTAACAATCATTAATTTGTTCTATTGCTATGCAAATGGTGCTAATATAAGATAATGTTGTTTGTATGGCAGTGTCTGTCTGGTGTTTAACATGCTAACTGACTTGCTAACTGTTAGTCTAGTTCAAGTTAATGTGCTTATTAAGACAGTGCACCTTCTCAATTATATCGTGTTTTGTTTATTGCAAATACCAGTACAGACTGAGTCAAGCAGACAAGTTGTGAACTGATGGTACAGGCAGATTAATTAATGCATAAAGCCCTGGTCACACCGAATAATGAGCTATGACTAATGAGCCACATGGCATACTTTTTTGGTACGAGTGGAATTATTCAGGAAACATTGGAGAATAGTAGCTCTTAGAGGCTCTTTGAGGCAGATTATTCAGCTAACGAGGCTCATCTCTGAGCCTGGTGCTAATTTCAAGAAGTTCAAAATTTAGCAAAATAGTGTGGGGAGATTTGTGTATGAGGTACTACGAGGACAAACAAGGATGTTAGAGGCGTATTACTGGTGAGTACAAGGCTGTTAGAGGCCCATTATCCGAGTACCTGTTGGCTACGAGGACAGGCTACCTGCAACAGAGCAGGTTCCACTCTGAGAACTTGGGGGAGGTGATGGTCGAGTGGTTAAGGCATTGGGATTGAGACCAGAAGATCTTCGGTTCAAATACCAGCCTGACTGGAAAATCACTAAGGGCTCTTGGGCAAGGTCTTTAATCCCCTATTGCTCCTGGTGTGTAGTGAGCATCTTGTGTGGCAGCACCCTGACATCAGAGTGAATGTGAGGCATTATTTGTAAAGCACTTTGAGAATCTGTTGCAGATGGAAAAGTGCGATATAAATGCAGTCCATTTTTACCATTTGAGAAAGCCCTTGTAGCCTTTTTTAACATTTCCTGCATTTCCTTGTGCCTCGTTATTTGAACGATCACTGAAATTTCTGACAAATTTACGAGGTCTATTAGAAAAGTATCCGACCTTATTATTTTTTCAAAAACCATATGGATTTGAATCACGTGTGATTACATCAGACATGCTTGAACCCTCGTGGGCATGTGAGAGTTTTTTCATGCCTGTCGGTTACGTCATGTGCCTGTGGGCAGTCTTTGAGTGAGGAGTCGCCCACCCTCTCGTCGTTTTTTTTCATTGTTTAGGAATGGCTCAGAGACTGCTGCTTTGTTTGATCAAAATTTTTTCAAAACTCTAAGGCACAACTGAGTGGACACCATTCGATAAATTCAGCTGGTTTTCTGTAAAAATTTTAACGGCTGATGAGAGATTTTGGTCTGGTAGTGTCACTTTAAGGACGGCCCACGGCACCTGACGGCGATCTACGCTTCGAGGCGGCAGCGTCTCGCAGTTTCAAGTTGAAAACTTCTACATTTCAGGCTCTGTTGACCCAGGAAGTCGTCAGAGAACAGAGAACTTTCAGTAGAAGTCGGCATGAGGAGTTTATTCGGACATTCCATTGTTAACAGACATTTTGTAATGAAAGAACATGCGGACAGAGTCGCATGTCGGGCCGGACCCGACCGCGGGGGTCGCGACAGGAAAAACACCTCAGTTGGAAACCTTAACGGGCAAGTTGGAACATGCCCAAGCTGTTAAACAATTTCTCAGTTACTCACTTGTTGAAAGCCATCAAAAGCCACCTGAATTTTACAAATGGTTTTCAACACGGAGGTGTTTTTCCTGTCGCGGCGCACACAGATTCGCCGAGTCGTCACGGAAACGACTCGGCGAATTTGCGCGCACGTCTTTCATTAAAAAATGTCCTTAAACAGTGGAATGTCCACATAAAGTCCTCATGCCGGCCTCTTCTGAATCGTCTCTGTTCTCTCACGACGTCCTGGGTGAATTAAGCCTTAAATTAGGATGTTTTCAGGTCGAAACAGGCCGACGACGGCGCCTGGAAGCGCTGCACGACGTCCCAGTCCGTGGGAAGTCCTTACACCAACAGAAACACCCCATAATCTCTCATCAGCCGTTACACTTTTCACCGAAAACCAGCTTAATTTCTCGAATAGTATCCACTCGGATATTCCTCACAGGTCCAGAAAAAATTTTGATAAAGCAACGCGCGCCGTCTCGAGCAGCGTGTGAAACAAAGGAATTCAGCCGAGAGGGCGGGACCACATCTCACTCAAGGCCTGCCCACAGGGAAATGACGTCACCGACACACGTGAAAAAACTCACGCATGCGCACGAGGGTTCAAGCATGATTGGTGGAATCGCACGTCATTCAAATCCATATAGTTAAAAAAAAAAATAAAATTGTCGGTTTATTGTCTAATAGACCTCATATACATGCCTCATTATTCATGGCTTTATTATTCAGCCTGCCGGGGCTTAAGACAAACTGTAAGCAGAATGATATTAAAGGAGTGATTTTGAAAAAGGAAAATTGTTTTTTTTTTTTTTTTTTCTGAGAAAAATGGGTGCTGCACTCACTGTAATTTACTGTCTAGAATAACCCCAGATTTCATCACTCATCTTCAACCGCTTTTCCGGGTTCGGGTCGAGGGGGAAACAGCTCCAGCAGGGGACCCCAGACTTCCCTTTCCCGTGCCACCCCTGACTGGTGGATCACGAGGTGTTCCCAGGCCAGTGTGGAGATATAATCTCTCCATCTAGTCCTGGGTCTTCCCCGGGGTCTCCTCCCAGATGGATGTGCCTGGAACACCTCCCTAGGGAGGCGCCCAGGAGGCATCCTTACCAGATGCCTGAACCACCTCAGCTGGCTCCTTTCAACACGAAGGAGCAGCGACTCTACTCCGAGCTCCCCACGGATGACTGAACTTCTCACCCTATCTCCAAGGGAGACACCAGCCACCCTCCTGAGGAAGCCCATTTGGGCCGCTTGCACGCGCGATCTAGTTCTTTCGGTCATGACCCAACCCTCATGACCATAGGTGAGAGTAGGAACGAAGACTGACCAGCAGATTGAGAGCTTCGCCTTTTGGGTCAGCTCTGTTTTCGTCACAACAGTACGGTAGAGCTAATACAATACTGTACTGTACCGTACGCAGGAACAGTCTTCCTGCGACCGTGAGGCAGTCTGAGTCTGTGGACATTTTTAGGTCAAGACTCAAAACCTATTTTTATTCTCTTTCTTATGGATAGTTTTTATTTTTATTTGTTTTATTCTTTTACTTCTGTTTTTATTTATGTATTTGAATTTTTATTCATTTTTAATTATTTATTCAATTTTATGTTGACTTGTTTTATGTAAGGCACCTTGAGACAGCTTTTGCTGTGATTTGGCGCATTATAAGCGAAATAAATTAAATTAAATACCGCCCCTGCTGCACCAATTCTCCGGCCAATTTCACGCTCCATCGTGCCCTCACTCATGAACAAGACCCCGAGGTGCTTGAACTCCTTCACTTGGGGCAAGGCCGTATTCCCTACCCGGAGTTGGCAATCCATCGGTTTCCTGCTGAAAACCATGGCCTCAGATTTAGAGGTGCTGATCCTCATCCCAGCCACTTCACACTCAGCTGAGAACTGATCCACTGAGTGTTGGAGGTCACCGGCCGATGAAGCCAACAGATCTCAGAGCATCTAGAACTCAGAAATTTTTGGGGGGTTCATGCCCCGTCTCCCCTAGTAATTTTGGGTTTCAGCTTTTTTTTGTTTTTCACCAATTTCCTCCCTGAATCTGGGCAAAATTCATGTACAGCAGGTGTTACCAACTGAAGTAGTAATGTAGTTTTCACCTGCTCAGTTTTAACACTGTTTATTTCTCTTCAATACAGTTTGGTCCTTTGCTTTGCTCAAGGACCGGGCTACAAAGCATGTTTAAAGGCCTGTCAGGGGTGAAGAACAACAGCGGTGGCTCCCCTGAATGAAAACCACAGATAAATATTGCAGACTGAGAATGATCCAGCAATGTCAGTGGGGTTAATGTGATGGTGGTGATTGAAAAAAAAATCCTCCAAAAGCAGCTGCAACTGAAGGACATCCAGGGGCAGAAGGGGCCGAATGCTTCTGCTTCAGGATGTGGACTGACGGCTCTCCCTGCTCACGGCTTTTTCGGATCATGTTAAGCTCAAAGAGCAAAGGAAGATCGGACATTCTTGTTCGGATTGCCAATGTGTGAGCTCGCTGGATCTCATCAAGCGGCTTCAACGTATGTGGGAACCCAAATGAGACCTTTACTTTGCCACTGCAGGACAATAGCATTTCATTACCACAAAGTCTGGTAGCCCTGACAGTCTTTGCATTTCAAATATGGTCATAATCACACTGGCATACCACACGTCTGTCCTTTGTTGTTATGGATTCATTGTGCTGCACAGACATTCCTCCTGCACATATTTGATTCCTCTTGTTTCCTGGTTCATGTTATCCATTTTCTACACTCGTCGCAGAGTGCGTCCTGCAGCCGTGCGACACACAATCCTCAATTAGGATCACGTTGTGCACAGCAGCTCACCGGGCTTTAGCATACGGCAAGCCTCTTCACTTTGAGCCACTGAGTCATAAAAGGAGCGCTGTTCTCAGGGAGGAGCATCACCAAGGTGACTGTCATCACTGGCGCCATTAGTCACGCTGAGAAAGTGTTTAGCATCTACACTGTGCAGAGGTAAAATCAATACTCAAGCAATCAATTAGTCAACTGACAAGAAAACTGTTTTGATTGTATTATGCAGAAAAAGCAAACATATTATAGATCCTCCAATATAAAAATTGTATACATTTACAGCCAGGCCCATACGTAATTGAACAGTGACATCATTGTATTTATGCATTTTTTGTCATTTTGTCTCTGCACAGCACTCCAGTGGAGTTAGAATGAAACAATCCAGATGTGCTTGTTGTGTAGACGTCCAGCTTTAATTCAGTGGATTTAACAAAAAACTTGCACTGGGAATTAAGGCCAGTTGTATACATCGTGGTAGCATGGTGGCTTAGTGGTTAGCACTGTTGCCTCACAGCAAGAAGGTTGTGGGATCACTTCCCATCTGGGGTCTTTGTGTTTGGAACTTGCATGTTCTCCCCATGCTCACGTGGGTTCCCCCCCAGGTGCCCCCACATCTAAGGCCATGCCTATTAGGTGAATTGGAAACGTTAAATTGTGTACATGCGGGGGTGAATGTGTATGTCCAGTGGTGGGCACAGTTCTGCTAATTAGCAAAGCAAACTTTTTCATTCGTGCATTAGCTTTTCACCTTACTTTGAAAACCAAGTAGCTTCTGCTAAATTTCATTCCGCTAACTTTCAGTCCACTAACATTTTTTTGCTGGCATATACTGACTTTCAACATGCATCGACACAGACAGTGGGTAGGAGATATGAAACCCAAAGCATTTTTCACTTATGGTTTAATTTATAAACAACTAATTCCGGACAGTTTAATCGACATTAACGGCAACTCTGGCATTTATACAATGTGAAAATATTGCATATATATTTTAAAGTAATCCGCTAATTCTGAAGGTTTGAGTGTTAACTGACACACATGCCAAAAGGCATTATGGGAAATTCAAATGAGTCTCCTCTCATCACTCCCCCCCCCCCCCCCAGGAAAATACATAGAACACTGCCATCTACTGGACGGCAGTTAGCAGTTAACTGTAACTTCCACTAGTTTTTTGTGGTTTATCGGTTTAGCGTTATAAAAAGCTAACTTTTCAGTTACGGATTAGCGATTATCAAAGTTACCTTTTTGGTTAGCTGTGCCCACCACTGTGTATGTCTACATGCAGCCCTGCAACAGATTGGTGTCCTGTCCAGGGTGTACCCTGTCTTATGACGTTTGACTGCTGGGATACCCCCATAACCCTTAAATGGACTAAACGGATAAAGAAAATGGATGGATACATCATGCCCCCACAATAAGATACCATAAAAAAATCTAACAAAATTAATACAAAGATTACTGTTAATTCAAATCATCATTTTTATAGCCACTTTTCTTTTGAAAAGTCATTGGACTGATACATTAATGCTGCACTTACACATAGGCAGGACGTGTAACGAATGTCATATTGCATCATTCTTGGCACATTCCTGACATTCTTAACGTGATTTAACACATCTGAATAGGTTTCTTAATAGTGCATGTTGGTGTGTGATATTCATGATTTTCGTGGATGTTTTTGGCTGTCAAAAAAATCTTCCACGAATGTCACGCACCACCCTCATTTCCCCTCATGTCGTGGAGGTCGCAACTGAGCTTGTTGATCCATCTTCATTAGTGGTGATCCCTAACAGAGCGTGACAGCGTTCTCTGACGTGTGCACAATTAAACCCTGCTACACCGCATTCAATTTCATTGCTGCAGTATGCTGAAGGAGGACAGTGATGCCAAGTCGGCTAAAAGTTTTGTTCCAATGCTCATCAGCGCACTTCTGCAGGTGCTCCACCTGCTGCTGCTATTGTGCCTGATGTTTGGGAAAATGCGTGAGACGAGAGCCACGTGGAGCCACACATCTGGATCTCTCCGTCTCCTCCTCTTCTCTGAGCCACTCCATGGCACAGAGCCCAACTAAGCATGCAATTACAAAGTTCTGTTGTGGATTTTGAGGAGCAAACTGGAGCGATCTGAACTGTTCAGCAGCTGATGGATGAATATGTGTGTGTGTGTGTGTGTGTGTGTGTGTGTGTGTGTGTGTGTGTGTGTGTGTGTGTGTGTGTGTGTGTGTGTGTGTGTGTGTGTGTGGAGACAATTTGCCTCATTCACAAAGTGACAGAACGTAACAATGTGCTGTTATGCGCAATAGTGCAGAACAGCGCGCAACAACACGGAACATTAATTCTTGACCATGCGTAATGGTTCCTGATAATTCCATTAATCGTAATGCATGGTAACAGGTTGCAGCAGTGCCTCAAATCATCACATTCATGATCAGCGGCCAAGAATGTATACTTTGTGGCATTTCTGGCTTGTCATCGTTATGTGTAAACACAGCATAACATTTCCAAGTCACTGAATATGTCTTGGACTTCATTTACATCAAGTCATTAAGAAATACAAACAGTATGACAGTAATAAGGTGTTGGCAGGTCTCCAAAACTGATTCACTGTGCAAGAAATAGAATAGTGAGGGAAGCCACCAAGCCATGCAGGCCACTCTATGTTACAGACTTTTGTGGTTGTGAATGGACACATTGTGCATCATACAACTTTTATATGGAGTAGCTCCAGTTGTACAACCGCATAATAGAATGATACAGAAAAGGTTTTTCTTTAAAAGAATGTCAAATTTCAGATACAGTTTGCCAGAGGGAACATGGGAGACTCAAGCCTAGGTTTTGCTAGGATCAGTTTTCTTGTGAGAAACTTCTCTGTTCCACTCCACCATGATGTTATGATGCGTGATTCAACAGTCAGACTATTCACAGTTTCTACAATCACAGCCACAGAAGAGTAATCCTCCTTCTGAGTTGTCATGTGGCTCTTGATGGCTTTCCTCACTTGTCTCCTTCTTTCATGGTGAAACAGATTTTGAGAACTGCCTACTGCAGACAGATTTACAATATAATACCATACTGTTTGCATTACTTAATGATTGATGTAAATGAAGTCTGAGACATATTCTGTCATGAACTTGGGCACAAAAACACAGGATGCAATTGCAAGACCCACTCAGTAACATGGTGTGAGAAAATGGGTTTAATCCAAAACCAGGCACAGAAAAGCAGACGAAAAACAGCATTGGTTTCCAAAACATGTCACAAAAAGTGAGGTCTACGAACAGGAAAGAGGTTCAAAACATGGCATGGCAAGAAGTCAAACAAGGACTGTGGAAAGAGGCAGATAGCGAAGATACAAAGGTACAATGAACTGGCAAAGACATACAGAAAACTAGGAGGCTTAAAAACAACAGATGAAGAGGGAAAATGCCTGATTGTTTAGGAAAAGAGTCACAGCCCAGATACAAGACAATTGAAAGACAAGCAGTTCACAAAACATATACACAGTCCCACATAACATATTCAAGGACTTGGAAATTTTCATCCATCCAACTTCTGACGTGTCATAAAATAATTGTCTATAAAAGTGATTATTTATATCATAACGTGATCCTTGTATTTAGTTTGTCCAATTACTTATGAACTTTGCAAATAGACACACTATGGTACACACAGCCTTCATTCCTAAATCTTTAATGTATTATTAACCATTATACACCATTATAACCCATCAAAAAACTAACAGTTTACACTCAAAAAACACACAGCATGATTGTTTCATATTAACTCCACTATGTTGGTGTGCAGAAATAAAATTATGAGGCCTGTGTCACTGTGGATGTGCCACAAGCTTGGCCTCTGAAAAATAATTTGTATGCCTTATTTATTTATTTATTTATTTACATAATTACAAAATAATGGAAATAATTAGTTGTACTAGAAATAAATAGCCAATAGCCACTATATTAAAGTGTTTGTCGGTTAAATTCCTGTTTTTTCTTTCTTTTTCTTTTTTTTTTTTGACAACAGGCAACAAAATAAAGTGATCTGGCACAGCTTCAGAATTTTGTAGGCGACAGCAATGAAATGACAAATGTAGCATACAGTGCATCCACAAAGTATTCACAGCGCTTCACTTCTTCCACATTTTATGTTACAGTTTTATTCCAAAATGGAGTAAATTCATTTTTCCCCTCAAACTTCTACTTACAACACCCCATAATGATAGCATGAGAAAAGTTTTTTTGAAATTTTTGCAAATTTATTCATAATAATAAACTAAGAAGTCACACGTACAGTAGTATTCACACTCTTTGCTCAGTACTTTGTTGATGCATGTTTGGCAGCAATTACAGCCTCAGGTCTTCTTGAATATGATGCCACAAGCTTGGTGCACCTATCTTTGTCCATTCCTCTTTGCAGCACCTCTCAAGCTCCATCAGGTTGGATGGGGACCCTCGGTGCACAGCCATTTTCAGGTCTCTTCAGAGATGCTCAATCAGATTCAGGTCTGGGCTGTGGCTGGGCCACTCAAGGACATTCAGAGTTGTCCTGAAGCCACTCCTTTGATATCTTGGCTGTGCTTAGCATCATTGTCCTGCTGAAAGATGAACCATCGCTCCAGTCTGAGGTCAAGAGCGCTCTGAAGCAGGTTTTCATCCAGGATGTCTTTGTACATTGCTGCATTCATCTTTCCCTCAATTCTGACTAGTCTCCCAGTTCCTGCCATTGAAAAACATCCCCACAGCATGATGCTGCCACCACCATGCTTCACTGTAGGGATGGTGCCTGGTTTCCTCCAAACATAACGCCTGGCATTCACACCGAAGAGTTCAATCTTTGTCTCATCAGACCAGAGAATTTTGTTTCTGATGGTCTGAGAGTCTCAGGTGCCTTTTGGCAAACTCCAGGCAGGTTGCCATGAGCCTTTTACTAAGGCATGGCATCCATTTGGCCACTCTACCATACAGACCTGATTGGTGGATTTCTGTAGAGATGGTTGTCCTTGCGGCAGGTTCTCCACTCTCCACAGAAGAATGCTGGAGCTCTGATGGAATGACCATCAAGTCTTGGTCACCTCCCTGACTAAGGCCCTTCTCTCCTTATCGCTCAGTTTAGACGGGCTGCCAGCTCTCAGGAGATTCCTGTTGGATCCGAATTTCCTCCATTTACAGATGATGGAAGCCACTGTGCTGATTGGGACCTTCAAAGAAGCAGAAATGAATCTGTACCCTTCCCCAGATTTGTGCCTCACGACAATCCTGTCTTGGAGGTCTACAGATAATTCCAGATAATTGACTTTGTGCTGACTTTGTGCTCTGACATGCACAGTCACCTGTGGGACCTGATATGTAGACAGGTGTGTGCCTTTCCAAATAATCTACAATCAACTGAATATACCCCAGATGGACACCAATTAAGCTGTAGAAACACCTCAAGGATGATCAGTGGAAACGGATGCATCTAAGCTCAATTGTAAGCTTCATGGCAAAGGCTGTGAATATTTATGTTCATGCGATTTCTTTGTTTCTTTTTTAATAAATTTGTGAAAATCAAATAAAAAAGTTTTTTTACATTGTCATTAAGGGGTATTGTGTGTAGAATTTTGGGGAAAATTTAAATTTCAATCATTTTGAAATAAGACTGTAACATAAAAAATGTGGAAAAAGTGCAGCGCTGTGAATTGTTTCTGGATGCACCGTATATAACTATTATTTAAAATATACAATTAACCAATTGAGTCCATTCTTTGTTCATCTTTTTCTAAAAGAAAGCCAGAATAGTGAAACTTGTGCTTAAATACCAGGTATTCATTAATCCAGCCGATACAACTAAATTACTTCACAAATAAAATTACAGTCACAACAAAATTCAAGAACAAACAATGCTGGGTATTCCTGTAGCAAGATAGAAGACACACTATTATTTGTGTAATTATTCTGAGACCAGGCTGAGGAGAATGCACTTATGAGACCAACAAGACCATCCCAAACCACTGTTGCACTGTGTGGTATAGTAGCCACTGAGTGCAGAGACCTGAACAGCATGGTGAAGGCACCCCATCACATTATTGGGATGCAGCTCACAACCCTGGACACCTCCTACACTGGCCAACTGAAGAAGAAACCATCAGTATTTTCAGAGACTACTATATACACACCGAGGCCACTCCCTGTTTGAACTGCTGCAATCGGTTCAGGACATAAAAATCCAAAACCACTAGACTGAGGAACAGCTTCTATCCAAAAGCTTTGACCTCCGTCACACCCCGATCTACCCAGAACAGAACCCCCCCCCCCCCCACACACACACACACACACACACACACACACACACACACACAAGAACTGTTCGAGACTGAAATCACTTTGCATTATTTTGCACTATTTCTGTACATATGTCATATTATTCTGTGTGTTCCTTCTTGCTGCTGTTTATGACTCTGAGTCATGACTGCTACTTGTAATTTCTGTAAATTTATTTTTTTTTTCTCAATTGGTTAATTTTTTTTTAAGTTTCTAGATATGGAGAGAAGCATTCAGTAATTTCATTGAACATGTGGAAAGGCAAAAAAGAGCTTTCAGATTCAAATGTGTTGTACGTGCCTATTCTGGATTGCAGGGGAGGGACAGGTTCCTCGCACCACAACTGTCTCCACCCTCATGAGATTTCAAACTGACTGAATGTTTAGGGTTCATTTCCAGTAAGCAATCCAGATTGCAGCAGGTCTGCCATTATGTAGACCTGGGTTTGAATCCCACCTTTTTCAGATTTTCACAAAACACTGTTTATATCTGCTATGCACAATTTGTTATTGCTTTTTGGCACTAGGTTTCCGACTAATAACTGGAAGATAGACAAACAGGCATAGAATTGGAACCTCCATCTAATTTTGGTGGTGTAGCTAAATCCATAACAGAAAAAAATGAGAGTGATTGAAGCACTTTTGATTGAGATATAATGCAAAATGTACAAATGAGCTTTCCAATATTAAATTCAAATGTCCACAAAATCCACAATCCAGATCAGATTCGCATCAAACTTTGCCAGGCAATAGCGAGTGCCAGTCTGCACCTCACTTTCAAATATGAGAGTGATTGGGACATGTTTGATTCAGATATAATGTAAAATGTACATTAAATGGGGGTTTCAATGATAAATTTAAATGGCCACAAAATCTTTAATCTGGATCAGATCCTGCTCAGACTGTGTCAGTCGATAAAGGATACCATCCTACACGATGCTCTCAAATATGAACGAAATTCGATATTTTTGTCACAGAGTTATCAATCAATCAATCAATCAATCAACTTTTTTCTTGTATAGCGCCAAATCACAACAAACAGTTGCCCCAAGGCGCTCCACATTGCAAGGCAAGGCCATACAATAATTATGAAACACAGTCTACGTCTAAAGCAACATAACCAAGGGATGGTCCAGGGTCACCCGATCCAGCCCTAACTATAAGCCTTAGCGAAAAGGAAAGTTTTAAGCCTAATCTTAAAAGTAGAGAGGGTATCTGTCTCCCTGATCTGAATTGGGAGCTGGTTCCACAGGAGAGGAGCCTGAAAGCTGAAGGCTCTGCCTCCCATTCTACTCTTACAAACCCTAGGAACTACAAGTAAGCCCGCAGTCTGAGAGCGAAGCGCTCTAATGGGGTAATATGGTACTATGAGGTCCCTAAGATAAGATGGGACCTGATTATTCAAAACCTTATAAGTAAGAAGAAGAATTTTAAATTCTATTCTAGCATTAACAGGAAGCCAATGAAGGGAGGCCAACACGGGTGAGATATGCTCTCTCCTGCTAGTCCCCGTCAGTACTCTAGCTGCAGCATTCTGAACCAACTGAAGGCTTTTTAGGGAACTTTTAGGACAACCTGATAATAATGAATTACAATAGTCCAGCCTAGAGGAAACAAATGCATGAATTAGTTTTTCAGCATCACTCTGAGACAAGACCTTTCTGATTTTAGAGATACTGCGTAAATGCAAAAAGGCAGTCCTACATATTTGTTTAATATGCGCTTTGAATGACATATCCTGATCAAAAATAACTCCAAGATTTCTCACAGTATTACCAGAGATCAGGGAAATGCCATCCAGAGTAACGATCTGGTTAGACACCATGCTTCTAAGATTTGTGGGGCCAAGTACAATAACTTCAGTTTTATCTGAGTTTAAAAGCAGGAAATTAGAGGTCATCCATGTCTTTATGTCTGTAAGACAATCCTGCAGTTTAGCTAATTGGTGCGTATCCTCTGGCTTCATGGATAGATAAAGCTGGGTATCATCTGCGTAACAATGAAAATTTAAGCAATACCGTCTAATAATACTGCCCAAGGGAAGCATGTATAAAGTGAATAAAATTGGTCCTAGCACAGAACCTTGTGGAACTCCATAATTAACTTTAGTCTGTGAAGAAGATTCCCCATTTACATGAACAAACTGTAATCTATTAGACAAATATGATTCAAACCACCGCAGCGCAATGCCTTTAATACCTATGACATGCTCTAATCTCTGTAATAAAATTTTATGGTCAACAGTATCAAAAGCAGCACTGAGGTCCAACAGAACAAGCACAGAGATAAGTCCACTGTCCGAAGCCATAAGAAGATCATTTGTAACCTTCACTAATGCTGTTTCTGTACTATGATGAATTCTAAAACCTGACTGAAACTCTTCAAATAGACCATTCCTCTGCAGGTGATCAGTTAGCTGTTTTACAACTACCCTCTCAAGAATCTTTGAGAGAAAAGGAAGGTTGGAGATTGGCCTATAATTAGCTAAGATAGCTGGGTCAAGTGATGGCTTTTTAAGTAATGGTTTAATTACTGCCACCTTAAAGGCCTGTGGTACATAACCAACTAACAAAGATAGATTGATCATATTTAAGATTGAAGCATTAAATAATGGTAGGACTTCCTTGAGCAGCCTGGCAGGAATGGGGTCTAATAAGCATGTTGATGGTTTGGATGAAGTAACTAATGAAAATAACTCAGACAGAACAATCGGAGAGAAAGAGTCTAACCAAATACCGGCATCACTGAAAGCAGCCAAAGATAACGATACATCTTTGGGATGGTTATGAGTAATTTTTTCTCTAATAGTCAAAATTTTGTTAGCAAAGAAAGTCATGAAGTCATTACTAGTTAAAGTTAATGGAATACTCAGCTCAATAGAGCTCTGACTCTTTGTCAGCCTGGCTACAGTGCTGAAAAGAAACCTGGGGTTGTTCTTATTTTCTTCAATTAGTGATGAGTAGAAAGATGTCCTAGCTTCACGAAGGGCTTTCTTATAGAGCAACAAACTCTTTTTCCAGGCTAAGTGAAGATCTTCTAAATTAGTGAGACGCCATTTCCTCTCCAACTTACGGGTTATCTGCTTTAAGCTACGAGTTTGTGAGTTATACCACGGAGTCAGACACTTCTGATTTAAAGCTCTCTTTTTCAGAGGAGCTACAGCATCCAAAGTTGTCTTCAATGAGGATGTAAAACTATTGACAAGATACTCTAACTCCCTTACAGAGTTTAGGTAGCTACTCTGCTCTGTGTTGGTATATGACATTAGAGAACATAAAGAAGGAATCATATCCTTAAACCTAGTTACAGCGCTTTCTGAAAGACTTCTAGTGTAATGAAACTTATTCCCCACTGCAGGGTAGTCCATCAGGGTAAATGTAAATGTTATTAAAAAATGATCAGACAAAAGGGAGTTTTCAGGGAATACTGTTAAGTCTTCTATTTCCATACCATAAGTCAGAACAAGATCTAAAATATGATTAAAGTGGTGGGTGGACTCATTTACTTTTTGAGCAAAGCCGATAGAGTCTAATAATAGATTAAATGCAGTGTTGAGGCTGTCATTCTCAGCATCTGTGTGGATGTTAAAGTCGCCCACTATAATTATCTTATCTGAGCTAAGCACTAAGTCAGACAAAAGGTCTGAAAATTCACAGAGAAACTCACAGTAACGACCAGGTGGACGATAGATAATAACAAATAAAACTGGTTTTTGGGACTTCCAATTTGGATGGAAAAGACTAAGAGACAAGCTTTCAAATGAATTAAAGCTCTGTCTAGGTTTTTGATTAATTAATAAGCTGGAATGGAAGATTGCTGCTAATCCTCCGCCCCGGCCCGTGCTACGAGCATTCTGACAGTTAGTGTGACTCGGGGGTGTTGACTCATTTAAACTAACATATTCATCCTGCTGTAACCAAGTTTCTGTTAGGCAGAATAAATCAATACGTTGATCAATTATTATATCATTTACCAACAGGGACTTAGAAGAAAGAGACCTAATGTTTAATAGACCACATTTAACTGTTTTAGTCTGTGGTGCAATTGAAGGTGCTATATTATTTTTTCTTTTTGAATTTTTATGCTTAAATAGATTTTTGCTAGTTATTGGTGGTCTGGGAGCAGGCACCGTCTCTATGGGGATGGGGCAACGAGGGGATGGCAGGGGGAGAGAAGCTGCAGAGAGGTGTATAAGACCACAGCTCTGCCTCCTGGTCCCAACGCTAGACAGTCACAGTTTGGAGGATCCCAAAAAATTGGCCAGATTTCTAGAAATGAGAGCTGCTCCCTCTAAAGTGGGATGGATGCCGTCTCTCCTAACAAGACCAGGTTTTCCCCAGAAGCTTTGCCAATTATCAATGAAGCCCACCTCATTTTTTGGACACCACTCAGACAGCCAGCAATTCAAGGAGAACATGCGGCTAAACATGTCACTCCCGGTCTGATTGGGGAGGGGCCCAGAGAAAACAACAGAGTCCGACATTGTTTTTGCAAAGTTACACACCGATTCAATGTTAATTTTAGTGACCTCCGATTGGCGTAACCGAGTGTCATTACTGCCGACGTGAATTACAATTTTACCAAATTTACGCTTAGCCTTAGCCAGCAATTTCAAATGTCCTTCGATGTCGCCTGCTCTGGCCCCCGGAAGACAATTGACAATGGTTGCTGGTGTCGCTAACTTTCCTGACTTTGACCTTTGACCTATGACCTTAACAATTAGATCACTTCTTGCCTATCAGGATATGAATCTTCAATAAAATTTCATAACAATATGTGAAAACCTGGGGCTCCAGGCTGTTTACAAACAGACCATCAAACAAATGGGCTAAATCATATGGTGGAGATAATAAGGGTAAAGCTGTTTTTAAAATATTTTAGTGTTGGTTTAAAGTCAATGGAAAATATAAAACTAGCACGTTGCCCATGGGGAGCCACGGGCTCTAGATTGGGTAGTGTTTATAAAATAGGTAGCTGACATTTTTCAAGGGTGGTAATAAATTATGCAAAGTTTCTATAATGAGTTGAAATGATGTGTGAGTCCAGAATGTTTTAGAACCTTTTACCTCAACAATTTTTAGAAGAAGAACTCAACCCTTATTTTTTAATGTTAAGCCCAGGTTACACATAGACAGTTTTGTCGGCGGGTAGTACGTAGGCCGAAGTTCGCGGTAGTTCCGGCTGTTTTCGCGGTGGAAAAGGGCGGAGCATTTTGCCGGTGTTTTGAGCGCTGTACTAGCCGCAAATACTCGGATAAAATGCCGCTAAATCCGCCGAATAAAGCGGCGTTTTGATGCCGTAGCATCCGGCACACATCAGGCAACGGGGGTTAATACCCAGTTCTATCCTTTACAATCGCAGGTTAAGACGCGCGTGAGAACGGCGGTGTTCTGCTGCCGCCGATAATGCCCTGTGTACCGCTGGATTTATCCAGGCAAATCCTGCGTTACTCCAGGAACTTTTGCATATAGGCACCGCCCCCAGAGTATAATAGGCTGAAGCAGCTGTCACTGCAGGGGGAGGGAGCTCATCTCTCAGCCTTTTATTCTCTTTTCCTTTTCCCCTCCTCAACGTGTTGCTCGTCTCCACTACAGGGCTCTCCTCTGCTTCTGAACCAGACCTCTTGGTAAGTCCTTGCCACTGCCAATTTTCTTTTAAGAGGCATACTGGAGCTTCTCTGCAAAAATATCTGGAGCTGGCCACGAGTGAGAGGCCTGCATGCAGCGCGCTAGCGTTTTTATATTGACCGCCGCCTATCGGCCGTTTGGAATACCATTAACCGGGAGGTGCCGTTTAGAACGTCGTACTGTCCGCTAGCGTCGCTGTTTTGTCTGCCTCTGTCGCCAGTTAAAACGCCTTTGAGGATGCCGATGTGGGCTCTATCGCCGTTTTACACACATTTGGTTAGGGATACAACGCCGGCCGCCAATTACGGTGGTGTAAACTGCGGCACTACAGGAAGTGGCAGTATGAAACGGCGATTAAAAAGTATCAAACACCGTTGTTTGCGTTGTCTCCATCGTCACGCGAATTCTTCGGGAGCGCTCCCGGAATTATTCGACATGTTGAATAATTTTTTTGACAATTCCCGGTAAAGCCGGAACTAAGCCACGCCCCCTAGTGCCGGCGTTGACAACGGCGTTTGATCCTTAAGACGGCCAAAAACTCTTCCGGGAGCGCTTACCGTCTATGTGTAAATGGGGCTTTAATTACATATTTTTTATGTTAATTTACTGTCTTAATGTATTTATAAATTGATTAGGTTCTTGTTATCATATACACACTATTATTATTATCATTATCATTATTATTTTATTTTTACTTATATTTTGTCAGTTGATTTTTAAATGGACCACAATGGAAATAAGTGTTTTCACTTTCTTGTGCCATCCATAAATTTTTAACTTATTTTCAATTATATTTTGTACTTACATTGTACTTACTAAATGAAATCACGCACGTACACAGTCACACTTCTAATTTAAAGATAATTTACCACCTCCTGCTGGAATGGCATGTTACTCCAGAATGTAATTAGTAACATTAGCTAATAGCCGTAGCTTCTCAAAAACATATTAGTCCTATCAATGTTCTGTTTTGGCAGCATTCATCCTTGACCCAAAATACATAAGCATATCAAACAGCAAATGTCAGCTGTCCTCAGTTTGTCTGTGATCAAAGTTATATGCACACATGAAGAAATTCTTGTCTTTTCCACATTCTGCTGCAAGCAAGTGCTTTTATTTTTAGACACAAATAGAGGCAGTGTCGGAAGACATCAAACGCAATACACATTTCACTCATGGTAACAGCCACATGACTCTTAACTCAGTCATGGTAACAGCAACATGACACTAACTAAACTGACTAAACCAACTGAACTACAAAACACCTAAATCAATAACACTAACAACACAGTTCAACTAACAACCACAATAACAACATTTCAAACCCCAAACTCCCATGGTGCATTGCAGCACAATGTCCATTGTTTACTGGTTAGCTAAAATTGCTCATTCTCAAAAAAAAGTCCTATAAACTTTCTATTTTCGTAACGTTCATCCTTGACCCTAAATTCTTACCAAACGGCAAATGTTAGGTCTCCCAAGTTTTTGCGTGATCAAAGCCGTACTCATGCATGCATACATGCACACAGAGGCCACTTGGCTATTATAATATAGATATGTTGTTTAATCCAGTACATGCATTTTGAAGAAGTGTAAAAGCAGTTCAATAAAACATCCCAAATTCAAAAGGTAGAAAAGCCTCAAAGTTGATAAGACGGAACATTTGAAATGTATCATTTTGCCATATTAACGAAATGAAACAATTTTTAACAAAATGTATGTTATTTTCTTTTACTGTTCATTCGCTTAAGTAACTAATGGTATCTGCCCTAAATGAAAATAATTGTTAGCTGCAGCCCTGCAGTTGTAACCTTTTCCCAACCAGATAAGTGATTCATTATGAGCCCACCTCCAGCTCTCAGCTGTGTTTGCTGTGTTTTCTGAATGCATTTCCAAATATCAGCTAGAGTAAATGTTGCTTTTGACACCATGGCCTTCAAATGATAACTACAAACCCAACAATTTACATGCAGGTTAATGTAGGGCAATAGGTTTTTTCACAGTGTGCTGTCACTGCAGCTGTCTGGAACATTTTTCTTAAAAAAACAATAGTAATTCAAAATAATTATATATCATATGACAAAATAAAAATAAAGCCCCATACTGTAGCTTCTGCTGTATGTGAATATACTTGTGCATCAGACACACACTGCAGTGATCTTGAATGTGATGAATCTGTCAGAGACATTATGTTGCTGCTCCTTGTGTTCCAACTCAAACTTTGTGCAGTGGATGAGTGTCACGCGTCAGCGCGCTTACCTCCCAGAAATAACACCACCGACTGAAGCGCAAGGATGTGCAACATGTTTCAGGATCACCATGCAGAATCCCTCATTCGAAATAAATACATAAAAGGCGCACAGTATGCAAGTCCGGGCGGATTTTAGCTGTTTTAGTTTCAAGAAAATTGGGATCCTTGGATAAAAAAATATTTAAAAGTCGTCATACATGTGTGGAGATGTTTTAAAAAAATGATAGTTCCTGTGGTGAAATGTTTGGCCAAGACTTCTCTGAGATGTTACCACTTAGGCAGCTTTGATCTCGAAAATTCAGACCAACTTGCCAGCGGCTTTGCATCACTGTTAAGCATTTTTGGGGGGGTGGGAAAACGCTGGGATGGCGCAAACCGCAGCCAAACGCCGGTTATAATTCTTTTTGTGGATGAGTTGCAAAGTGTCCAAGAAGCATCCCCGCTGTTTTAACCGCGTCTCCTCCTCACGCGCTCACTTTGTCCGTTCCGTCTCCTCCGCGTCCTGCCATCTTGAAGTTGGCTGCTGTGCGCGTAAAAGTCCGGCACCTTTGCGCCAAAGTGAGCGGCTCCCGGGCGGCACAGAGCATCGTAAATACGCTAGAGTTACGGTTTAAAATTCGCAAGTGGGAGTCAGCCCGCGTCCACAGAAACTCAGCCGGTGCTGTCGAGTCCTGGAGCGCAGGTCCGAAACGCAGCAACCAAACAGAGCGCGCGACCACCTCTGATCCGAAGGGACAGACGGACAGTTACACCTCGGCACCAGCGGGTTCTAACATCCAGCCCGCTGTCAGCTCTTCAGTGGATTCAGATTGAAAGTACAGGCTGCGTAAAATGCGCGTCCGATGTGCGTCGCCGGCAGGAAAAAAGGGAGAAGAAAAGGCTCAAAGTGCTACTGAGACTAATTAACACGTGATCAACCACTTTGACCCATTAAATCCACATAAAACCCAAAGTCATCTCATCCTATAAATACCGCCATCTTCAGATATGCGCCTTTTACGCAAAGCTTTGCCCCCTCCCACTGATCCTGCTGCCCCGCGCGGACAAAAGAATGACTTTTAAAGTAGTTTCAGGACATTTCAGATTGATTGCGCGGCTGCGTCACTTGGCAGGCAGTAGCGACCCCCTGTGGTAAGAGAACTGAAATGAGAGCTGTAACGTTCATATATTACACGTCCCAAAGTAAAAACGGAATGTATCAAATATCACTGTATGCATAAAGTTTAACAATAAGATGTAAATCATCACTGCTGCAGTCAGTTTTTGAAGTGCAGGCTGCACTTCATTGAACATGACATATGAATGACACTTGACAAAGAATCATACAGTGATTTGTTTGTTTTATTGTTTAGTTTTTTGTGCCCCAAAAAATTGATGATCAGTGACAAACTGTTTATTCATTACAGGAATACTTCTTGTGTCAATAATGATGTAAATAACAATGACAATAACAGGAAATAAAAGACATTTTGACATATATGTTTTAGTTAAAGGTACAGTGTTTAGGATTTACTGTCATCTAGTGGTGAGGTTGCAAATTGCATTGTGCCTTTGTTGGTCATGATTTTCTCTCTCTTTGTATTTTGGCTTCTTTGTGGATGGGGATTCACGCTCCCCTCGCCTTCATTCATGGTAAGTGATATGTGTGATCATCCAGTTCCCATAAGATGAGGGTTCTCAAACTTAGGCCCCATAAAAAAGCAACACATACAGCACCTGCATACAAAGTGAGGAACTGAAAATATCAGATATTTTTAAAATAAATCCTGTTACCATGTTGCATGCAGTCAGTGCACTGCATGCTAGTAGCATGATAAACATGCATACTGTGTGTGAGCGAGACAGCCGCTGACTGTGCAGCTGTCAATGACCGTCTTTGGCCAAAGCATACTCACCACCTAGCGGATGTGCTGGTTCTTGCACCAGCTGTACCGCCGTCAATGAAATTCACCAAAATTAAAAAAAAGAAATGAGGCGGGCTGATTTCGGCATATGTGGGAGTGGATGATAAATTGTTGTCGTTTTCATCGGGCCTTGTTAGCATGCACCAGCAACGATTAGAGAGTGTATGGAGAGCAACCACTGGTTTCTTTTTTCTTCAGTGTTCCACCTGCACTGCAAAATACAAAAGACAGAGTATGTATGTTCATTTCGGGCAAATCTATCAGCAGCATGGCCTCCTCATGGTGGCCCCCCCCATGAGGAGGCCGGTGTTGCAGACTGGATGGTCCCCCTAAAAAAGGGTTCCCCCTTGATGACGCAGTTCACGGATTAAAACCTCGTTTCTGCTTCAAACTACACTCCAGTCATCATCTATCTTAGCGACAGATATCTGAAACTTTTGTACAATAATTTCCACATAAATTCAGCATTACTTCATCATAAAAGCGGTGGCAGCGATCAGAGTGCCGCGGCTAAATGAGCTGCTAGCTGTTGCATTCACTGCGCGTCAGATATTTCAATGCGTCACGGAATTTCACCTCGTTTCTGCTTGAAACTGACTTTAGAATGATTTAAGAGGTTTTACCTTCATCATCTGATGGTTAATAATCACATTAATCCATTTGATTGCTTTGGGTGAAGAGACTCTGTCTCAGACGAGCTGCTGTGGTTCGAAACGACGCATGCACAGATGCAAAAGGAGGACCGATTTTGAGGGGCGGACCGTTCGGTCTGCGACACCGGCTCTCGTGGTTATGAAAAGCTCATTTTAAGGTCATGAAAAGACATTGAGTCATTGTTGTAGATAATTATACCCTAATGAACAGGTGGTTATGAATGCTATTTTCCATGTCTTCTGATAAACACCCCTAAATTATACATACTGTAGCTTTAATGATGTCTGCAAGTCACCTCTCACAGAGTCAGAATAACACCTCTGTGTTTGCACTAAATTTTTGCTTTCACATTGTCTTCAAATTTCCATTTTATTTATTAATTTTTTTCCTGAAGAAGGCCAGTTTTCACTTTCTCCTGAGTGTGTGCAATTTGATCCCAGAGTAAGATTTATTCTTGCACAGCTGCAAAAAGTATTAGAGCTGGAGAACAGCGGTGCTCACTTCCCAAGCTGTAATGGTGGAGACGCACTCACACAAAGGCTCGTGGACGTCCAAAAGTTTCCCCGCTGGAGGCCGAGATTTAGTCAAAGCCCTTGAAGCCCACACCGCACTGAGGTCTATTCAGAGTCCCAGACAGGGTCCAAGTGGTGTCAGTTACAGTGTCTGGAACTGCAAGTCATTAAATAAAAGCAGTTACCATCTCCGAGCCGCACATGGTGAGTCCATTTACTGGAGACACAGGCTGCAGTGAAGCACACAACATCCATGTTGATACATTTCGAAATGTTGTTTTTCAAAAACAGGCTCTCCTGTTCTTTGAAATATTCCATCTGTAGGAGTTTATGTCTTCAGCAATGTGACATTTAGATCTGCTCATCTTTCTGAGGGCAAACTTTGATGTCTGGAAAAAGGTTTCACATCTTTGATGTCTACAAAAAAAAAAAATCTCTGGTTTTGAAGCTTTCACGCCTTGGACACTGAACTGAAGATTCAAATGCAAAATAGGATGCAACACTTCAGACATGTATTTTCACCCAATCTCACACCAGTTCATGACGGTGTCACAAAAAGCGATTTAATCTATGTGTTTGTGATACCTTTCATGAAATACGTCACATTTTCGTCACCCTCACTCACTCATCTTCAACTGCTTACTCCTATTAAGAGTGATGGAGGGGCCGGAGCCTACAGTAGTGTTCAGAATAATAGTAGTGCTATGTGACTAAAAAGATTAATCCAGGATTTGAGTATATTTCTTATTGTTACATGGGAAACAAGGTACCAGTAGATTCAGTAGATTCTCACAAATCCAACAAGACCAAGCATTCATGATATGCACACTCTTAAGGTTATGAAATTGGGCTATTAGTAAAAAAAGGAATAATAGTAGTGTGGCATTCAGTCAGTGAGTTTGTCAATTTTGTGGAACAAACAGGTGTGAATCAGATGTCCCCTATTTAAGGATGAAGCCAGCACCTGTTGAACATGCTTTTCTCTTTGAAAGCCTGAGGAAAATGGGACGTTCAAGACATTGTTCAGAAGAACAGCGTAGTTTGATTAAAAAGTTGATTGGAGAGGGGAAAACTTATACGCAGGTGCAAAAAATTATAGGCTGTTCATCTACAATGGACAAAAAACCAGAGACGCGTGGAAGAAAATGGAAAACAACCATCAAAATGGATAGAATAACCAGAATGGCAAAGGCTCACCCATTGATCAGCTCCAGGATGATCAAAGACAGTCTGGAGTTACCTGTACGTGCTGTGACAGTTAGAAGACGCCTGTGTGAAGCTAATTTATTTGCAATAATCCCCGGCAGAGTCCCTCTGTTAAATAAAAGACACGTGCAGAAGAGGTTACAATTTGCCAAAGAACACATCAACTGGCCTAAAGAGAAATGGAGGAATATTTTGTGGACTGATGAGAATAAAATTGTTCTTTTTTGGTCCAAGGGCCACAGACAGTCTCAAACTCTGAAATCAAGCCACAGTTCACAGTGAAGACAGTGAAGCATGGTGGTGCAAGCATCATGATATGGGCATGTTTCTCCTACTATGGTGTTGGGCCTATATATCACATACCAGGTATCATGGATCAGTTTGGATATGTCAAATTACTTGAAGAGGTCATGTTGCCTTATGCTGAAGAGGACATGCCCTTGAAATGGGTGTTTCAACAAGACAATGACCCCAAGTACACTAGTAAACGAGCAGAATCTTGGTTCAAAACCAACAAAATTAATGCCTCACAGATGTGTAGAAATCATGAAAAACTGTGGTTGTACAACTAAATACTACTTTAGTGATTCACAGGATTGCTAAAAAAGCAGTTTGAACATAATAGTTTTGAGTTTGTAGTGTCAGCAGATGCTACTATTATTGTGAACACCCCCTTTTCTACTTTTTTTTTACTAATAGCCCAATTTCATAGCCTTAAGAGTGTGAATATCATGAATGCTTGGTCTTGTTGGATTTGTGAGAATCTACTGAATCTACTGGTACCTTGTTTCCCATGTAACAATAAGAAATATACTCAAAACCTGGATTAATCTTTTTAGTCACATAGCACTACTATTATTCTGAACACTACTGTATCTCAGCCGTCATAGCACGTGAGGTGGGGTACACCCTGGACAGGACGCAAGTCTGTCACAGGACCACATATAGACAAACAAACACAATTCACACCCACACGCACACCTACGGACAATTTAAAGTTTCCAGTCCACCTAACCTGTGTGTCTTTGGATGTGGGAAGAAGTCGGAGCACCTTGTGGGAACTCACGCAAACACGGGGAGAACATGCAAACTCCACACAGAAAGGCCACATGTTGGTATCAATCCCATGACCTTCTTGGAGTGAGGTAACAGTGCTAACCACTAAACCACTGTGTTGCCCTCATTTTTATGACAGTATCACGAAATTCGGGGTCACATAATTCAGTGTTTGAACTCAATATACTAAACAAAACAACTGCTTCAGGCAGAAATTGATTCAAAATGCTTGCAACATGAAACTGCACAATTTGCTTCCAAAAAATATGCTTTGTTTTTTGAAACACCCAAAAAGCTCAATGAACCAATCGCTTCAGAAAATGAATGGGTGTTTTGAAAAGTAAATAATTGCTTCCATAAGAAAATCAGCATTTCTTAATGCTTCTAAAAGCTAACTGAACAATTTTGGTCGTGAAACAATCAACTGTTTCAAGATATTCGAGATATGAAATGAACCACTTAAATGAGAACATTATTATGGTGGTTTGTCATGAAATTCTTGAAAAACGAAATAACTGATTCAAAAAGATACATTTTACGTGAAACACTCATAAATGCTTCGAGATCTCATGTGTACAAATGAACTAAAAAAAACAAAACAAAACAAAAAAACAAATGAGCAGTTTAGTTTATAAAATTATCCACTGTTTCAAAAGGCTCAAAACAAAAAAGAAATACATTCTTGAGAAAAGTATTTTATTTTGAAATGCTTGAAAGTAATTTAGCTGTCCTGTGCACCTGCAACATTTCCTGTATGTTTGTTTTGTGAATTGGTTTGTAATTTGTGTCTGTAGCATGGCCCAAGCAGAGCGTCACCCCTTTGAGTCTGGTCTGCTTGAGGTTTCTTCCTCAGAGGGAGTTTTTCCTTGCCACTGTTGCTCTGGGGGTTGATAAGGTGAGACCTTACTTGTGTGAAGCGCCTTGAGGCAACCTTGTTGTGATTTGGCGCTATATAAATGAAAATAAATTTAAATTAAATTGAAACTGTCTGATTCTGAAAGACTTTATTCAAAACAACTGAAAAACAAATCAAACTCATTCCCAGTGAGACCAGGGTCCTCTTCTTGGCACTGGCAGGAAGTGACACTTAAGTGGCAACCTGTGGTCCCTCAGTGGTGGTTCTGGACTTTTAAATATAGATTAAAATGAAAACGTGCACTGCTCATAATAGATCACTGACGCTGCTTTCACATATTGATGGTACTCTGTAAAATAAAATGAAATAAAAAAAAAATACCTGTTGCTTTTAATGGTAAACAAACAAAAACAGTAGCTGTAATTGCCAGCATAATTCTGTAAAAAAAAAAAAACAGTAAAAATGCATACATATCAATTTTTTTACAGCTGTTTTAATTTACAAAAAAATATTTAAACCAGCAAATCCAACAGTGTTCTTTATTGTTTGTTTTTTGTTCAAATAACATTATCTTGCTGTCTTTAAATCAGCTTAAAGCAGTTGTTAGTTATTGTGTGTTGAATCCCATTCAATGAGATTTTGTGCTGCTCCCATTTTGGTCAAGGATGCCACAGTTGGCCTGAACCATGGTAACTGAGTAACAGTAACACAAATTCATCATGTTGACCCAATATATTTACATTTAGGTCTACATTTACCTACCTGAACCATGGTAATTAGGTAACAGCAGAGGTGTCAAATCCAGCTTCAGAAAGTAAAAACCCTCCCATGTGTTGCTTCTACCTGTGAACCTAAAACAGGTGATCTCAATGATTAGCTCATCCACCTGCCTGAAGAGCTGAACTAATTACAATCAGCTGGTTTAGTGGGAAGATGGAACAAATATGTGGCTGGACCTTTACTTTCTGAAGCTGGATTTGACACCTCTGGGTAACAGTAACACAAAGTCATCATGTTGACCCAGCAAATTTACATTTAAGTCTACATTTACCTGCCTGAACCATGGAAATTAAGTAACAGTAACACAAAGTCATCATGTTGACCCAACAAATTTACATTTAAGCCTTCATTTACCTGTCTGAACCATGGTAATTAGGTAACAGTAACACAAAGTCATCATGTTGACCCAACAAATTTACATTTAGGTCTACATTTACCTACCTGAACCATGGAAATTAGGTAACAGTAACACAAAGTCATCATGTTGACCCAATAAATTTACACTTAGGTCACTCAACAAAGTTGTTTCTGGAACAGGTGAGAACATTGTCCTAAAAATAAATTCTTGGATATTTTTTTCTCCCAGGCACTGGTTTGTGAATGTGACTGCAAGTCACTGTGTTTGGAAATGTGAAAATGTAATCCTTACAAACATAAATAAATAAATAAATAATGTCCATATTCATAAGTTACTAACACTAAATGAACAGTCAAAGTAGAAGCACACTTTAGGATGTCTTTGTAAAGTTTCTTTCTGTTGCCCTATGACCTTCAGTCGATCCCTGGAGCCTGTACCGGGGTCTGTCCTTTGCATTATACATAATGAATTGTCCCGCAACTCTTTTGGTGGGTGGTATTCTTCATCTATGACCTTTCCTGACCTGAGCAGCTTGTCCTTCAGTCAGTTTGTAGACACAAGGCCCAAATTCATCACCGCCTTTCATTCCGCTCTCCAGCCTATCTGATCTATGATAGCATTAATAATAACGGCAGCAAAACGCCCTGCTGCCCTCTGTGCTTTGCCCCGCCTGTGCAGATTGCCCACAGCTACTCATAGCCCATTAAAACTGTATTTACTTATCAGCTTCTCTGAGGGTGTCACTCTGTTTTCAAGCCTGATGGCCACAGTGACGTTCCACAGGCTGAAGAGCAGGAAAACCTCTGCAAGCTGCATTCCACCTTCACAAATATTTTGCCATTTTCTGTAATCTCTACTCAGTAAATGATAAATATTTGTGTATGAAACAGAATAGATGCTTCTTTCATGCAGTAGACCCATCCTATTACTGCTTCCCTCAATGCAGCAAATTACACAGTTTAAAGCAATCTGCCAAAAATTGGACTGATTGCTAAACCGCTCTCTGGGATCTGTTTGCCATGTGTGTAAGAAAAAAATATATCAAAATACACTTTATCAATCACTTATTTCATTACTTTTGGATAATGTGGGATGATCCTGAAGTACAAGGTCATAATTCCTAGATTAGATACAGGGTTCTCTAGGTCAGAGGTCATGGGGCTTGATAGCTCTAATTCTTGAAACGTTTGCCAGTGAAGCTGAAAGCTTTGTATCTATTTCTCACAAATCTTACAAAATTAACTTTGTGTGGAAATGTAGTTATTATAAAATACCTTTATTTCTGTAGTACAACCCCAATCCCAGTGAAGTTGGGATATTGTGTAAAATGTAAATAAAAACAGAATACAGTGATTTGAAAATCCTCTTCAACCTATATTCAATTGAATACACCACAAAGACAAGATATTTAATGTTCAAAGTGATAAACTTTATTGTTTTTGTGCAAATATTTGCTCATTTTGTAATGGATGCCTGCAACACGTTTCAAAAAAGCTGGGACAGTTGTATTTTACTACTGTGTTACATCACCTTTTCTTCTAACAACACTCAATAAGGGTTTGGGAATTGAGGACACTAATTGTTGAAGCTTTGTAGGTGGAATTCTTTCCCATTCTTACTTGATGTACACTTCAGTTGTTCAACAGTCCGGGGTCTCCATTGTCATATTTTGCACTTCATAATGTGCCACACATTTTTCAATGGGCGACAGGTCTGGACTGCAGGCAGGCCAGTCTAGTACCCGCACTCTTTTACGACTAATCCACGCTGTTGTAACACCTGCAGAATGTGGCTTGGCATTGTCTTGCTGAAATAAGCAGGGACGTCCCTGAAAAAGACGTTGCTTGGATGGCAGCATGTGTTGCTCCAAAACCTAGATGTATCTTTCAGCATTGATGGTGCCATTACAGATGTGCAAGTTGCCCATGCCATGGGCACTAACACACCCCTATACCATAACCGATGCTGGCTTTTGAACTTTGTGCTGGTAACAAACTGGATGGTCTTTTTCCTTTTTTGTCCAGAGGACACGATGTCCATGATTTCCAAAAACAATTTGAAACGTGGACTCATCAGACCACAGCACACTTTTCCGCTTTGCTACTGTCCATTTTAAATGAGCTCAGGCCCAGAGAAGGCGGCGGTGTTTCTGGATGTTGTTGATGTATGGCTTTCGTGTTACATGGTAGAGTTTTAACTTGCACTTGTAGATGTAGTGACGAACTGTGTTAACTGACAATGGTTTTCTGAAGTGTTCCTGAGCCCACGCGATAAGATCCTTTACACAATGGTGTCAGTTTTTAATGCAGTGCCGCATGAGGGATGAAGGGTCATGGGCATCCAGTGTTGGTTTTCGGCCTTGCCGCTTATGTGTAGAAAGTTCTCCAGATTCTATGAATCTTCTGATTGTATTATGGACTGTAGATGATGGAATCCCTAAATTCCTTGCAATTGAACATTGAGAAACATTGTTCTTAAACTGTTGGACTGTTTTTTCACGCAGTTGTTCACAAAGTGGTGATCCTCGCCCCACTCATGACACCCAATCATGACACTCACCTGTTTCCAGTTCACCTGTGGAATGCTCCAAACACATGTTCTTTGAGCATTCATCAACTTTCCCAGTCTTTTTTTGCCCCGTCCGAACTTTTTTAAAACATGTTGCAGGCATCCATTTCAAAATGAGCAAATATTTACACAAAAGCAATAAAGTTTATCAGTTTGAACATTAAATATCTTGTCTTTGTGGTGTATTCGAATGAATATAGGTTGAAGAGGATTTGCAAATCATTGTATTCTGTTTTTATTTACATTTTACACAATGTCCCAACTTCATTGGAATTGGGGCTGTATATCACAAAATTACAGCTGTTATTGCTGGTAAAGCATTTATTTCTGTGAGATTCCATGGAAAATGTACTGACTTCATGGCTGTGTCCTTCTAAGGCTGCATTCATTGGCTGCATACTTCATACGAATAGGATGCTCCATTTCAAAGTGAAATGCGACCGACATGTGCAGCCTTCTTTCCCATGAAAATGAAACATCCAACAGGTGTAGCCTTTGCTGCCCAAACAAACCCATGAGTCATTGTGCAATGCAACATCAACCCCCCACCCCAAGAGTAAAGTGTTGGTCTTTTTTTGAAAAGGACACTTTCACAAACCATATATACTGTTATAAATAGGCAATGCTTATAAATAAAGCATAAATAATGACTGAAAAATGACTTCGAAACTGCAGACTACACCCACTATGCCAGCTTGTTGGCTGCAGTTGTCAAAGTTGTCAGGTGGCAGAGCCAGTAACACAGTCGCTAATAGCACAAAAGCTAATGACACAATAGGGAAATACTCCATGGGCCAGACCGTGTCATTTCAGAACACTTTGTTCCAGTCTACACTGTCTCTGAAAATCAGATGTTCATGGTACATAGCCTTATAAGGGTGCAGCCCCTGAATTGGGACACAGCCCATAAGATGTTGCACCCATGGAAATAGAGACTGGAATGGACGTCACGTGACTAGTGGCGTGCCGCACGGTGGCCATTACTAAGGGTGGAGAGAGAGCACCTTGAGCCAGTTAAACAGAAGCGAAATGAGGGGAAAAAAAGGCAGCCAGTGCTTCACCATCAACTGCACCAACTACACTCAACAAAAATATAAACACAACACTTTTGGTTTTGCTCCCATTTTGTATGAGATAAACTCAAAGATCTAAAACTTTTCCACATACACAATATCACCATTTCCCTCAAATATTGTTCACAAACCAGTCTAAATCTGTGATAGTGAGCACTTCTCCTTTGCTGAGATAATCCATCCCACCTCACCGGTGTGCCATATCAAGATGCTGATTAGACACCATGATTAGTGCACAGGTGTGCCTTAGACTGTCCACAATAAAAGGCCACTCTGAAAGATGCAGTTTTGTTTTATTGGGGTGGGGGGGGGGGGGATACCAGTCAGTATCTGGTGTGACCACCATTTGCCTCATGCAGTGCAACACATCTCCTTCGCATAGAGTTGATCAGGTTGTCAATTGTGGCCTGTGGAATGTTGGTCCACTTCTCTTCAATGGCTGTGCAAAGTTGCTGGATATTGGCAGGAACTGGTACACGCTGTCGTATACGCCGGTCCAAGCATCCAAACATGCTCAATGGGTGACATGTCCGGTGAGTATGCCGGCCATGCAAGAACTGGGACATTTTCAGCTTCCAAGAATTGTGTACAGATCCTTGCAACATGGGGCCGTGCATTATCCTGCTGCAACATGAGGTGATGTTCTTGGATGTATGGCACAACAATGGGCCTCAAGATCTCGTCACGGTATCTCTGTGCATTCAAAATGCCATCAATAAAATGCACCTGTGTTCTTCGTCCATAACAGACGCCTGCCCATACCATAACCCCACCGCCACCATGGGCCACTCGATCCACAACATTGACATCAGAAAACCGCTCACCCACACGACGCCACACACGCTGTCTGCCATCTGTCCTGAACAGTGTGAACCGAGATTCATCCATGAAGAGAACACCTCTCCAACGTGCCAAACGCCAGCGAATGTGAGCATTTGCCCACTCAAGTCGGTTACGACGATGAACTGGAGTCAGGTCGAGACCCCGATGAGGACGACGAGCATGCAGATGAGCTTCCCTGAGACGGTTTCTGACAGTTTGTGCAGAAATTCTTTGGTTATGCAAACCGATTGTTTCAGCAGCTGTCCGAGTGGCTGGTCTCAGACGATCTTGGAGGTGAACATGCTGGATGTGGAGGTCCTGGGCTGGTGTGGTTACACGTGGTCTGCGGTTGTGAGGCTGGTTGGATGTACTGCCAAATTCTCTGAAACGCCTTTGGAGACGGCTTATGGTAGAGAAATGAACATTCAATAAAACTGCACCTTTCAGAGTGGCCTTTTATTGTGGACAGTCTAAGGCACACCTGTGCACTAATCATGGTGTCTAATCAGCATCTTGGTATGGCACATCTGTGAGGTGGGATGGATTATCTCAGCAAAGGAGAAGTGCTCACTATCACAGATTTAGACTGGTTTGTGAACAATATTTGAGGGAAATGGTGATATTGTGTATGTGGAAAAAGTTTTAGATCTTTGAGTTCATCTCATACAAAATGGAAGCAAAACCAAAAGTGTTGCATTTATATTTTTGTTGAGTGTACAAAACCAAATTCTCGAATACTAAAATGAACTGTACAAGAGCCTTAATGTAATTATGTAAAACAAATGGCTATTTTAAAGACGTTATGTCGCAATTTAATATTGATATACTGAGAGGGCGCGTGGCGCACCGAGCAGCCATCAACAGGCTGGAACGACCAGATCATTTCTAAACTGAACGCTGTGTTGATCCGGGACATCGTGTGACTACCACAGAAATGGCAAGAGAGCTGGACATAGCACTTTTGTGGCACATTCCACTGTTACAGGAGATTTTCTAATGAAAGACGTGTGGAGGATTTCGCGCATCAGCACGGAGCCAACGCACTCAACAAAAAAAAAAAAGCTCAACAAAAAAACACCTCCGTGTTGGAAACCATTTGTAAGATTCAGATGGCTTTCGGTGGCTTTTCAGTCGAGTGAGTATCTGAGAAATTGTTTAACAGCTGGGCATGTTCCAACTTGTCCTGTGAGAGTTCCAACACAGAGGTGTTGTTTGTCCCGCACCATGAGCAGCTGCGTCCCGACGCATGAATCCGTCCGCACTTCTTTCATTACAAAATCTCCTTTAACAGTGGAATGTGCCGATAAAGTGCTGATCCCGACCTCTTCTGAAACTTTGGAAGTGATCTGCTTGTTCCAGCCTATCGATGGCCGCTCAGGGCGCGGTGCGCCCTCCGCCGCCGTGGGCCATTTTTAACCCAGTTTTAATGGTCCTTAATCCGTGTGATACCGATAGAATCTTCACCAAAAGCCATCTGAATCTTCCAAATGGTTTCCAACTGGCTGTCTCTAACAGTTTCTGAAAAAATTTTCATGGATTAAAGCGGCAGTCTCTCAGCCATTTCCCTGACAATAAAAATCCGACGAGGGGGGTGGACCAGTGCTCACTCAAAGCCTGCCCACAGGCGAATGATGCAACCGACAGGCGTGAAAAAACTCACGCATGCGCATGAAGGTTCAAGTTTGTCTGATGCAATCGTACATGATTCAAATCCATATAGTTTTTGAAAAAAAATAAAAAGGTTGGATAGTTTTCTCACAGACCTCGTATATACGAGGGCTGTCAATAAAGTAACGGTCCTTTTTATTTTTTTCAAAAACTATATGGATTTCATTCATATGTTTTTACGTCAGACATGCTTGAACCCTCGTGCGCATGCATGAGTTTTTCCACGCCTGTCGGTGACGTCATTCGCCTGTGAGCACTCCTTGTGGGAGGAGTCATCCAGCCCCTCGTCGGAATTCCTTTGTCTGAGAAGTTGCTGAGAGACTGGCGCGTTGTTTGATCAAAATTTTTTCTAAACCTGTGAGACACATCGAAGTGGACACGGTTCGAAAAATTAAGCTGGTTTTCAGTGAAAATTTTAACGGCTGATGAGAGATTTTGAGGTGATTCTGTCGCTTTAAGGACTTTTCACGGTGCGAGACGTCGCGCAGCGTTCTCAGGCGGCGTCATCAGCCTGTTCAAGCTGAAAACCTCCAAATTAAGTTAATTAATTAGAATAACACGTGTTATTCTAACTTAATTGAATTTCAAATTACTAAATTTTTCAGGGTATGATGCCACTGCTTTTTTAATTACCATGTTTTCGGTCACATCCGTTTGTTTGTTGGTTGATTGGTTGGTTTGTTAGCAGGATTACTCAAAAAATCCTCAAAGGATTTCAATGAAATTTTTACCAGGGGTGTAACTTGGCCTAACTTAGAAGTCATTAAATTTTGGTAATGATCTGGAACATGATCCAGATCCAGTAATTTTTTTTAAGGATTCTTTAATCATTGCAGGATAGTGCCAATTTCAACATTTTTGCATCTAACGTCATGAAGACGGGTCACAAAGGCTGAACAAAAATTAAGTTACGACCAGTGTTGCCACAGTTACTTTGAAAAAGTAATCCAATTACTGATTACTGATTACTCCTTGAAAAAGTAATTAAGTTACTTTACTGATTACCAAATTATAAAAGTAACTAAGTTAAATTACTAGTTACTTTTTTAGTTACTTTCCCCAGCTGCTGACAATAACCCTCTGCCACCTCAATATGACCATGATACCTGTTTTGCCAAAACTCACTTTATAGTCACCCTTTCTTGACTTCAATGAAAATAAATACTTGTTTAATAAAAAGTAAAATAAAGACCTCTTTCTTGACCTCATATTTAACTGTTGACAGCACTGTAACAGTAAAACGTGCAGTTTCTAACCTTCATTGTTTATAAATGTAACTATTAAATTCTTTCTAACATTTTTCTAACATTTAAATTCTCTCTAAACAGTTTACTTGTCGAAATTATTATTATTATAAGTACTATTAGTAGTTTTAGTAAAAAAAAAAGGCTTCAAAACTGGACCTTTAATCTAGGGGTGTTTGGGGGGGCACATCCTTGCCCCACGCCCCATTCCATCTGGATTTGCCCCTGCTTTGGCGTTTGAGCACAAAGAATGGATAACATTTATTTATGCAGAAAACATGACCAGATTTACAGGTAAGGTCCTCAGAAAGAAAGTTTAGGTGCATTTGATGGAAAATAGGTGCATTTGATGGAAAATAGTGTTGACTCGTCGCGGAGGATCAGCTGTTTTTAGCAGCAAATGCGGAGCGGTTCGGAGAAAAAAACATAAAAATGTCTTTGTAAAGCTCAGTGCAGGTGTGCTGTTGTCACCGTGCTTTAAGAGGTGAGGACGAGTCGTAGCTGCTGCAGAAAACCATGAATGAAAATCTCACAGCTCACTAAAAGTGGGCAGTTCAGTCAAACCCCGACCACCTGCCCACTGACCAAGTTAATGCTGCTATCGACCCACAATGCAAAAATAATAGTAACGAACAGTGACTTGGAGAAGTAACTTTAATCTGATTACTGATTTGGAAAGATTAACGCGTGAGACTACTCGTTACAAAAAAAAGTGGTTAGATTAGAGTAACACGTTACTAAGTAAGTAACGTGTTACCGGCATCACTGGTTACGACACAACAATAATTTAGTATTTGTTATTAGAAAATAAAAATAAAAAACTTGTGTCGTTCATGCAGTTTCTCTTTATAAATACATTTGTTGAAAATCTAAGGGTTTAACCCTCTGGGGCTGACGCCGTCATATACGTTGGCTGAGACCAAGATTTACTAAATTATAAATAACTTTTTAATGATATGAGATAGAAACGTACTTTTTTTTGCTGAAAAGCCAACTCCGCAGACTTTTGAGCCACTGTACTGTACATGTACTCCTCATAGAAGCTGTGTGATGATGTGCCCAATGTGAATGTCCAATCGGAATTGGTTCACCGTCACATGGTTTTCCAAAATCCAATCGTAGGGCAGATTCACCTCATGTGACACACCAAAGATTGTTTTTAGGAGTGATGTGTTACTAGTTGGCCCGTTTGAATAGCCTCCTGGCTGCTCCAATGCGCCCTGCACCATTACGCACAGCAAAAGTGAAAGTGAGCAGATGGAGAGCCTCTCATACAATCTCACGTGCTCAAACAGTGTGTGAGTATCAGGATTGTTCGACTAGTTTTCCTGTGAATGTTATTGGATAAGCCTGTGGCAAGCTCTCTCGCGTAAAGATTTCGCGCGTCGGCACGAAGCAGCTCAGGATGCGCAGCAAAAAAACACCTCCGTCTTGGAAGTCTCACAGGACATGTTGGAGCATGTCCAGCTGTTACACAATTTCTCGGATACTCACTCGACTGAAAGCCATCGAAAGCCGTCTGAATCTTCTGAATGGTTTCCAACACGGAGGTGTTTTTTTTTTTTTGCTGCACATCCTGAGCTGTTTCGTGCCGACGCGCGAAATCTTCCTCACGTCTTTCATTACAAAATCTCCTGTAACAGTGGAATGTGCCGCAAAAGTGCTATGTCCAGCTCTCTTGCCATTTCTGTGGTAGTCACATGATGTCCCGGATCAACACAGCGTTCAGTTTAGAAATGATCTGGTCGATCCAGCCTGTTGATGGCCGCTCGGCACGCCGCGCGCCCTCCGCCGCTGTGGGCCATCTTTAAAAAGGTTTTAACAGTCCATAATCTGCGTCACACTGACAGAATCTTCACCGATATCCAACTGAATCTATCGAATGGTTTCCAACTGCCTGTCTCTAACAGTTTCTGAAAAAAATTTCATGGAGCAAAGCGGCAGTCTCTCAGCAAGTTCTCAGACAAAAGAAATCCAATGGGAGGGGTGGACCAGTGCTCACTCAAAGCCTGCCCACAGGCAAATGACGCAACCGACAGGCGTGGAAAAACTCATACATGCTCACGAAGGTTCAAAGGTTGGCTGATGCAATCACTTGTGATTCAAATCCATATAGTTTTTGAAAAAAATAAAAAGGTACGATACTTTTTGGACAGACCTCATGTATATATATATATATATATATATATATATATATATATATATATATATATATATATATATATATATATATATATATATAGTGAGGAAAATAAGTATTTGAACACCCTGCAGTTTTGCAAGTTCTCCCACTTAGAAATCATGGAGGGGTCTGAAATTTTCATCTTAGGTGCATGTCCACTGTGAGAGACATAATTTAAAAAAAAAAAATAAAAAAATAAAAAATAAATAAAAAATCCGGAAATCACAATGTATGATTTTTTTAAATAATTTATTTGTATGTTACTGTTGCAAATAAGTATTTGATCCCCTACCAACCAGCAATAATTCTGGCTCACACAGACCTGTTAATTTTTCTTTAAGAACCCTCTTATTCTGCACTCTTCACCTGTATTAATTGCACCTGTTTGAACTTGTTACCTGTATAAAAGACACCTGTTCACACACTCAATCAATTACACTCCAACCTGTCCACCATAACCAAGACCAAAGAGCTGTCTAAGGACACCAGGGACAAAACTGTAGACTGGGAAGGACTATAGGACAACAGGCAAACAGCTTGATAGAAGACAACTGTTAGGATTATTTATTAGAAAGTGGAAGAAACACAAGATGACTGTCAATCTCCCTCGGTCTGGGATTCCATGCAAGATCTCACTTTGTGGGGTAAGGATGATTCTGAGAAAACTCAGAACTACACAGGAGGACCTGGTCAATAACCTGAAGAGACGTGGGACCACAGTCACAAAGATTACATTAGTAACACATGATGCTGTCATGGTCTAAAATCCTGCAATGCAGCAAGGTCCCCCTGCTCAAGCCAGCATGTCCAGGCCCATTTGAAGTTCACCAGTGACCATCTGGATGATCCAGAGGAGGCATGGGAGAAGGTCATGTGGTCAGATGAGACCAGTATAGAGCTTTTTGGAATCAACTCCACTTACCATGTTTAGAGGATGAGAACAACACCAAGAAAACCATCCCAACCGTGAAGCATGGGGTGGAAACATCATACTCTGGGGGTGTTCTTCTGCAAAGGGGACAGGATGACTGCACCATATTGAAGGGAGGATGGATGGGGTCATGTATTGGGAGATTTTGGCAAACAACCTCCTTCCCTCAGTAAGAGCATTGAAGATGGGTCATGGCTGGGTCTTCCAGCATGACAATGACCCCAAACACACAGCCAGGGCAACTAAGGAGGGGCTCCGGAAGAAGCATTTCAAGGTCCTGGAGTGTCCTGGCCAGTCTCCAGACCTGAACTCAATAGAAAATCTTTGGAGGGAGCTGAAACTCCAAACCTGAAAGATCTAGAGAAGATCTGTATGGAGGAGTGGACCAAAATCCCTGCTGCAGTGTGTGAAAACCTGGTGAAAAACTACAGGAAACGTTTGACCTCTGTAACTGCAAACAAAGGCTACTGTACCAAATATTAACATTGATTTTCACAGGTGTTCAAATACTTATTTGCACCAGTAACATACAAATAAATTATTTTAAAAAATCATACATTGTGATTTCTGGATTTTTTTTTTTTTTTTTTTTTTAGACTATGTCTCTCACAGTGGACATACACCTAAGATGAAAATTTCAGACCCCTCCATGATTTCTAAGTAGGAGAACTTGCAAAATCGCAAGGTGTTCAAATACTTATTTTCCTCACTGTAACTCTTGAGGTTCACTGACACCAGTGGTTTTTCCAAATTTCAAAGTGTGTAGCAGATGAATGTCTATGATTCCCCTCGGAAGAGACACCAGTCCATCGCAGGTTACTTTCCCAGCCAAGGCCAGAATGGCTTTACAGCTGGATGCACTGAGACGATGCAGATAAAGTATCTTGTTTATGATCACAGACAGATAGCATGATCAGGCAGCTACTTATTCACTGAGCTACCTGCTCTACACTCCCTAACTGAAAGCATCAAAAGTATGAGATTATTCCAAATTACAGTAGTTCAAAATAAAATGGGGGTTTGCATGTTGTGCAGGCTTTCACGAACCACAGCAGCAGTACAGCGATGCACGAATGCTTGACGATGAAACATCCAGAGAGAATTCTGAATAACGGACTGCCAGAAAAATGTAAAACCACCGTAAGTATTTTCTGTTCACATTCATTTAGATTAAATCAGTGGTTTCAATAGCTGATGTCAGCCATCGGGATACATTGCAAAAGGGAACAGTAACTTTTTTTGGTCAACATGTCAATTTTTGAGGATGAAATATGAAGAAATACGATTAATTTTCAAAAAATACAATTGATGATTAAATCTCATATTGCATAAGTTACACTTCGGTCACTCAACAAAGTTGTTTCTGGAACAGGTGAGAACCTTGGCATGCAAGAGGTCATCAAGGCCGAAAAATATGTCAAAATGATCCCCAAAGTCAATAATGTTTCAAACTGCATTATTTTAATGGGGAACAGTGTTGCCAGGTCTACAATTATTTGCAGAATTGGGCTCATTTTGCGGTATTGCAAATTATACTGCAATTAGACTTTTTTTTTTGGAAGGAAATATATGATTAAAGGATTATTAACCGTGCGCGAGGTCTGTACAGGAAAATATCAGACCGAGGTCTTGACAAAAAAGACAGAGGTCTGATATTCCCGTACAGAGCGAGTTTGTCTATTATATGGCTGTTCGGAACTGTGTTTTCATCTTATTGGTCATCATTTTGCATGTCCATGTTTGCTGTAAATTCCTCCAATTAAACTCGTCAGTGTAATAAAATTTGCTCTGAAAATGGTGCTCTTCGTCGTTCATAATTTCTTTGTTCGCTTTTTGTTTTGTTTTATTTTGCGCCGTAAAAATTGTATACACAGTTGCAAATCTGATACACGATCTGGACCAATTGTCATGGTCACGGTCTGATGTGGGAAAATAACAGACAGGAAATCAGCCAATCAGAGCGTGCATAGTGTCATAGCCATATAATAATTAGGTTTATCATCATAGGTAAAAGTCATCAATAAATTAGTCAGTTGAAAACTAGTTGTTAGTGGCAGCCCTAGACAGGAATGAGGTTAAATGCTTGGGACTCTGACGAGGGCAATCGCATCTCCTCCACTCTCCCTTATCTCTGTTCTCTGCTTTAACCTTCAAGTGCCTATTTCACCAGACTGTGAATTCCTCAAAATATATTGGATTCTGGATCTATTGGACTACTATTGGATTAACCATGGAATTGATCAGCTGGTCTCTGAATGCTATTGACACCATTTTTTCTACAAGAAGGTCAGGACCGGGGGATCCTACCTGCCCAGATGGAACGTATCCTGCGGGCTATGTTCTCGACTCCTGGGGTTCTTGGCATGTTGCATGCTTGGTGCCTTTCTCCGTTGAGGACGTTGAGGATTTATTCATTTTTGGTCTCATGGTAGCAGGGCTGGTACTTTTTGGCTTATGTGCTGCCCTGATCTACTGGAAAATTGGCAAGACGACGGCATCAAGAACCATGGCCCCTCACTTGTCCATCATGATTAATGAGGTTGGCAAGGCAGTGCATTCTCAGATTGCAATGACTCTTGAACTCAGACGCAAATTGGATGACATCTTGGAGCAGATGCGTGCCTTGCAGTTGAAGTTGAAGATTTCACAGGCCGGTGAATATTCTTAATTCATAATTGGGAATATTCTTAATTCATAATTGGGATTTGGTTGTTCAAGTGGAACTGTTAAAAGTGTTTTTCACTGCTCAAACCATAACACTACAGGCTTATCAAACCTGAAGGTCAAATTGCCCGACTGTTTTCCCTCCAGAGGAATTTCTTCGGCCTGGGGATCATTTTGCTGTTTATTATCTCAACTCACAAAGTCAATAAACTGCTTTTCACAGGACTGAAGCATGCTCCATTCCCTCCCCCCACCCCCCTCCTATCCCCATCAACACTCCCCACTCCGGCGTCTGTTCACGTCACTCCTTTCCCCTTCTGCAGGGGCGGTGCAGTTTACTCCCCACAAGCCGACGGCGGTGCATCTCAGGGTTGCTGCGTGGCCTTCACCCACTTGCCTCAATTCGGATAACGGACTTCTTCAAACTTAGTGCACATAAACAATGTCAAATGTGTATGTGCTGTCTTTAATTCTGATGTGTGCCATTATTACGGTAAACAAGTAATAATTGTGGACTAATTGCTGTCTGAGGTAACTGGAGTGTAAACATAATTGCTCCACTGTGAGATCAATAAAGTGTATCTCATCTCAAATAACTGATCATATTTTAAGAAAAATGTTAATCTTCAGACTAAATTCTGCTGTTCTGCTACTTTGGTGGTGGTATGTGCTTTCTGTGAGTTTAGTTGAGTTTGGGCACCATTATTTTAGAATAACAGTTATATGAGATTGACAGCAGTTACTGAAGCATGAATGGGACAAGGTGAACTCGGCTCATTCTTTCTAAAGCAGACACTTATTTCTTATCTGCTCAAGTGTTTCATGTTGTACTTTGGGTGTGCTTAACTTCCTCTGACCTTTAAAAAGACTATTTCCATCCACAATCTTCGCTTGGCAATATGCTGACAGCACAAAGGAATATTAGGCCCAGACCTACTGCTGTGATCATTCTGCTTCACAGTATTGAACTCAGAGAAACCACCATGATGTTCTGCCACTCTGTTATCGTGGCATTACTTCAGCCTTCACCCCATTGTGGGTTCTCCATCACCTTTTTACCTTCAAGGTGTACTGAGCTCTTCCTTTTATTATTATTACATCTAAGCACTCTGTATCCATGGTAATTAACTTTTCCTTTATTCATCGCCCCCCTGAGACAAATTTTTGCAGTTTTGCACCCCAGAATACTTTGTAGTTCTGTAAATCTCTGTGGTGTTGAAAGATTCCAGTCTCTCACATTCCCCTGACAGTACTGTCATAAAAAATAAATAAAATAAAAATACAAGTAATCCACAGGGGGCACCAGGGCTAAATGTTTAATAGATTCCTATTTTACCTGTGGCAACTGGGGGATGGGGTCAGATCAGTCACTGAGCGAACAAATAATGGTCTTATTTCACTTCAGGAGGAAATGTGAAGAAGATAAATGAAGGCCTTGTTCCATGAGAGGCTCAATTTATTGCCAGCAATTTGTGGCCAACAAAGTAATTTTGATACCATTTTTTTTGTGTGTGTGTTGACAGATAGCTCCTAAATTTAATGAAGAGCCAATTTAGTGCTGACAAGTATAGAAATGGGTGTACAGTTATGTTTGCTCCTTTTCCCTCCATCCTCCAGTCCAGCTCAGAATCAGACGGGAGGAAAATATCACAAGGACAAGGGCTGATTTTTCTTTTGTTTATTTTTTAAATAGTGCTTTCCCTCCAATCCCGACAGTCAAAGTATTTTACAATGACACCTCATAGCCAACTACTCACACATGCACAAATATATGGTATTCAGCAATATTTATTACATCATTTGGCCCAGCACTTTATCTTGCAAAACATCAAATATTTTTCAAGAACCTTTGCCAAAATTCATGATTTGCAAGTGGTTGTATAATTAAGACTCAGGAGAATAGAAACATTTAATTGCTACAGAGATATTATACAAAATATTAGAACAGTATTTGTGGCCAGTCCTGGGCTTGACAGAAATGGTACGTTGATCTCAGATCCTGCCGTTGGAAGAAGGCGAGGGCAGAGCCTATCCCAGGTGTCAGACAAAGAACCCACCTCCACCAGTGGGGTGGATGAGGCAGGGACTTGCTCAGTGACTGCAAGCAAAAGAGAGGCGAGTCAAAAATGACATTTTAAAATAACGTGTATGTTTCCTACTGGTCATGAGTTAATGACTAAAATGTGGAACAGATGCTTATAATTAGAGATACGACTGTTATTCATTAAGCAAATATGAATGAAAGCTTGCAAATGGAGTTTTCGTGGTCAAATGTATGCAACACATTTGTCAGTGGCAAAATTTTAACTCTTTTTCCTTTGTTGAAGAGATAAATCACAAGCTATCAATTAAAGCTGTGCAGTCTTCACAGTATTTTGACAAAATTTAGTTTCTATTGAAATCCAACCATTAAAACACAGGTTTATTTTTGAAATGCGTTGCTCATGTTGATGAGAACAAATTTTTCCTGGGGGGTTCCATAACAAATATTTTTATTTTCCTTACATCATCTGCAGGAGGATGTGCATGTGCACATCCACAAGCTTTGAAATGAACGGACAATACTTATCACCTTGTGTGATACATGCACACGTAGAGTGCATACTGATGTCCAGGAGATGAATTGTAAATCAGTTTTACTTCTGTTTTTACACAGTCAAGTTGAACCCAGTTTTGCAGACAGAAACTCGACAAGAATATGGTGCCAAAAACAAACATGATTTATTTTGTTCCCCAAAAATCCACACAAAAACCAAAACAGTCTCAAATGCGAACATGACCACATTCTAACAATAGTCCACAGAGTTACAGAAAACAAACCAAACAAACCAGAAAACAAACCAAAATGTCACTTAATCATGACCTGGGGAACTAGAAAGACACAGTCTTGTAACATACGGAGGAATTCTTAAGGAGCGAATGAGAACCAGAGTTGACAGAAGGACACATTGAACAATGAACCAGCACTGACTTACAAACAAGGAAGTGCTTAAATAATGCAGGTGGAGTTAACTGCAGGTGGGTGACAAACAAGGAGGCGGAACTACAGACTCACGTGAGAGAAATGTGGTGCAGGAAAATAAATAACTGAACAGACAATAACCGGTGTAAGAATGATCATGACAATAAAAGAATAACAGGCCAAAAGAAGGCTAAAAAAACAAACAAACAAAAAAAAAAAAAACTGAAAAAGATCAGAACACAAAGACTAATAATGACCAATCAGAATCCAATCAGAACTCAAACATGTGAAGGAGTGCAAATGGAAGACAACAATACTGAGGTGAGGATGCAGGGGTGGAACAGGGGGAACACAGACCACCAGGGCACAGACAGGGATCAGACCTACACGAATGAACCTATACCAACAAAATCACTAAATGAACACATACAGAAAATAATCATATTAAAAGAATTCAACAACTGAATACCTACAGAATATAAGACATCCTGGAGGTGGCAAAAAATGGAAACATAGAAAAACTGCTAAAGATACAACAAGGTGATAAAACTGCATAATAATCAGAACTAAATGTAACAAAGGATGTGGAACAGAGACTAAACTATGTGCACAGGAAGCAAGTGGATTTAACAAAAAACAACAGCAGGTGATCAACACATGGCGGTGCAGGAACACATATCAGACATAAAAGACGGACAGAGACAACATGCATTAGACGCACAAAGGTGCACACTGGGAACAGGAGACAAGCGCACATGACGGACAGGGGAGATACACCCATATATGCACACAGTCATGCAGGGTACCAGAAGGGACACCATCACATGCCTACAGAAAATGACATGAGGACATCAGACATCACAGACAACTGAACAGATGAAGATCCACAATTAAAAATACTGAATGATTTGCACTACTGCACTTTCCACTTTTACTATTACCTCAGACACTACACTGTAAATACTAAATACTTGTCCTTGCTGTCGAAATGTCATGTCCTGTCATCACCGACGGAAGGTGAGAAACGAAATTTAGATTCCTTGTATGTCTCGTACATGTGAAGAATTGACAATAAAGCCGACTTTGACTTGTATTACATTTATTATTAAACCAAGAACTAAACCCCACAGCCAAACAGGCCGCTGGGCAGAACCACAATTTCAGCATTTTTAGATTGAGAAGTGTTTATTTATCGTGAGCTTTTATATGATACGGTGCATCCTGAAAGTATTTACAGTGCTCCACTTTTTCCACATTTTATGTTACAGCCTTTTATCAGAATGGAGTAAACTCATTTTTTTCCTCCTCAAAATTGCTCTCACAACACCCCATAATGACAACATAAAATGGGTTTTTAATTTTTTTTGCAAGTATATTAAGAAGCCCCATGTACATAAGTATTCACACCCTTTGTTTAATACTTTGTTGGTGCACCTTTGGCAGCAATTACAGCTTCTTTCAAGCTCCATCAGGTTGGATGGGGAGCATCAGTGCACAGCCAGAGGTGGAAAACTCCAGCTTCAGAAAGTAAAAGCCCTACCATGTATTGCTTCTACCTGTGCACCTTAAACAGGTGATCTCAGGAATGAGCTCATCCACCTGCCTGAAGAGTTGAACAAATTACAATTAGCTGGTTTAGTGGGAAGATGGAACAAATATGTGGTTGGACTTATACTTTCCGAAGCCGGAGTCCACCTCTGTGCACAGCCATTTTCAGATCTCTCCAGAGATGTTCAGTCGTGCTTAGTTCTGGGCTCTGGCTAGGCCACTCAAGGATATTCACAGAGTTGTCTTGGTGGATCTGAACTTCTTCCATTATACAGATGATGGAGGCCACTGGGACCTTCAAAGCTGCAGAAATGTTTCTGTACCCTTCCCCAGGTTTGTGCCTTGAGACAATCCTGTTTCAGAGGTCTACAGACAATTCCTTTGACAATATATATATATATATATATATATATATATATATATATATATATATATATGTTTCATTATGGTGTGTAGAGCTTTAAGGAAAAAAATGAATTTGATCAATTTTGGAAGAAGGCTGTATCATAAGAAAATGTGGAAAAAGTGAGGCTCTGTGACTACTTTCTGGGTGCACTGTGTATGAGAAACATATTAGATTTATATAGAAATAAGCTGTATCAGAGTGTTTCTCACTCCCTTGGATGTTTATGTTCAAGCGAACAATGTGATGGTGTCACTGTGCCTTTCTTTACTCTGACTGGCTGTCACTGTGTGCTTCCCAGCATTCCCCGTGCAATTCGGAGGAAGCCTCCTTGCAGTCTATGACGTCGCTATCATAAACTGTATGGGTCACTGCTGTAAGTACTTCAAAACCGTGTGTTCTTTTGACATTTATCCCTTCAAGGGACTATTTATTAATGTTTTCAAGACGATGTGAACCTTGATCATATTGGCAATATTATGTTATGAATCTCCTATTTATTTAAAGGCTAATAAATAAAATTATAGTGGTGCCAAAGAAAGTTCTTTGTATAACTTAAATTTTAAATTGCTCAGTGGCGGTATACTTTTTAAACTGATCCCTGAGGTCGGGTTAAATTCATCCATCACAGTCTTACTCTGATCCAGATCTTAACCATTGTCAGATCCCGCTTTTTAGATACACGGCACACGCTCACCCTCCGATGAGTGTGTTTGTGTAAAAACCAGCTCTCCGTCTCTGGGGTCCGACCTTCGTGTCTCCATGGGTATTACCCGGCAGGGCTGCACAAAGGCTGTTCAAGCTGGTGGCGAGGAGATTCGTCTAACTGCTCACTGCCTGCATCCGGACGTCCACCCCGCTGAAGCTGATCTCGCACCCCGGTCGAATAGCCTTCTCAGGAACCAGGATACGAACCGGCCACGCCCGTTAATGGCAGCTCTCCTCTTATGGATCAGGGCTCTTGGAATGTTGCTAGATTTTGAATTTAGTGACTCGTACAGCGAGTCCCCAGGATGTGTTATTTTCATTAAAAAACCAGACTAACCTTTTAGAGCCTTTTTGATGTTGTACACCCAATAAACTTTAACTTTTACACCTTAAGAAGCATCAATAATCCAATGTCCGAGCCTTAACACTTTAACTGCATGCTTGGAAATTTATTGCATGTTTTGCAAGTGCCAATAACATAATCAGCATAGATTATATGGTGATAATTTCACAATAGTAATTCAAATATAATTAGAATAATGATTGGCAGAGATTTTTGTTTTTAATTCAATAATTCTGACTGATCTTACTTTGACTGGGACTGGATTGACTTCTTAACAATTTTTTCTAGGAGTGAGGGAAGGAGGTTTTTGAGGTTAGGGTCCCCAGCTCGATGAACTTGATTTCCTCTTCATCAGCTATTAATCATTAGCTGACCACAATCCTTGTGTGATGTTGTAATCCTTCAGGAAGTTAATCCACATAAGAATTTATTCCGTCTTCAATCAACCAAAAGTTGATCTAATCCATTCTGGTATGTGGTGATGTTCCTTGAGAGAGAAATCGTTGAACATTCCCCACTCAGACTCAAGGCCAGTGGTTATTCTCCATTGTTCTGCTATTCCGTGACTGGACGGCCTGAGTGGGAGTTGAAATCTCTCTCAAATGGTCTTTTATGGCTCCAGTCCTCTCACTCCACGATTCCAATTGCTGCTCACAAGATGGTCAAGTCTTGTGATCTCCTCGTAGCAGGGGAGTAGTGGCAACAGCACCTCTCCCTGGAAGAATAACCCCGTTTTCTGGTGTTTCAACAGGTTATATATGTTCTTGACTCTTGCCGTCCTCAGATGATCTTGGTTACCATGGGGACCCTGTTGACTCAAAACCTCCTCCCTTCTCCTTCTGCTTTACTGGAAATCCCCGCAGCCCCTACCAGTAACTTATTTCTCAAGTTCCTCTTTTCTGTTAACACTTCAGCTTTTCTGAGAATTCATTCTTTTAAATCATTTCTTCAAAATCACATCAATCATATTCAATCATTTCATTACAACTCTCTTTCACATAAAAACAATTCATATGATCATATACAAACATTCTCATTCCTTATTATTCATTTCATTTTTACCAACATCTTAATCATTTGATCAGTTGTTCAACATCAGCTTTTCTTGCCCACTTGCAACATCTTCTTCACTTCCTCTTTTTCTCTGACTCTGCACTCTTTATGAAAAACAACTCATATAATCATTCATTTCACTTATTTGTAACATACTTTTTCTAATCAACTCTTAATTTTAACACATTAATACTTCATTTGATCATACTTGTCATGTTAGAATCATTCTTAGACATATTCCATCGTCTTCACCACTGAGTTCATTCTGTGGGCCTCCCCATTTGCAATGGAAAAGGCCGGTATGACCTCACTTACTCCTGGAAGGTACCAAACACTGTGCAGTTTAATCCAACAGCATGTATATTAATTCCATGGCACGTATTATATTCCAAGATGAAAACAAGCTGAAAGCAAGCTTAAAGTCATCTTTCCTGACACCCCCTCCATGACTTGAAGCTCCGCTGATCTCTCTATACCTCCATAAAAACATCCTTGTCATCATCGACAGGATGAAGGGTGAGCACTTCTTTTTCATCCACCATTGGAGACAGAACAGGAGGAGCTGGAGTTGAACGACACTCATCCAGCACCACGTACTCCTCTCCGCCCACCTGTAGATTGCCATCGCCGTCAGAAGGCTGCTCGTCCAGTAGTGGTGATTGTGATGGTAATCCCAATGGAGACGGATTTGCCTCATATTCTTGAGATGATAATCCATCAGGGAACGATGGTGAGCATGGTGAAGTGGGGGTGACGGGTGTATAACACGATGTAACTGGTGTAGATGGATGTGGTGATGTATCCTTCGTTTGAGGTGAAGCTTCAGCGAGAATATCCTCAGGCTCGGGCTGTTGAAGGTGTTCGTCCAGGAACACCTGCGTGAGGGCCTCCAAATACCAGTTCATATCCTCGGTTTGCACCCCAACCTCCGCAGTGTGCTGTGGAGATGAACATGGAACTGGTGGTAATGAAGGACCAATGGCCACGATCCGGCCATCGGCAAGATGAGCTGTGGAGAATCTTATTCCCATAGGATACATCCACATTTTGGTAAACACGGGGCAATACATATATCCCTCTGGAGACACTATAGTGTCAGCTCGTATTTGATCAATCAAGAGAGAATGCCAGATCATGTCTGCCTCGATCTCAATTTTTAAGTATGCTTCTGTTGGTACCTGGGGCAGAAAAGAAGTATCCTTCCGTCCCACTATTCCCCGTGCCACTTCAAAAGGGAAGTTGTTGCCGTAACACGTCAGGCACCACAGAGTCGGTGTTATCTCCCAGAAGTAGAGCGCTTGCTCCAGGATGCCTTGACAATGAATACATCTTATATCCCCCTATAGTGTAAGAGGAAACATTAGTCTTTTAACTATTATATTGCAAGCAAGCAAAAGTGTTCGTCGGGATTATTCAGATGTACGCCAGAGCCGCCTCATGATCACCGTAGGAGAGTGAGACTGTGGTGACGTTGTCATTCCCGCTGTAGCTGAAGGAGCCATACGCGGGAAGCAAGCATCATAGGTCATAAACCATAACAGCAGGAGTAGTTGACTAACCATGGACAGCCAGTATAAAGCTGATAACATTCCCCATCCTAAGGCCCAAATTATGATAAGTCCAAGTTTGTAGAGCCAGGGTTTCCTGCATTGTATGGCTCCAGTTAACATAGCTATGTACGCCAATAGGGTCAAGGCCATCACAGCTTCGCACACAATGTCAGCTATCACTGCAGGGGTGTAAAAGATTGCTGTCATATCTATCACCATCCAAATTGTAATTGATGTGTACTGCCATATTCCCCAATAGTCAAACTGGAGAGTAAAGCGACCGAGGACGTGAGTGATGAATAAAGACAACCCTAAGTCACTCTGACCGTAGTGCAGATTGATGATCGCCAATCTGACACATCCATATCTTATCCATATGCCAGCATTGTTCTTCTCCCAAACTGTTTGATGGCTGTAAGTGTCATACTCGCCGTCATAGTAAGCGTCACAATATTCTTCCCAGCCAGGAACATTTCTACAATTTTGGTGGGCAAGGCTTATCGTGCATGTGGTATTACGTCTATTACAAATCATTTTCCAGGGCCGTGGCGTAACATAAGGGTTTGGTCTCCAGAGTACACTGGACCAAGTAGCTCTGTCTCTGGAGTAGACCGTGGCGATGTATTGATATTTAACCCAATAATTATTACTTTGATCCAAACAGGGGAATACCCAATCTTCAACTTCATATTTCTCCATTCCCCACCAGGTGACGTCCTTACTACGTCTAACTCCTTCCTGCCATGCTTGAAGGGTCCCCTTAATGGTTGGAATCTGTAACAACTGTGTACAGTTATATACCCATCTTAGCCAATTCCCTGTCTTAATTTGGTCTATGGGACATGGGGGGGATTTACCAGAACCTTCAGCCAAATTATTATGGTATTCTGTCTCATGTAAGCTTTCATAAATTCTATTCGCCATGCATTGATCAATTTTGCTAAAATCTTCCTGAGGTACTGACCTTAGCTCATCAGGCTTTGGTAGTTTTTGCACATAGAATTTTGCTTTATGTGGACCCCGCAAACTATGGAAAATTCCCCTCAAAATGTATCAGTGGAACGCTCCAGACCCACGGAAAGGTGTCGTTAAGCCATTCATCATGTTTTGCCTCCTGTTTTTGTTTCCAAGTAATCCTGTCTATCAAATTGGTGACTGGTGCAAGCACCATGTAATTTTGAGATTTACATCCAATAGGTCGATTCCAATAACATCTATCTAATTTTGCTACTTTTTCTTTTACACATTAATCATGAATCTTTTTCCATCTTTTTTTAGCCGCGTTATCGATACTTTTAACTTTTGGTTCTAATACTTGCTGGTGTTGGCGATGTAGGGAGTGGTTTGGTTTTTCCCTGTGTTGGTGATATCTTTGTGGATCCCACCGATGCTGCTGATGGGATGGCGGTTAGTTTGGAATATAGTATTCCTGTTCCCATGCCGGTAGCGTTGTTCAATGGAGGGACTATTGTAGATGTAGTATCCACTTTCATTCTGCAAACATCATATCTTGGTAATGCTGAAAAAACAGCTTCTTTTTCCCAATATCCTGCTCGATAGCCCAGCAGTACTCTGCATCCCCATGAGCAATACCAGGCTGGCTCGCCAGGTTCAGGTCTTATCCAAGTGCAGCCTACTTCTCTTCGCTCTCTTTGTTTTAACCGTAAGATGGTTGCCACGATAATCTCTTGATCCCTCACTTGTAGGTTTTGAAGGATGTCTGCTCCAGTGGTCAGGTTGTAATTGGTGGTGACGGTTGGAAATTCCCCACTGTCGTTCAAGTATTGCAGCCACTTATTCTTTAGCATCTGCTGGGTTAGGTTCTTCATCTTTGCCCATTTTTCTGTAGAATTCTGGTCCCATATCATGTAGGTGTTTCTTGATTCAACTCCCCAACATGTCTGTTGGAAAGTTTTAGTTGTTGCGTACTGGACCCTGATATGGGTTAAGGTCCAGGGCGTGCTACCATAGTAGTACAGGATAGCTAGAAGTACAGCAACGCCGACTAATAATGCTGTAATTCTGGCCATCCAACTCCAACATTGGAGGCACTTTTCCTTCCACGGCTGGCTTTGTTGCTGCTGCTTTCTTCCAACATTTTCATAGTAGAATTCACTTGGTACTGGTGGCAGCGGCTCCAGCTTTTGGGGTCGTTGCAGCAGTGGCATTTCTATTCACTCCTCTTCTCTTGGTCTTTCGTTGGTTCTTTGAGGTTGCGTGGTGATCACGCTGTCTTCCCGTGGTTCTTCCATCTCGGAGATAGATGATCTTAGGTGCTGTTGTTTGTCTCGTGCTCCCAACAGAAACGCTTGATGCTCATTGCTGAAGAAGGGTGACTAACAAGGGAGATGGCCATGGGAGTCTAATATCTAGACCTCGCCATGCCCATTTCCAAGTGACAACTGTCACCTCCTTCATTTCAGGTGGTGGTCCCTGGGGTGTGTAGAAACACTGTGAAGATGCAGGATTCAGTTCTCCACGTAGGTGCAAGATATCCTCATAGGCGTCCCAATATGCCATTCCACTGTAGACATACTGCGCCATCACAGAGTACAGAGGAGTCGATCTCCGGAATAGTCCTCTTCCCGACTTTATGCTAAGTCGTATCAGTATAGCCCTTGGGGGTTGCCAAAGCCCCACTAGTACTCTGGTTCGCCATCCACTTCTAATAGGTGGGAGACTTCCGCCTTTCTCGATGTCAAGGTACTGTACCGTCGTGCATATTGGCAAAGTTTGGTTCTCAATCAAATAAAAAGTTGAACGTGCCTCTTGTAGTTGAAGTCTTTTAAACATATAGGGACTGCTGGTCCAAATCTGGAAAGATCCAAGCCAAATATCCACATACACTCCCTGTAATGGATCAACATAATTAGGTCCCCACCTTATTTTAAACCTGTAGCCCTTTTTCTGTACATGCACTACGTTCAAGATGCAGGGGTATGAGTCTGGACACCGGGGAATTGGGTAAAACTTCCATCCGACCCCAGGGCAACACCAGTGTTGTCCAACTTTGTTCACGATAGCTTCCAGAGGAGTGTATATTCCAGGCTCTGTAAGGTCAGCAGTCCTTTTATATGAATCATTATCTACAAAGTATCCTCCTGTTCCCAGCAACCATCCTTTCTCTTTGTAATCCTTTTGTGGCCAGTTTAAACATATTTTCTTGTAGGGTAATTCCAAGTATGGTGTAAGTCCTCCATGCCCGGATCGTAGACTATTTACATTATTTTCATCCAGTTTGAAGGTCCGCAGCATGATTCAGAGTGAGTTATCACTCCGCCATCGGTCTCCTTCCCTTTCTGCCAAGATGCACCACCATAGAGAATAGTCGTCTCTTAAAGAGATGAGTGTAGATGGGAGATGGGTGCTTAAGTTCTGAATCCATTCCTTTCCACGCCCACTTCCACATCGTAACAATTATTCTGTCAGGTTTAGGGAGGGGTCCCTCAGGGATCCTCTGTACCTGATGTGGGGGTACATAGTTCCATAGATCTTGCCAATGCTGCCAAAACTCTTTTCCAGAATACCTGGTCTGTGATAAGGCTAGATAAAGGGTAACTATAGGCTTCTCTTCTTGATCCTCAGGCTCAATTTGAAGCTGAATTTTTCTTGCTTGACAACAGTTCCAGACTCCTTTTTTGTACAGGTAGAAGAAGTCTTGATTTACAAAAATTGTTGGTATGGTTGGGGGTAGGCAGCTCACCCAGGCCCGAGGTTGATCGATAACTCTCAAATTTAATGTCTGGTTATCTAAAATGTGATATCTCGGGTCTTGCAGTCGTCTGTACATTTGACGTCGCATGTTGGGGCTTGTCGTCCAGATCAAGCACTGGTTAAGCTATATTTCAACATAGACTCCTTGGAGTGGCTCAACGTAATTAATCCCCCATCTCAATGTGAATCTCAGGCCACATTTAATATCACATTTAATATCCAGGGGTAGGTATCTGGACATCTTGGAACTGATTGGGGTATTCTTCGGCGTCCTATTATGTACCAATGCCGCAGACTTTCCTCGCTAAGCACTCGTTCAGCAAGTAATTTTTGTCCTGTTGTCTCTGTTAAGTCGGCATCTCTTTTATATTCATAATTTGAGACATAATATCTGTTAGATGCTAGTTCCCAATCTTCTTCCTCAAAATCTTTTTCTGGCCAATTTAAGTATAGTTTCTCAGCACCAATGCCACTTTGTATATAGGGTCCAAGTCTTCCTCGATTATTGATAATGGGTACTCTATTTACATCTGGTCCTTGCGACATTTTGCAAACAGCCACTTCTTTTTACTTCTTCCTTATCCCGCAGAAAATGGAGGGAAACATCCAGCGACTCTGAGGCTTTCCTGATTTTTCCTCACCTTGAGTCGGTTGGTGTAACGACTGCTGCTGTTCCTCCAGGAGGTCAACATGTGCCCCGACAGAGTAAACCCCCACATAGGGAACCAATACCATCAGCACTGTGAGCCGCACCTTAAGTGTTTGGTCCGGCCTACTAGGAGTGTCCGCTCTGCTAGCCACTCCCCCCATAGATTGTATCCTCCTCTTTCTCACCCATTCTTCAGGTGTCACGCGGTACTCGGCTGACTTCTTCTTCGGATTTGCTGCTTTATTTCCCCAGGCGTCTAGTCCAGTGGTAAAATAATACATGAGGGTTTCTCTGCCCCCTTTTTCTTGAGGCACCTCTTCTGCATCTTCCAGTGGAATTTCTGGGGCCTTTAGAACTTCTTCTATCAATTTGGCCCAAGTTGTCAGTTCCCAAGGGCCGATCCATCCTTCTTCTTGGGCTTTTTGCTGTTGATCATCGGTCAGTCCTCCCATCATGTCTGTATATCCGGGTTGCTCTGGATCTCTATACACTCTGAACACTAGTGGAATTTGCACTGTGTCTATTGGAGGGTCATAAGTTTGCCCATACTCTGGACCATGGGACCAACTTTGATGTATAGCTTCATGCAACAAAGACGGCTTTCGCTCACCACCTCCTGCAGCTTGGTCACTTCCTCCTGCTCTAGTTGTTTCTAACATCAAATAGACACTTGGTGCCGTTGGACTCACGTCACCGCTGCCTTGATTCCCTTCTGCTTGATCAAGTGCAACTGTTGCTGCAGGATTAGCCCAACAGGCTTCATCGGTGTGAAGGGTCCTCAGGGGGTCCAAAAACCTTCTCACTTGCCATCCTTCTGCTCTTGCCACATGCAGTAGTCTTCCCATATGAGTTCTTGCTTTACACACCAGGCAATACTCGATCGCATGTCCATTCCAATAGCATGAACACACCTGCATATCCACATTGTCTCCACGTATGTCCCACTGGGTGTAAAAGACCATTCTTGGCAACTGGGTTAGTCAGCATAACCCACATACAAGTGCATCCCAAACCTTCACCGGCTTGTGAAGTATTTGCTTGAACTCATGTTTTGCCCCACTTGGAATTGGGGGTTTTCTAACCCCAGGTCCCGACCATTGGACCGTCAGCGGTACTTGTTCGCAGCAAATCACACAGTGATTCTCAACTTTTTTCCATTGTAATATCTCCTTTTCACTGGATAAAAATCCTTTCTTTGCATGATATAGTTTCCTCAGGGCTCTGCCTGCCCAGAGGTCATTTTTTGTTCTTCTTAAGGCAACCACCCCATTGACAGTGGCCATTCTGACGAAGGGTGGAAGATCTTGGGTGTTTTTGGCCATGTTTAGCTCTTGGTTTCGTCTAGTTAGGAGTTGGCTTCAGCTGCTCCACTCCTTGGATTCCCTTCTTCTTCAATTCTACTGTGTTGCTGTCCAGTATCTTCACTACTGTATCTGTGGTCTCATACTTAGGTTTAACAGCAGTGTTGGTTAGGTGATCTCGAGCTCTCACCCACACCTTCTGCCCAACCTTAAATGGGATCTTTGGTTCTGGTTCTCCATCCTTTTTAGTCTGACTCCGCCCCACTTCCGGTGTTGAAAATGGGCGTTGGTTCAGTTCTTGCGAAGGGGTGGGCCTGCCGGCATGATGGCGGCCATTCAGGGCCTGTCCAATTTCCAGGGCCTTAGTACTCCATTCCCTCGTGTTAGCATTTTTTCCAATCCAGTTTTTCACCAGTCCAATAGCCCTTTCCACAACTCCATTTGCTTGTGGGGTGTATGGGGGTGAGTAAATTCTCATTACTCCATTTTTCTGGCACCACTGGTCGACCTGAGCATTACGGAAATGTGTCCCATTGTCCGTTCTCAGCTCCCTAGGTATCCCCAGATTTGTACACACTTGATCCAACATGCTGATCACACTGCTGCCGTTGGCTTTTCTCACAGGCTTAACAGTCACATAGCCCGACATAGAGTCCACAAGCACCAACAGATACTTTTCTCCTTTCTTACCGGTCACCCCCATGGGCCCGGCAACATCCATGCATACTGATCCCCATGGAACAGTACTCTTTATGGTGACACCATCCACCCTTTGTCCTCGTCGTCCTGCATTGTATCGACCACATACTTCACAGTCTTTGAGGACTCGGCAGACTTGGTTTCTCGGAATCCAAAGTTGCAGCTTCTCCAGCTCCTTCCGTGTGGGAATGGTGCCTGCATGGCCAAGTGCTTCATGTACGGCCAGCACCACCTCTGTCACGGACTCTTTTGGAACTACCCTTCCCTTGGGTGTCTGTTCCCACTTCTCGATCCCGACAACGACGACTTTTCTCAGCTGCACATAGCAGTCCACTTCTTCGTTCCTGCTCCAATGTGCTCCTTCTTTTACATGGGCCTTCTGATGTACCACATCTAAGTCCATTGTTAGCCTCAACTCGGCTATTTTCCTCCACAAATCCATATGAGCTACAGGCTTCCCCTTAGCTCCCTTGAATCCATTTTCTTCCCAAATGGATAAGTCCTCTTTCAGGGCTTGTGCGCAGTAATGACTGTCTGTAACCACTTTAGCCCTTTTTACTCTCCTCTTGTTTAACTCCAAGAGTCCTTCCAGTATTGCTGTAACTTCTCCGGCTTGGGCACTCCCTGGCGTTTGACCTTTTTGACGATATTTCTCCTTATCTTGATACTTCAGAATATAGCCCCAATAAGCTATATTGTCTGTACCCTTCTTTGACCCATCAGTGTACATAGTCCAGTCGTATGGCTCCATAGGGAGTTGCCTCTCCTTCGGCAACTTTTTTGTCGCCGACTGTTTTGGCCCAATTTCCAGCTCTGGGTCTAGCAGGATGTCCTCCCACCTTCCCCATCTGGCATTTGTGGCTTTAGTACTCTCAATAGTTCCTTTTCTTAGGAACCGGTGGACTTGGCTTTGAGTGATAACTTTTATTCCCTGACCTTGTGCAAGTTCTTTTAACGCACTCCAATATCTAGCCAGGACTGCCAGTTCTTTTTCTTCCGATGGATATTTTCTCTCAATCGAAGACAGAGTATAGCTCCACAATGTTACCATACCCCCTCCTTCGTTGCTCACTTTTACCACCGAATCCTCTTCTTCACAGCTTATTTCGGCTAGCAGACGAGTAGTCAGACTACGCGGCTCCAGCCTAACTGCGTTTGAATGGCTTTCTTTAGCTTTTCCAAGTAATCCTGATCTGTAGGTGTCCAAATCCATTGCTTTTGCTCTTGTCCATTAGGTTTCTTCTTGAGACGAGCATAAAGGGGCTTTGCGTATCTCTGATAGTGTGGAACGTGATCTCTCACATAGTTACACAATCCCAATATTTTCTGTAGGTCATTCTCAGATTGCGGTGGTTTAATCTGACTCAATTTTTCTCGGTATACTTCTGAGAGTCCCAGGTCTGATGATACCTGGAATCCCAAATAGTTAACCTTGAATTGTCCAAACTGACATTTCTTCAGGTTGAGTTTTAATCCAGCTTCTGTGAGCTTCTGAATCACCTTTTGCAGCCGCATTAGGTGTTCATTTTCATCATCATCTGCGATAAACACATCATCGATGTAGACTGTTACTCCCAGATCTTTTAATATTTCCATTACTGCTGCTTGGAACACATTTGGTGAATTTCTGTATCCCTGCGGGAGTCGTTGCCACACATAACTTTTCCCCTTATGTGTGAATGCTGTTTTCCCTTGAGACTGTTTTGCTAATCGCAGGGAAAAGAATCCATTTGCCAGATCAATGCATGATTTGTATCTCTTAATTTGGAGCGTTTTCAGTGCTCCTTGGGGATTTATCACACTCACTCTATTGGCTATTGTTCGTCGATTGAGAGCCTTGAAGTTGATTACTGGTCTCCAGCCTCCTCCTGCCGACTCTGGCTTTTTAACTGCTTGGATGGGGCTGTTAGTGATCGGATTCAATTCCACTCGAATGATCCCCAAAGCTTCCAATTCTTTTACTATTTTATCCATTTCCTCAACCGCTCCAGGGTTCAAGGGATATTGTCACACCGGTGGATGTACTCCTCCTTCAATGACATGAATGTATTTAGCCCCCAAATCTCCACAATCATTTTTAAATTGTGCTACTTTAGCTTCGGAGATAATTTACCTCAATTTTTCTTTCCCTGCTTCAGAGAAATCACTTTCTTCAATCTTTTCTTCTGTGACAGCTGGTACATCCACTTCTTTGTACCAGCTTACCGGACTCTTTCCAATTGGAGTCATATCCATTCGTATAACTCTTGCCTGTAATTTTTTCACTCGTCGTCTTATTAGAGTTCGAAGCCTTTTGGGAAATCCTTGACTGTTATCAAATTAAAGGGGCCTTTTATCCAAACTACCCCTCTCCATATTCCAAATGGTCTTTTCTCCATTGCCGCATTTGCATACTGGATCAGTAGGTATCCCTTGGTCTCGAGGCTTCTGCAGGTCATGGACACCTCTGCTCCCGTGTCCACCAGGTACAGTTCTCCATCCACATCAGTGTAGATATTGTCCCCCTCCCAGTAGGCATGGTCTAGCGTGACCCGCGCCTCCAAAGCCATTACTTCTTCTGCCCTCCAGCCGCCGCTGAGGCTTGGCGGACTTCCTGGAGGGCTTTCCTTTGTTCTGGAGTTAATTTGTCGTACTCCTCTTTAGGGAGATAGCCACCACTACGAGGTGCAGGTGTAGGTCGCGATTGTGGTGGGGGAGGTGGTGGACCTCTCGGCCGAGAGCTCCATTGTCCAGCTGGAGGCCTTTGATTATTCCTCTGTGGTGTTTGATGCGGCTGAGGAGGTGGTGGTTTAGGCACTGAATTTCTTTTCTCCACTCCCACCGGTTTTTGTCCTGATCTCGGTGTGCTCTCCTTCTTTCTCTTTTCCTCATAGAACTGCTGCTCCAGATCCCAGCTCTTCACCACCGCATCCATTTGTGGGACTGTAGTGCCGTCTATGGGCATTTTCACAAAGGTTATCTCCCCTCTTCTTCCCTTAGTGACCTCTCTCAGTGCCCTAACATAGCGTTGTGGCAAAATCGTCTGTTTTAGCCCATGCCAAACTTGAACTAATGTTTGACCTTTGTCTAGTCCAGCTTTAGCTCGAGCAATATGGGAATCTTAATCATTGGGATCTTCCAACACTAACCTGGCATAATGGTTTCGTGCTGGTTCACCCCGACTGATGGGTTGACTGGTAACTTGGGCCAGCCACATAGATTTACCCTCTTCGCTGTTAGAAGCTCTGTCAATAAGGGGCCACACTTCTTTCAAATAGTCCTTTAGGTCTTCATTTGGTTCTTTCTCTCTCACCAGCATCTTTAATTTCTTGAATTCACGGAATTCCCTGCCGTCTGCTTGAATTTCAGCTTGAATTGCTGGCAGACTTTGCTCTCTAGATCCAGCAGGAAAGTCCTGATTTGGGAGGCTTGCTTGTAATCCTGACGATGGTGGAATTGTTTCTCCTTCATCATCCAGATTTTCTTCATTAATTTCTCTCAACACTTGCCGTGACCAGCGTAAAGCTGCTGTTTTTAGTTTTCTCAACATCACATCATGGACAACTCCTAAATAGGCGACTCTGAAGTTATTTGTTAACTCTTTACAGGCAGTCAGTGTAGGATAGAAGGGCCACATTAGTACACTCAACAAAAATATAAATGCAACACTTTTGGTTTTGCTCCCATTTTGTATGAGATGAACTCAAAGATCTAAAACTTTTTCCACATACACAATATCACCATTTCCCTCAAATATTGTTCACAAACCAGTCTAAATCTGTGATAGTGAGCACTTCTCCTTTGCTGAGATAATCCATCCCACCTCACAGGTGTGCCATACCAAGATGCTGATTAGACACCATGATTAGTGCACAGGTGTGCCTTAGACTGCCCACAATAAAAGGCCACTCTGAAAGGTGCAGTTTTGTTTTATTGGGGGGGATACCAGTCAGTATCTGGTGTGACCACTATTTGCCTCATGCAGTGCAACACATCTCCTTCGCATAGAGTTGATCAGGTTGTCAATTGTGGCCTGTGGAATGTTGGTCCACTCCTCTTCAATGGCTGTGCAAAGTTGCTGGATATTGGCAGGAACTGGTACACGCTGTTGTATACACCGGTCCAGAGCATCCCAAACATGCTGTGTACAGATCCTTGCAACATGGGGCCGTGCATTATCCTGCTGCAACATGAGGTGATGTTCTTGGATGTATGGCACAACAATGGGCCTCAGGATCTCGTCCCGGTATCTCTGTGCATTCAAAATGCCATCAATAAAATGCACCTGTGTTCTTCATCCATAACAGACGCCTGCCCATACCATAACCCCACCACCACCATGGGCCGCTCGATCCACAACATTGACATCAGAAAACCACTCACCCACACGACGCCACACACACTGTCTGCCATCTGCCCTGAACAGTGTGAACCGGGATTCATCCGTGAAGAGAACACCTCTCCAACGTGCCAAACACCAGCAAATGTGAGCATTTGCCCACTCAAGTCGGTTACAACGATGAACTGGAGTCAGGTCGAGACCCCGATGAGGACAACGAGCATGCAGATGAGCTTCCCTGAGACGATTTCTGACTGTTTGTGCAGAAATTCTTTGGTTATGCAAACCGATTGTTTCAGCAGCTGTCCGAGTGGCTGGTCTCAGACGATCTTGGAGGTGAACATGCTGGATATGGAGGTCCTGGGCTGGTGTGGTTACACGTGGTCTGCGGTTGTGAGGCTGGTTGGATGTACTGCCAAATTCTCTGAAACGCCTTTGGAGATGGCTTATGGTAGAGAAATGAACATTCAATACATGAGCAACAGCTCTGGTTGACATTCCTGCTGTCAGCATACCAATTGCACGCTCCCTCAAATCTTGTGACATCTGTGGCATTGTGCTGTGTGATAAAACTGCACCTTTCAGAGTGGCCTTTTATTGTGGGCAGTCTAAGGCACACCTGTGCACTAATCATGGTGTCTAATCAGCATCTTGATATGGCACACCTGTGAGGTGGGATGGATTATCTCAGCAAAGGAGAAGTGCTCACTATCACAGATTTAGACTGCTTTGTGAACAATATTTTAGGGAAATGGTGATATTGTGTATGTGGAAAAAGTTGTAGATCTTTGAGTTCATCTCATACAAAATGGGAGCAAAACCAAAAGTGTTGCATTTATATTTTTGTTGAGTGTATATTAGCTCACTCTCCAACAGTAGCTATTACCTCGAGAGTTTTCTTTTCATCTTGTCGCTCAATCCACTCTTCTGGGATGTCATACCCAGTTTTTCCAACTTCTGGAGCATAGGTTTGTCGCTTATCTCGGGTCTCCACTGGGTTGACCCTGACATCTCTTGCCATTCTCTCTGATGCTACACGCACATTATACACCCCAACTTCTTTCTTTCGTCCTCTGTAGCGTCCAGTTCATAGTTCTGGGCGCGAGACTTCTCTTTCCCCTACCTCAGATAGCGGTTCATCCTCTTCCAAGTCTTGTGGATTGATCTCCTCTTCAGACTCTCTTTCCTGGTCCTCATCCATATCAGATTCATGGGAAGGACGTGGGTCTTGTGGTTGTGGGTCCCTGTTTTGTTCTGACCTTCGGGGTGACCTGGTTGCTTTGGCATTTCCGACAGGTAGAGGAATGAATATAGGATCCTCTTCTCCATTATCCGGTGGAGGAGCCTGGAAAGGCTCTCTCATCCGAGATTGGGAGCTTGTGGGGTGTATGATAGTCTGGAGCCCACTTGTAACTCGTCCTACAGCATGAACTGATCTTTTATCACTTGTCGCCGTGGGGACGGACTGCATCACTAGCGGGGGACTAGTTGCCACTCCACTAGCTCCAACTGCACCCTTCCTTGGACCTGCTCTATTTGGTCCTAGGTTCACCGCTTCAAGTGCCCTTCTCACTCGATCTTGCTCCTGCTCATTGCTAGTGACCACCACAATTTCTCTCACTGATCCCCATACTCCTGGGGTACGCATGTGTAGGTTCACGGCTGCCATGGCAACCTTTTCTGCCTCTTCCCATGTCATATGTCCAGATCGTAATCCGTCCACACATATCACTACCCGCCGATGCTGGCGTTCTTTAGCCAAATCAATAGCTGTTCCCAGAGTTTTCAGCATTTCCTCCATGTATTCGATTGAATTTTCTCTCCCTGGGTAGCTTTCAAAGGGCACATGTATGAGTGCATGATAAGCCATTCGTGGTGCGCTTGTTATCACCATCGATCTTCCATCCAGAACTCTCCCCTTTATGTTCTTAAGCTCTTCTTGGTATTCTCTGCCTGCCCGCTCCTTGAGCGTTGCTCGGAATTTTCGGTTGGCAATTTTCAGTCTGGGATTTGTGAAGACAATGAGACTATCTCCATCTATATCCCAAGGACTGCCAAAATAATGATATGCCCATCTTCCATCTTGGGCCACCATTTTTTTAGTTCCTTCGGGCATAGGGTCCAATTCCTCCATGTAGTCAGATTCAGTGTATACATGGTGGGTTTTTGCTTTAGATTTTCTAAAGATCTCCTGCGAACGCCCTTCCTCTTTAATATGGTAACTCGGTCCGGCAACACATTCTTCAGCTTTAAGCTGTCCCAAGCTTCTGGGCCCACATTCCGGCGATTGATGGAATATCTGTCCAGACACTCCCTGAAGGCTTCTTCATCTTTTATCCTGCTCAACCAGGCGTTCTGTCTGTTTTTTAACTGTTGAGGTTGTTCCTCTCACACGTCCTAGGGGCAATTTTGGCCACTCTGGGTCAAAGCTTGTGTGGAGCTGGTCCGGGCTTTTATATTCTTGACCATTTCCCCCAGGATTAGGACCTCCCGGGGATATCGATTCATCTCCACTTCCCTCTGGCTTGTGTTCCTCATCACTTTGTTCGGATTCGGCCTGGAAGTCTATCTTGCCTTCGTCTTCATTATCGAGGATCTGACTTCCACTCATATCTTCCATTATAGGATATTGCTCCTTAAGCATTCTTCCTAACCCTTTTAGCCATTCTGCCATGGACTTAAACTCAGCATATACGGACGCTGATTTTGCTTTAACATCAACCAGGTCTCTACTCCCAACAACCCAGCTGTCATTTTTACTATGGAGTCATAACTTTTCTCAGGGCTTATTAAGGTGGTGATTTGTCCTCTTTTCCACTCTTCTCTGAGAAGTTTGGACCACCATTCAAGCCACTCTCTGGTCCCCATCTTGTCCTTTGGGACTGGTGGGCTCCCCAAAACGGCCAGGATCTGCCCCTCCTTATGGTTACCTGGATAATATATCCCTAATGTGTGTATAGTTTCTGCCATGTCTTCTTTGAAACATTCTTCATCAGTTTCCACACTTTGATCTATGACATATTTTTGAACTGTTTCTGCCCAAGTATCATATCCTCCTCCATACAATACCACTCTGTGTGGCCGAAAATCCACTTCTTTTGTCCCTTCATGTTCGGATTCAGGGTTTGCTATGGGTCCTGGCTCTCCTTCAGCCATATTTTTACTTCTTATTCTTAATACTAACCTTACTGTTTCGTAATGATTGTCCTCCCTTTATTCTCTCGGTTGCTGAGATTGTCGATTCCACCACTGTCGTCTCCTTGACTTCAGCTATGGTCCTTGTCGTCTCGAGTCGTCTGCCTCTCAAAGCCTCTCTTGGCGCCTTGAGTCAGGGATGAGTGACAGACTACTTGGCTATTCAGCACTAATTCCAGAGGTTAATTCCAAATCAGCTGCTCCTTTTCCCGCTTCTCCCCTCAGGAACCTCACGGGTTGATGATCCTATTCTCTCTTGTAGATCACCATTTTGCACGGTATACTCTCATACCTGCTTTCTTGACAATCCGATCCAGCAGGCTCCCTCGCCTGCTTCCCTTCCTCGTCGTTTCGTGACGATCCAGCAGGCTATCCCCGTCTGCTTCTCGTCCTTGATCCCAGCTCCCTGGGATAATTACTCCTGTTTCCTTTACTTCATCCTTCTGGTGGTCACCTCCAAATTTTCACACCTCTGGAGAACAGATATGTTTCAAGCCATTACTGGACCTATACACGCCATCAGCCGACACTCTCCACAACACTGTCTCCTTTGGTGATCTACTCAGAGGCTTTCCACCTACCCAATGGCAGAGACTCTCCTTTGGCCAGGATTCTTCCTCGGACCCGACTACACTTCGTCAGGTCCCTGTTCGGGCGCCACATGTCAGATCCTGCTTTTTAGATACACGGCACACGCTCACCCTCCGATGAGTGTGTTTGTGTAAAAACCAGCTCTCCGTCTCTGGGGTCCGACCTTCGTGTCTCCACGGGTATTAGTCCAGTCCTCTCACTCCACGATTCCAATTGCTGCTCACAAGATGGTCAAGTCTTGTGATCTCCTCGTAGCAGGGGAGTAGTGGCAACAGCACCTCTCCCTGGAAGAATAACCCCGTTTTCTGGTGTTTCAACAGGTTATATATGTTCTTGACTCTTGCCGTCCTCAGATGATCTTGGTTACCATGGGGACGCTGTTGACTCAAAACCTCCTCCCTTCTCCTTCTGCTTTATTGGAAATCCCTGCAGCCCCTACCAGTAACTTATTTCTCAAGTTCCTCTTTTCTGTTAACACTTCAACTTTTCCGAGAATTCATTCTTTTAAATCATTTCTTCAAAATCACATCAATCATATTCAATCATTTCATTACAACTCTCTTTCACATAAAAACAATTCTGTTGTGGGCTGGGGTGTTTGGCTGGTTTGGTTTTTGTTTTCTGTTTCTCCCACCAGGTGGTATGCATTCAGGACTGAGTGGCTGAGCATCAGGACCTCACCCTGAACACCTGAGGCTTGTTATCACGTGCAGGTCATCAGGACTCACAGCTGTGGTGTATTTTGTCCTAATCAGAGATTGCTGCATTTAAACCTTGAATGCACAGTGTGTGATTGCCAGAGACTCGACCTTGTGAGCAGACGTGTGAGATCGACGTCAGGAGAACAATCTCACCATCACGGACGCAGAGACTGCTCCAGGTTTGACGCCACAGTCTGTGAAGGAGGATTGGGTGAGGTCTCACGCTCTTCAGCACACTTCCTGAGGTAATTTGGTTTTGGTGACTTTTATGAAGTAATGACAGTGGATTAGGTGTCCCTCACACCTTGTGTTAGTGAGCTGTCACGTTATGCTAATTGTCTAATCAGCTTCTGCTGCAGTGGAGATTTGAACTGAGTTGTTCCGTGCCTGCAGGGTGAGAAGCTGATGTATAGCTTTAAGCCAGGAAGTGTTTGCTGATTGCGTGCACCTTTGAGTTGTGTCTCTCTGTGTGGAGTTGGACTCACCTCATGTTTTCTTTCTTCACAGACTTGGTTTGTCGCGGCCACCTGCGGGGTGTCGGCGGGGTCCCTGGGTCTGAACCGCTGTGGCTCCGGACCGTTTGCGCTGCTGAGAGCGCGCCGTGTTTCCACCTCACCAGACTGTGGACGTTTTAGTTGTTTAGCACGTCACTGTTATGTTTATTAAATTCTGTTATCCTTTGAACCGTGCTCTGCTTATTTTATGCTGGGTCCTTCAAACGCTGGGTCGGTTCTCCGCCCGCGTCCGAAACATAACAAATTCATATGATCATATACAAACATTCTCATTCCTTATTATTCATTTCATTTTTACCAACATCTTAATCATTTGATCAGTTGTTCAACATCAGCTTTTCTTGCCCACTTGCAACATCTTCTTCACTTCCTCTTTTTCTCTGACTCTGCACTCTTTATGAAAAACAACTCATATAATCATTCATTTCACTTATTTGTAACATACTTTTTCTAATCAACTCTTAATTTTAACACATTAATACTTCATTTGATCATACTTGTCATGTTAGAATCATTCGTAGACATATTCCATCGTCTTCACCACCGAGTTCATTACGTGGGCCTCCCCATTTGCAATGGAAAAGTCCAGTATGACCTCACTTACTCCTGGAAGGTACCAAACACTGTGCAGTTATATTAATTCCATGGCACGTATTATATTCCAAGATGAAAACAAGCTGAAAGCAAGCTTAAAGTCATCTTTCCTGACACCATGTAAGAAATTATAATGATTATAAATTCTCTTTAGTTTGAGGGCTGTCATGTCAGAGTATCAAGTATCAAACAATATAGAGAAAAGTATATATATATATATATATATATATATATATATATATATATATATATATATATATATATATATATATATATATATATATATATATATATATATAATTTATTTATTTATTTATTTATTTTTCTGTTTCCAGCATAAAAGCATGTAATAATGACAATGACAATTTTTGAAACACCATTTCAGCTTCTCCATCTGGAGTCATGAATTACATCTGACCAGATAATGGACCATAGATTGCCCAGGCTGGACCTGAATTGTATATTTAAAGCCAGCATCACACAGGATAACTCAGCAAAATGCTCCACATCGCATCATGATCACAACATGTCTGTTTGTGTCGAATTCTCATGCTAAAACAAATTGGTGAAAACTGACAAAAACAAACAAAAACCCTAAACAATGTCATTTGTTTGGTAGTTTAACTGAGTGACTTACATGTTTGTGGCTCCAGTGGGGTTCAAACACCAGACCTTTCCCTCTCAAGGGAAATGCACTGACAGGTCAGCCAAAGGGGAGTCCTCACAAGCCAAGCTAGTGGAAACATCTGAAATTCACCTTGTTACAATCGTTTTCACACTATTTTACAGAAATATTAGCAGCATGATCTTGTTAATTCGGCAGAAAGAGAAGGCTGGATTTACTGGTTCAAAATATATATTTAATAAATATGATGTTAAGTTATTTATGCTTGCATTGTATTTTTTACAGACTTATTCTGGAAATGACAAGTGCTGGTTTATGTTGTTTTTCCTGCAAAAAAACAACAGATTTTTTCACGTCCACCACGGATGTAATAAAATCATTGGTGTGTATTTGTCTGTGTGTCTGTTAGCAAGATTACGTCAAAACTACTGCATGGATTTTGACAAAATTTTCCTCACAAATGGATTATAAGGCCATGGAAGAACCCATTCAATTTTGGAGGTGATCTGGATCCGGATTCTGGATCAAGTTTCACTTTATATAGGCTTTGAAGGATTATGTCCCAAAAAAACCTACTTCACGGATTCTCACCACATTTTCACCACAGATAGATAACAGGGCATGGAAGAGTCCACTGAATTTTGGAGGTGATCTGGATCTGGATTGACGGAGGTCAGAATTCTCAGTTTGCTCATTTTACAGTGCACCAGTCTACACAGTAGGACGTGTTTCATCTCTGAGCGCAGTCTGAGTAATATCCACATGACCTGTAGGCACGACTTGGTGTAAATTCTGGGCTGCTTGAATTGAGAGCATGAACTGTGTTGAACTAAAGGTGGGCAAGGATGCATTTATTCTGGGAATTCTGTCAACAGGTTTAAAAAAAACCCTCCTGTTTACATACATAGGAATAAAAGCACTATTTTCTTCCAAGTATAGTCACAGCAAGTGATGGCATGGTGCCGACAGATGACTCTGCTCTACTGTTATGTTGACGCTGAGATGTTTACTTTGAAAAGTTGTATCAGACTGATGCAGGGGTTGTGGCCAAGCGGTTTGTGTGCTTGTTTCCAGTGCAGAAAATTCTCAGTCCAAATGTCGCCCCTACCCATTCCTCATGTAATGTGGAGTTGCATCAGGAAAGTTATCTGGCATAAAACCCATGCCAATTGGGCAGCGCAGTCTTGTTTAAGGTGCTAAAGGGGTAAAATATGATGCATATGATGTAATTTCTCAACTTCTGGGGATGGAAACACTGCATTTTCTCTGAGATTTTGGGCAAATTACATGCAAACAAAGTGAAAATACAAAGAAAAAGTGACGATGCGGTCGAAAGTGGACATGTATTGCGGTTTGTTTATGACCCGGAGCTCAAACATGTCGAGGCAGTTTTGCAAGGGAGAGAATGTAGCTACAGTACTCTGGCTAGCTGTATCGGGCTAACATTTACCGACACGACCTCTCACATTTGCCTCGTTTTCCTATCTCCATGTTATGTGTCGACGCGGGTTGAGGAGCGGACCTGCGTCTGACGGAACCCAGCGCTAAAATAACCAGAAAGCGGTTCCAAAAACAAAACAATTTATTTTTTCCACCCTCTGGTGCATAACAAAGTGTATGAACAAAAGATGCGTCAGTCTGGTGGAGTGAAGGCTGGCACGCTCTCCAGCGCCTAAAAGGATTGAAGCCCGGCGCTTCTGGACTCACTTTACCGCCAAACACCCCCCAGGTGGACACGACAAACTGACTCTCTGCGAAGGATAGAAAAGGTGAGGTAAGTCAGCAGCTACAACCAATATCCTTCAAAAGGCACACACTATCAGCAACACATTCAGGTCTGTATTTAAGCTTTATGTAAATGAGCAGCTTCTCACAACAGGTGGAGGATTACCACTCCGCACGCCACGGCAGTGAGAAGCGAGCTGCTCAATTCTCATCACAATTCAAATCTACCGCGTAACAAAATACCAAGTTACTATCAACAATTAGTCAAACAATTAATCACCTCAGATGTGTGCTGACAGCATGTGTCCCTCACCCTTCTTCCTTCACAGGCACGATGTGTCAAACCCAGGCGCGGTCCTCAGCGTCTCACAAACGAACATCACAAGGTCGAGTTCCCGGCAATTCTGCTTGAATCACACATGGCTTAAATGCAGAACGCCATCTCATTATCTGCTTCAGCTGAAAGTCTTTAAGGTTGCACTTGAGCACCATCCACAGGTGCTGCACATAACGCTGATGAGGGTGAAGGACTCTTCAGCCAGCACCTTCTCCACAGACAAATCAGTTTTCATACCACCTTGAGAGCAAAGAAAAGAAAAGAACACCAAAATGTCCAGCCACACCCCCCCCCAACACACAACACTCCACTGGGAATCGAAAAAACTGCACTCTTCGCGACTGCTTGATTGCAAAGAAAACAGTACACCATTTTTCAGTGTGAAGTTATGCTGCGTATATATATTGCCCAACAGGAGCGGTTGCCCTCATAAGTGGTCAAATCCAGTGATATCACACAGGGGAGACTGCGCTGCCCTATTCAACATGCAAATCCACCTCTCATTTGATGTGGTGACCCTGAGTGACAAACAAGGGAGAAGCTGAAGGGACTTACTTTTAGTTGCATCAGGCTAATCCTCCTGCCAAGCTTCTGGACATCTTCAGTGCAGAGATGTTGGTGGCTGATTCACCAGTCAGCTGCAAACCACTAAATCTGACGAAGATCCCAAAAGACAATTAGTTCAAAATTCTGCTGCCAGACTTTTGACATGAAGCAGAAGGTTTGCTCACATTACACCTGTTTCGGCATCCCTTCATTGGCTCCCTTTCTCTTTGAGGTCGGATTTTAAGGTGCTTACTGGCTTATAAAATTGTTCACAGACTGGCACCTCCCTACCTGGCTGACATTGTTAAGCCCTATGTACCGGCTTGGGCCTTGCTCCTGTTCCTAGGTTAAATAAAAAGTCCTGTGGGTCACAGAGCCTTTTCTTATCGTGTCCCAGCTCTGTGGAATGATCTCCCTGCATGGATACGGCAGTCGGACTCTGTGGAGATTTTTAAGTCCAGATTAAAGACGTATCTTTTTACCCTGTTTTATCGTTGGTATTTTATGCGGTTGCGTTTTCTTTTATTCTTTTTTATCTTTTATGTTTTTCTTCTTTTATTGTGTTTTTTAAATCTTTTGATTCATGTTGTTGTTTTTGTCTTGTGTGAAGCACCTTGAGGCAACCACATCGGGAGTTGGTGCTATACAAATTAATAAAATTTGAAAATTTGAATTTGTGATGAAATACCTGAGGGTGGGTAAAGCTGCAGGGACCTGTAATGTTGGTCCTGAGCTCCTTCAGCAATCGTTGCTTCAGTTTAGGGAAATAAGTATTAACCCAAAAGAAACAAAAGGACGAACTGTACCTCTCTGGAAAGGACAAGGTAAGCAGTTGGAGCGACTACAGAGGTATAATACTGCTCTGTGGGTAAGGGTCATATTCAACAGGATTTAGTCCCAGCTACACACTTGCTGCTCAGCAGTTAAAACAGTCTGACTTCATGTCCAAGAAGTCAATCATCAAAAGCATTCTCGCCCTGCATATATACTCACTGGTTGCATATGAGGGAATAATGACATTCTTTGCAGCCTCGAATCATGGAGAAAAGTTTACATATACCTTGGCTATGTACTTTTAAAATCAATTTTCACAACTGCACATATTCCATTTTTTTAGCAATGCATGTGCTTAGTCAGTTATCATGTCTACTTAATTCCACATGCTATTTAAAAGTAATAGTTCCAAGACAAGTAAGTATATTTCAGTTTTTATTCTTCATGTGGGTTACCAGTTTATATTCACCAAGACAGTTGCTGTTGAATCCTCTGAGGTCTACGTAGGAGCCAGTGCGTCCAAATCTACTTTTTGTCATAACTATATTAATAAATCAGTGACAGAATGTCACAGAGACTTAATTTGACCACTTGCTGAAATTATGTCTACTCAGCTATAGTTTCCATCTTTCCTCTATATAATACTTTGCTCCCAACCAATCCTAGAAGCCGGAGAAGATGACATTGGTCCTGTGAGTCAGCCTGTGTCTCTGCAGCATCTTTTTGTGTAGGACTCTTAATCTAAAAAAACATCAACATAATTCAGAAAACACTTTTTTTTTTAATTAGTCTTACAGACAAAGACAAACTTTTCTGAAAAAATGCACATGGAGGGATGTTTTTATTCAGGATTGTGGATATTTTTGCAACATGAACATCCAAGCAGGGAGGACGGTCAAGATATTCAACCAGGATTCCACCTGCTCAAATAATTCGTACAGCCCCAAACGTAGTTAAAATGGTTCAAACTGTGTATGAATTGCTGTATGAATGTCACACAGCATTTGTACTGCAGTAAGAATGTGGTCTGACTGAAACTCAACTGCCGTTCAAATGTTTTCCAGCACAAGCGAAACACGAATATAGAGTTCATGTGCTGTGGTTGCACGAATGTGCTGAGACTGCTGTAGGAATGCTTTATGAGGCATTCGAATGCAGCATGAATTGCACAAATCTTGTTTGAATGTCCATTCATACGGCATTTGTGATCTCGGGTGATGGAGGTATAAAGGATGTTATTTATTCAGAAAGGATTCACTGATGTCACAAGACATCCACCTGGCACTGGTGAGAGATTTTATTTTACCAGGCACCTGCCATGCATCTCCTAGACGGTGGTGCTGCTGCACTGCAAGGCACCACCCATCCATCCATCCATTGTATATATACACTTATACCAGTTAAGGGTCACAGGGGGGCTGCAGCCTATTCCAGTAGTCATAGGGCATGAGGAAAGGTACACCCTGGACAGGATGCCAGTCTGTCACAGGGCCACATACAGACAAACAAACACATTTATTGTTTATAATTCACCTAACTTGCATGTTTTTCCATGTGGGAAGAAGTCAGAGTACCCGGAGGGAACCCACAAAAACACAGGGAAAACATGTAAACTCCACACAGAAAAGTCACAGGTGCGAATCAATCCCAAGACCTTCTTGCTGTGAAGCACAGTGTTAACTACTAAGCCACTGTGCTGCCCACTACAATGCACATATTTATTTATTGCAGGTATTGTCTGGATGTCTGCCTGGGTAGTTTAGTTTATTGACAACTTACAACATATAATCAACTCCTTAACTACAATTTAACTCAAAGTTAGACTGCCTGATATCTTAGCTTCACGTTTGGAGAATCAGTAGACACCCTTACCAAAAAATAGTACTGATAAGTATATAAAAAGTAAACTAGAAGTATACTTGAAACATACTTGCATATACTACTTTTTGGTAAGGGCAGTCTTGTGAACAGTTTAAACTGAGCGTTTAAAACTACACTCGACATGATTGCACCACCTATATTAAAACCACCCCCCACCCCACCCCCCAAAAAAAACACATTCAACCTTGGTTCAATGATTACTTGTGTGACCTCAAGCATAAGGCTAGAGGTCTAGAGCGAAAATGGCGAAGTTCAAAATTAGAAGTATTCCACCTCGTGTGGCGTGATGCTATCTTAGACTACAAGCATTCACAACTGGCTACAAAGTGGGCCTATTACACTGATTTGATCAACAAAAACAAGCATAACTCAAAGTTCTTGTTCGACAGGGTGGAAACACTTATTCATAGACAACCACCTGTAAGTCGCTGTCTTTTTACAGCACAAGATTTCTTGGATTACTTAAGAAAATAGATGACATTAGGTTAAACATATCCCAGCATGCCTTAACGCAGCCACTACAAGCTGTTGTTGTTGTTTGGACCAGAAATTGGGCAAATAAACGGCGTGGTGGTATGGCTCTTTATGTTAGATTTAATTATTGCTGTAAAATTGTTCCAAATATGTCACTTTCTTTGGATGGCATTATGGAATGTGTCACTGTGGAGATTACATGTGAAAAAAAAAAAAAACATAATCATGAATTGTATTTATAGAGTCCCGGACCGAATATAAACATTTTTGTGGAGAGGTTGACTAAAAACAATATGCTTTTATTTGTTTGTGGAGACTTTAACATAGATTTTTTTAAATCCTCATAGCCATATACACATAACGGAATTCTTAGATTCTGTGTTCTATATGGAATTATATCCAGCAATAACACACCCATCCAGTATTACCCCTGAATACTTTGATACTCATTGACAATATATTGACAAATGTGATTGGAATTTAACGGGTGGAGTACTTATTAGTGACATCAGTGATCACTTGCCATTTTTTGTTGTTTACAATTCCTTAGTTGATAAAGTCGACCATATTGACATGCCAAACTTTAAAAGGAAAGTAACTGAGGAATCTGTGACTAATCTGAGAACGGATCTATCGCACCAAATTTGGCGTGACATCTGCACTGAAGACACTGACCAATCGTATGAATCATTTATCTCCATTATCTCCAATCTATATAACAAACATTGTACATTGATACTAAATGCTGGACACAGGTGAAATACTGACAAACCTTGGATCACAAAGGAACTGCTAAATGCATGTAAAAAGAATTTTTTTTTTTTTTGTACACGTTTTTTTGTACTTGAAAGCTCTTAAATGAAATCATCAAAAATAAAAAAAACTCATCAAAGATTACCCAATGTAGATGGAAAAGAAAAGGAAAAGAAAGCTCAGCTTGGGACTCCGACGAGGGCAGTCGCAGCTCCTCCACTATTCCTTTATCTCTGCTCTCTGCCTTTAACCTTCAAGTCCCTACTTCGACAGACTATGAATTCCTCAAATTATATTGGATTCTGGATCTATTGGACTACTACTGGATTAACCCTGAAATTGATCAGCTGGTCTCTGAACGCTATTGACACCATTTTTCTACAAGAAGGTCAGGACCGGGGGATCCTACCTGCCCAGATGGAACGTATCCTGCAGACTATGTCCTCGACTCCTGGAGTTCCTGGCGTGTGGCATGCTTGGTGCCTTTCTCCACTGAGGACGTCGAGGATTTATTCATTTTTGGTCTCATGGTAGCAGGGCTGGTACTTTTTGGCTTGTGTGCTGCCCTGATCTACCGGAAAATTGGCAAGATGGCGGCATCAAGAACCACGGCCCCTCACTTGTCTGTCATGATTAACGAGGTTGGCAAGGCAATGCATTCTCAGACTGCGATGACTCTTGAACTCAGACGCAAATTGGATGATATCTTGGAGCAGATGCATGCCTTGCAGTTGAAGCTGAAGATTTCAGAGGCTGGTGAATATTCTTAATTCATAATTGGGAATAATCTTAATTCATAAGTGGGATTTGGTTGTGCAAGTGGAAGTGTTAAGTGATTTTCACTGCTGTAACCATAACATTACAGACTTATCAAGCCTGAAGGTCAAATTGCCCGACTGTTTTTCCTCCAGAGAGATTTGTTTTGGCCTGGGGAACATTGGCTGTTTTTTATCTCATCTCACAAAGACAATAAACTGCTTTTCACAAGACTGAAGCATGCTCCATTCCCTCCCCCTACCCCCCTCTTTCCCCCATCAACACCCCCCCCCCCCCTTCCGACGCTTGCTAACGTCACTCCTTCCCCCTTCGGTGTGGGCGGTGCAGTTTTAGCTGCAGCCCCCCGTCACTCTCCCCCCCAAGCTGATGGCGGTGCATCTCAGGGTTGCTGCGTGCCTTCACCCACTTGCCTCAATTCGGATAACGGACTTCTTCAAACTTAGTGCACATAAACAATGTCAAATGTGTATGTGCTGTCTTTAATTCTGATGTGTGCCATTATTACGGTAAACAAGTAATAACTGTGGACTAATTACTGTCTGAGGTAACTGGAGTGTAAACGTAATTTCTCCACTGTGAGATCAATAAAGTATATCTCATCTATAGTAGATCATTTTAATGATTATTTTGCCAATGTGTGGAAAAATTAGGCAAATTCAGTTGTACCTTCTAATAAGAATAGTTGGGATATCAGGACAACAAGGAATAACCTTTCAGATTCAATATTTTTGAGAGAAACTGATGAATATGAAATCATTGACATAGTACAAAAACTAAAAGGGAAAAAATCAACTGGTTACGATAACTTTGATATGTCTTTGATAAAAAAAATATAATTGATTGTGTCATTAAACTTTTGACTTACATCTGTAACTTGTCATTGATTACTGGAAGATTTCCGTCCAAAATGAAAATGGCTAAAGTGATACCGCTGTTCAAATCTGGTGATAAACGTTTTTTGTTTTGTTTTTTCAAACTACAGGCCAATCTCACTGCTACCTCAATTTTCAAAAATTCTGGAAAAAGTATTCTTTAAATGATTTATATCCAAACATCACATACTAAATGAACAGCAATATGGATTTAGGAAAACTCGTACTACTTCACTGGCTGTAATTGATTTTGTGGAGCATATCACAAGTGCAACTGAAAACAAACAATATACTGTAGGGTTTTTTTTTTTTGTTGTTTTTTTTTTTTTCGACCAACAGAAGGCATTTGATACTATAGATCATGTCTTGCCATTGGATAATTGTTGAAGTATGGCATCAGGGTATTGGCTCATGATTGGATAACTAGTTATCTGGCCAACAGCTATCAATATGTTCACTTGGGTGGGATAAATTCTGAATTTTTGAGGTGCACTTGTGGGGTGCCCCTGGGCTCAGTCCTTGGCCTTTTGCTGTTTCTTTTATATAGCAATGACATATCTTTGGTTTCAAAGATTGTGAGTTGTATTTTATTTGCTGATGACACAACTGTGTTTTGTCGTGAGGATCAGTTGGGACAGGTTCTGGACACGATAGAGAGGGAACTACAAAAGTTTAAGGAATGGTTTGATTCTAACAAATTGTTGCTTCACTTTGGTAAAACAATGTGTATCATATTTGGTAATAAGCCCTGGAACTCTTGTACAAATTTATGAGCACGCGATGTTAAAACTGAACTCGTTAAATAAACTAATAAATAATAAAAACTAATAATGAAACATATAAATTATGTTAAATATAAAATGTCAAAGATCATTGCCATTTTGTGTAAAGCACGACTTCCTCCCCCCAGTGTCCATTAGTTATCTTATATCATTCATTACTTGTTCCATACAAGTTTGGGGAACCACCTACAAAACTAACACAAATCCTATATTTTTACTTCGAAAGAAAGCTGTAAGAATTATTAGTAAGAAACCTTCTCGTAAGCCAACTAATCCTTTGTTTGTCAGTTTGCATATTTTGAAATTTTGGGACTTGATTGATTACATCATAATACAAATTATATTCAAAGTGAAAAACAGACTTCTGCCACAACATGTCCAGGACCTGTTTAGAATGAGGGACTCCAGTTATAATTTATGAGGAAGATTATTATTTCAGCAATCAAAGATCTGAACTACCGCAAAAAGTCGTTGTACTTCTGTTAAAGGTATAAATATTTGGAATAATTGTCCAGATAACATAATATCACTCTGTAGTTTTGGTTGCTTTTAAAAGGCTTTAGAAAAATTATTTGATTACTTGCTATAAATGGTAAATGGACTGCATTTATATAGCGCTTTTCCATCTGCATCAGACGCTCAAAGCGCTTTACAGTTATGCCTCACATTCACCCCGATGTCAGGGTGCTGCCATACAAGTTGCTCACTACACACCGGGAGCAATAGGGGATTAAAGGCTTTGCCCAAGGGCCCTTAGTGATTTTCCTGTTGTGTGGGCCGCCAGAAGAGGAGGTACTGCTGGCCCACCACCAGAGGGTGCCCTGCCTGAAGTGCGGGCTTCAGGCACGAGAGGGCGCTGCCGCCACGGACACAGCCGGGAGTGACAGCTGTTACTCATTACCTCCTGACAGCTGTCACTTATTCTTCATCATCTCACTCCATAAAACCCAGACGTCATCTCCACCTCATCGCCGAGATATCATACTTCATTGGAGGTAATATCATCAGCCATTTGTGTTTATCTTAAGCTGTATATTGTGAGTGTTTGCAGGAGTACCGGTCCCTCTTCCTGTGGAGGCTGAGTGAGTGCAGGACGGCACTCTTTTCCTCTGAGGGATTACTGTAAATACATCAGCATTCTGAGTGAGAGGTGGAGGTGGCATTCCCACCGCTGTTGTTACTGGGTGTACACACACCCACACTTGACTGTCTTTGTTCTTTGCCAGCAGTACCAGATCCGACAGTCGGGGACGGTGATCACCTGGGAATTCGGGACTTGGTGGCTCCAGTATTCACCAGGTTCTGTGGCGGTGGAAATCGTGTGGTTCCGGCTCTTCTCAGGACAGACGTCTTCTATCCTCGAGCCTGCCCACACGTCACCTTTGTGGATTGACTGTAATTATATTCTGAGATTGTCTGTATATTCGTTGTGCACATTTCACAACATTAAATTGTTACTTTTTGGCTCATCTATTGGCCGTTCATTTGCGCCCCCTGTTGTGGGTCCGTGTCACTACACTTTCACAACATTTCCAGTCAGGTGGGGATTTGAAACCATGATCTTCTGGACTCAAGCCCAACACCTTAACCACTAGGCCATCACCTCCCCTGCATGTTAAATTATGTTTATTGATTCTGTTTTGTTTTGTTTTGTTTTGTTTTTTGTTTTGTTTGTTTGTTTGTTTGTTTGTTTGTTTGTTGGTGCACTGCTGCTTGCATGTTTTTTTAAATTCAAATTCATGGATCAATGTATTATATTATAATTATTTTCTTTCTTTCTTTCTTTGTAAGTTTTTTGTTGTTCTGACCTTTGTGCAGGCACGGTTTTTAGCAGGGGCGAAGCGGGCAGTCACCCAGGGCGCATTTTTTCATGACACATATAGGGTTAGCACAAGTATACTTAAAAAAAGAGATCATTCTGTGTTGCAAAACAGTTATCATATCACTGTGTGAGGAACTGGCAAATTGACATCCTGCAGCTGCAAACAGGTGCCCCTGCTTGCTGACGTGTACCAAACAGAACTTGTGACAGAGATTTGGTGGTTGTCTCCTGCGTAACCGGGGATAGGCGCGCTCTTCCCCGGACCTTGGAGTCTGGTATAGCTCATGCACTCTGCTCCACGGCTCCAAGCAGAGCATTGTGCTCACTGCCCCCCGCTGCTCCGCCTCCACAGTGTCTCCACTCTGGCAGAGCAATGTCCATTAGGATGCAGCAGAGCAGAACCAGAACTCCAGCAAATGATGCAGGCAGCTAGTTTCTGAAATAAAAGGTGTTTGAGAGTGGACAGACAGGGTGGAACAACGGGTTTGAATCTCACTGGAGAGTACAGGAGCTCTGTTCACATACTAGCTGAAAGGACTTGAATCTGACCTTCTTTTGTGTGCCTGCAAAAGTGTGTGTTATCCAATTTTTACAATAATTTTTCAGCAGCTGGAAACTCTCTTTTTATTGTCATGTACATTGACAAAATAATAATGATAATAATAATAATAATAATAAAATTAAAGTGAGGCTTATCTTCATAATTAACTGGTTTATTTGAAGGAGAAAAAGAATCACATTTGAAAAAAGGAAAATACTACATGATCAAATTTCTCTCAAACCTAAAACTATTGCAGATTAATTAATGCTAAATATTTACACATTTAGCCTAATATTTACAAACACCAAGCTAAATATTAAGTTAAATTTTGAGATAAATATGCACCTTTATAAAAGAGCTAATTCAAAGTCAAAGTCAGCTTTATTGTCAATTCTTCACATGTACTAGACAAACAAGGAATCGAAATTGCATTTCTCACCTTCCCTCAGTGATGACAGGACAAGACATTTTGACAATAAGAATAGTAAAGTGCACAAGTATTTGCAGTGTAGTGTCTGAGGTAGTAGTAAAAGTGAGATAGTGCAGTAGTGCAAACATTCAGTATTTGTAGCAGCATCAGATTTTGTTAAGACAGTGTGCAAGTGGTGAAATTGTTCCTCCCTGAAAGACAAATTAAAAAAGCATTGAATGACAGACATTTAACATGTAAAGACATGTTTATTCAGATTTGCAATTCATGGATATTTTGTACTCCCCCTCGAACTGCCATATTATTGTGGTGGGGGAGTTCGCATACCCGGGTCAAACTAAGGGCAGTTCAGAAGCTCCCATGACCAGCATGAAATCAAGGACCGAGACGTCGCCCGGTATGGCGGAGCCGGGGCCCCATCCTGCAGCCAGGCCTGGGGTTGGGGTTCGCGTGCGAGCACCTGGTGGTCGGGCCTTAGCCTACAGGGCCCAGCCGGGCTCACTCAGAAAGAGCGATGTGGGCCCGCCCTCCTGGGGGTTCACCACCTGCAGAGGTGGCCATGGGGGTCTGGTGCAGAGAGGACTGGGTGGTTTGCTTGAGCTGCTGCCCCCGCAACCCGACTCCAGATGAAACTGAAGAAAATGGAATGGAATGGAATGGATATTTTGTATAAGAGTTGTGTTGCACCCTGCAGTCTTTAGATGTCAATTTCAATTGCAAATGCAGGGGCACTTATATATATATATATACACTCAACAAAAATATAAACGCAACACTTTTGGTTTTGCTCCCATTTTGTATGAGATGAACTCAAAGATCTAAAACTTTTTCCACATACACAATATCACCATTTCCCTCAAATATTGTTCACAAACCAGTCTAAATCTGTAATAGTGAGCACTTCTCCTTTGCTGAGATAATACATCCCACCTCACAGGTGTGCCATATCAAGATGCTGATTAGACACCATGATTAGTGCACAGGTGTGCCTTAGACTGTCCACAATAAAAGGCCACTCTGAAAGGTGCAGTTTTGTTTTATTGGGGGGGGATACCAGTCAGTATCTGGTGTGACCACCATTTGCCTCATGCAGTGAAACACATCTCCTTCGCATAGAGTTGATCAGGTTGTCATTGTGGCCTGTGGAATGTTGGTCCACTCCTCTTCAATGGCTGTGCGAAGTTGCTGGATATGGGCAGGAACTGGTACACGCTGTCATATACGCCGGTCCAGAGCATCCCAAACATGCTCAATGGGTGACATGTCCGGTGAGTATGCCGGCCATGCAAGAACTGGGACATTTTCAGCTTCCAAGAATTGTGTACAGATCCTTGCAACATGGGGCCGTGCATTATCCTGCTGCAACATGAAGTGATGTTCTTGGATGTATGGCACAACAATGGGCCTCAGGATCTCGTCACGGTATCTCTGTGCATTCAAAATGCCATCAATAAAATGCACCTGTGTTCTTCGTCCATAACAGACGCCTGCCCATACCATAACCCCACCGCCACCATGGGCCACTCGATCCACAACATTGACATCAGAAAACCGCTCACCCACACGACGCCACACACGCTGTCTGCCATCTGCCCTGAACAGTGTGAACCGGGATTCATCCGTGAAGAGAACACCTCTCCAACATGCCAAATGCCAGCGAATGTGAGCATTTGCCCACTCAAGTTGGCTACGACGACGAACTGGAGTCAGGTCGAGACCCCGATGATGACGACGAGCATGCAGATGAGCTTCCCTGAGATGGTTTCTGACAGTTTGTGCAGAAATTCTTTGGTTATGCAAACTGATTGTTTCAGCAGCTGTCCGAGTGGCTGGTCTCAGACGATCTTGGAGGTGAACATGCTGGATGTGGAGGTCCTGGGCTGGTGTGGTTACACGTGGTCTGCGGTTGTGAGGCTGGTTGGATGTACTGCCAAATTCTCTGAAACACCTTTGGAGACGGCTTATGGTAGAGAAATGAACATTCAATACATGAGCAACAGCTCTGGTTGACATTCCTGCTGTCAGCATGCCAATTGCACGCTCCCTCAAATCTTGCGGCATCTGTGGCATTGTGCTGTGTGATAAAACTGCACCTTTCAGAGTGGCCTTTTATTGTAGGCAGTCTAAGGCACACCTGTGCACTAATCATGGTGTCTAATCAGCATCTTGATATGGCCCACCTGTGAGGTGGGATGGATTATCTCAGCAAAGGAGAAGTGCTCACTATCACAGATTTAGACTGGTTTGTGAACAATATTTGAGGGAAATGGTGATATTGTGTATGT